>NC_084799.1:90977103-91293449 GCF_963169125.1 Humulus lupulus
CATAGTGTAATGGTCTTGGCTATCCAGGGCATTACATTGTTTTTATGTCATATGAGTTCTTTGCTTCACTCGTGTCAGAATGATCAGGCTGAAATTTTTTGTTTTGGGAACTCATTGATGTAAATGGTTGGGGACATAATATACAGATATGGAATCTATACATTTCCAAGAGGAATTGAAAATGGTTCTCTTAAGGGTTGGCTTTTGGAATGGAAAGGTTATTAAGCTCAAATTCATAAATCAATTTATGAATTAACCTTCACAAGTAAAGTTAGTGGTACTTAAGGAAACAAGATATAATTAAAGAATTTAAATGGTGATTAAATCCTATTTTAATTATGAACCATTAATAGATTTTTGAATTGTATGTAGTGATTAAATCGTTGGACACTTTTTATATGTTTAAAAGTACTCAATAAATAAATGTCTATAATTATTAGAGTGCAATCTCACATTTTTAGTGGAATAATATTGAGATTAATAAATTAAGGTTATTATATTAAAGAGTTTTAATTAATAATCGAAATTTATTGGAGCTTGAAATTATAGGTCCATAGGTCCCCGAGATGGCTCTATTAACACTATTCAAGGTAAGAGTTGAAATTGGGAAGAATTAGGAAACTGACACATTTGGAAGAAATTTGTTCTTCATGGTCAAATATGTAATTGAGACGAATTAATTAATTATATTTTTTTGAAAATTATTTTTTAAATAAAATAGTATTTTCGAAAATAACATTTAAATAATTGTGATAATTAATTGTAAATTAATTTGTTTTATTTATTTAAATAATGTGAAAAGATATTTATGATAATTCAAATTGGATTTGAATTTGAAATTGTATTTATTCTTTAATTAATGTGATAAGATAAGTTATCAGGTTTATATATTTTTGAATAAATAATTATTAAATAATAATTAATACAAAATGGTTAGAACACATCCCTAAAATCAGGGATGTGTTACACACCAACAATAGTGCATGCATTGTAGTTGGCGTGTAAGAAGGTCCAAGAAAGGGCCTTGGATATTTCTTTTATTTATTTACTTATTTAATAATTGATTTATAATTTGAATTTTAAAATTTAAAATTTAATTAATTCTTTTATAAATCTACTAGATGGAAATAGTTTCATAAGACTTTTGATAGAGAGAAAAATATATCGTATTATTTTTCTCTATCCATAAATACTTTCTTCGACCTAATATTCAAAGATCTCATGTGTTGAGAATATCTTGTGAATCAAAAATATTTTCCTACCATTACTCTACGTGTTCACACACGTCTTGATGTGGAGAGATACATCTTTGAAGATCTTGTATGAGTATTTTAAAGAACTGCTTTGGATTGGATGTTGGTTGGAGAAACAAAAAGAAAAGCAAGGATTCTTGATAGTTCTTCAACTGATAAATCCTCATCTTTTTACTTCTCAATGATTATTGTTATTCATGTTAATGGATCCGATTATTTAAAGTTTGTTTAAATAATTTTTTTTTGTAATCCCTGGGCCCAACACCCCGTGCTTTCAGTTGTGCACATGGTAAACCAGTTACCAACAATTGGTACCAAAGCGGTCATTAATCTATGCATACATTAATTGTTGTGTGGGTAAAATATGCATTTGTATATTATTGTAATACATGATGAATTGATTGATGTTTATTTTGATGAATGTTTGTTCTTAAGATTCGTTAATTATATGGTGTTTTGGGTTTAGGAATTATTCTTATTTTTCTAGATCTACAAAATTGTAAGCCATATAAGACATTGGATTTTTTGTAGGTTATTTTTTTGCAATAGTATGATTAATTGAAAAAGTGTAAAATCCTGAGCCCCCATGGTGCCGAGAGCCCTCAGAAACCCCAGCCCTAGCCCCGTGACTGCCAGTCGCCCCAGCCCCGTGGCTGCCCAGCCGCCCCTGCTACCTTGCTCGCGTAGTTGCACCTAGCTGCCTAGTGTGTTGGAGCTTTGGTGGCTCTTTGAGTCGCCCCACCAACCCAAGCTTGAAATCACAAACCCTAACTCACTTGGCTCCTTACCCGAGCCCTAGAGTGATTATTGGTTTCCTTGAATTTGTGGGCTTGGCCCAAATTGGTAAATGAAGTTTTAAAATTCAAATGAAATTTTGAATTAAGTGGCCCAAATTCAAAATAGACATAAATGACCTATCATGCTTTTATTAGAAAAGTTCATTATTTTTAAAATATTGTTTAAAATTATTGAAGTCGATTATAATTGAAATTTGGGCTAGATTGCATAAAAATAATAGAAGGCCCAAAAGATAGAGATGGAGATTCTACATGAAGCCTTGCTTTTTTTTTTTTTTATTTTGTAAATTATTTCAAGTGTTGTAATTTTTTAGAAATACTCAAAACACCCGGCACGCGTTTATTTACTTATTTTTTATTTATTTAAATTTTTGAATGTATTAAAAGTGTTTAATAACATTGTCATGCATTATAACATGCCATTCATATTACCCGCGCAATATATCTAATTCAAGCATACATATTGAGTAGAAACAAGTTTGAATTAGGAACGTCCTCTTTGATTGTATGCATTAAATGAATTATATAATTAATCTAGATTAATCTAAGAAAGCGGTAAATTGATTTAAAGTGTTAATTTCAAGACCTATTTGATAATTAGTTTTATTAGATAGGCAAATGATATTCTAAATAATTAGAGCATTTATTGACTATATATTGAAATTGCCTATTTAGTAAGATGATTAAATCTTGTTTAATGATTTGAATGCTTATGAGATTAGTAATTATTACAATATCATTTGGTAAAGTAATTGGATTAGTTTAATTAATTAAAAAACATAGGATGTTTTGAGAAAACAAATATTTTAAAATAGAGAGTGGGAGAAGGGGTAATAACAATAACTCCTATGGTCTCCATTATTAGATAACATCGATGTTTCATGGAATGGGCCTTGAGGCGCCTTTGGTTGTGTAACGACCCAAATTCGCTAATAAGGCTTAAGGGCACGATGGGTTTTATGTGTGATTTTATGAGTTAAATGCATGGTTATGATTTAAAGCATGTTATTTGGCTATTTGTTTATCTGAGATGCATGACTATGTATATTAGTATGCATGTAGGCTCGAATCGTGTTAGAAGGGCGTAATTGTAATTTTGGCCATGTTGGGCATAACTGTATTGATATGTGAATTGTACCAAGTGAGTGTGGTGTTATTATTGTGATGCACGTGCCGAGACGGTCCTAGAGAGCTAGTTAACTTAAGAGTTGCAACGGGATTTCTATACCCGGCTCGGGAGGAGCCCAGGGGTACCTCGGGAATTTTATGGCTAAGTTGAGATTTAGCGGGTAATGGTTATTGGAGATTTAGTAACCTGGGTAACCATTAGTTACTGCTGAGAGTAACAAGTTAGGTGAAAGAAATGGTAGAATTGCAATATAGGAGAAAGGACTAGAATGCCCTTGAGGTGTAGTTAGCAAAGGGTTTTGATGAAGGGGTAAAATGGTCATTTGGCTGGGAAATTGATATATTGCAGCTGGGTATTAAGGGGTACACGGTTTGGGGGCTTGGTCATTGGGTGCTTTGATAAATTGAAGAGAAGAAAAAGGAGAGGGAAAAAGCTAGGGCATGAAGAAGAAGAAGGGAGCTGAAACTTGAAGACTTAGGGGATGAACCAAGGAAGCTTAAGGTTGGATTCTTCATTCAAGGTAAGGTTCTATGCAATTTTAATATTTGTTTCTGTTGTGGTTTAGGAATTTGAAGCATGGTTTAAGCTTTTCAAGCTTTGGTTTATGTTTTTGGTTTATGGGTTTAGATTTCTTAAGTTGAGATCAAATGGGTGGATTTTGAGTATGAATGTGTTATTGAGTTGGGTTATGATGTTTACGGGTTGATGTATGGTCTATTTGAAGTTTGAAATTGGTTTTGGGGTTTAGGTAATTGTTTGGGTTGATTTGGAGGGGTTTAAGTTCGGGAAAAACGCAAGAGAAAACCCAGAAAATCTGGGTTCGCATATGAGCGCATCAGGAGAGGGGCAAGTCGCTGGGCGCCGCGGCCCTTGAGGGGAGCGCCGCGGCCCTAGGCCATTTTGGCAGGCAAAATTCTGGTTTTTAGGGCTTTTGCCCGGGGACTCGGGGGATGGCTCCAATGTATTGTTTTAGGGAATTAGAGGTCCCGAGAGTGCGGGATTGGTCCCGGGAAGTGTTTTTGGATTGGTTAGTATTGAAGGATGTTTTATGTGTGTTGTGACTAGGCTATTGGAGAGGCTCGTGCTAGAGGACCGTGCTCGCGGCTTTAGTGCATCAGGAAGCTCGGAGTACAGGTAAGAAAACTATAACACCCGTAGGATAGGGCATGGGCCCATAGTATGATTGCGGGGCACGACCCTATATTGCATGATGAGATGATTGCAGGGCACGACCCTATATTGCATTACATGTTAGGGTGCAGATTTAAATAAATTGGTATTTGTTTGAATGTTGCTTGGTTTGTGCTATATATGATTATAATGAAATGTACGGCATGGCCGAGGGCGGCAAGGCCGAGAACGGCAGCGGGGCCGGAAGTAACACTTAGCACATGGGATGCTAATAGTCAGGGCAGGGCCCGATGGATACATGTGATATCCTTGCGGTGAGGACCGATACCCCAGGCTTTGGTAAGGCTTCTGGGGCGGCATGGCCGTGTTTGCTTAGTCTAATGGTTGACTTACTTATCTGTGGATTATCTGATATGATTAACTGTATATTTTGCATATGTTATGAAATGCATGAGTTTTCTTGCTGGGCTTCGGCTCACGGGTGCTCCGTGTTGCAGGTAAGGGCAAAGGCTGAGTCAACCAACCATGAGTACGGAGAGCGTGAAGCGACGCGTACATGTTTGGCCTGCCCGACTGCTTTGGTTGGGGGTTTATTTGAAAATGGCTGTAATAATCTATGATTTTTAGAACTGATCAACTGTAAACTCATTTCAAGATGTAAATAGTTTTCAAACCTTATTTTGGGATCCCAATTGTTTAATACTAGAAGTTTTTATTAAGTCAACGCATTTTCAATGATTACAGCCTTAACTTTTATTAGTCACACTTTTGTTTCAAAACCTCGGTAAGCGAGTTCATTGCACTGTTTTGTCTTAAAACACACTTAGTAACGGCTCTAAGGAAGTAGGGCGTTACAGCTTGCCTCCCCTAAGGAAGGTTTCTGACTATGTTATTATTCAAGGTTAACTTCTATATAGAATAGGATTGATGATGTATTTCAAGTTTGAGTGACCCTTAGGCATACTCTTAAGTAAAGTCATTAATCTAAAATAATGGGTTACACTCACAAAATTTAACTGGGCATTCAAGCGGACTAGTTAATCTTGACCAAACTAGCGGTTGTTCGTAAGTCAAAAGATAAAATATTTGATTTTAAGTTTTCACTTATAAATTTGAGAAGTGTCTCAAAATTAATTTAAGATTATTCTGACCTACACTAAGGCTATTCCATTAATTTTTAAATTAATTTATCGCGAAACTAGTAATAATTTTTTTATGTGTTATTTAAATTTTTGTTGCAATCATCCATCATATTTACAATTCCAAAGAAAAATTGTTGATGTTCATAATATATGCTAAATTCAATTTTGTTTTATTTATTTATTTCAGCAATGATGAATAATTCAAACCTTATTACTGCTTTACTCGAATGAGAAACTTAGTGGTGATAATTTTATAAAATAGAAATCAAACATGAACAATGTTTTGATCTGTGAAAACCACAAGTTTTTCTTTACTGAGGATTGTCCTGAATTCCTTGTTGCCACTACTCCCAAAACTACTAGGGAAAAGTATGATGCTTGGATTATATCCAACAAGGCTAAGTCTTACATGCTTGCTAGTATGAGTGATCTAGTCTGAAAGAAGCATGATGACATGAAGACTGTATATGAAATATGGGAGTCTCTTTAAGCCATGTTTGGACAACAACCCAATCAATGCAGACACGAGGCTACTAGAACCTACATGAACATGAAAATGAAAATAATTAATTTATGTTAGAGAACATGTTCTAAACATGATCAATACAATGCATGATGCAGAATTTCACTAAACAACCATTGTTGAGAGAACTCAAGTTAGTCTAATACTTTAATCACTCACTCCAGCTTTTTATACATTTACTACCAACTATGTTATGAACAAGTTGGATTATAATATGACCCAACTGTTTAATGAGTTTCTGACTTTTGAATCACTCAATAAGAATAATTCAAAAGTAGAAGAAGAAAATGTTCTTGATTCTAAACCTTCCTCTTCAAAAGGGAAAAATAAGAAGATAAGGAAATCCCATGACCCAGACAATTACAAACATGAAAGGAAGCCTAAAAAGTCATCCAGAGGCAAGGAGAACAAAGATAGCAAAGTTTCTAAGAAAAAGAAACCCAAAGGGACATGCTTTCATTGTGGAGTTAAGGGTCATTGGAAGAGAAACTATCCTAAGTATCTATCAGACCTAAAAGAAAAGGAGAAAGGCGAATATGATTTACTTGTTTTAGAAGCATGTTTAGTCGAAGATGATACATCATCCTGGATTGTTGATTCTGGTGCCACTAACCATGTTTGCTTTTCTTTACAGATTCTTAGTTCTTCGAGGGAGCTTGGTGATGAGGAGGTGACTATGGGGGGGGGGGGGGGGAGTGGTCAGGTTGTCTCTACCAAAGCAGATGGAACAACCCATTTGGAATTCGATAAAAATAAATTTCTTGTTTTAGACAATGTTTGTTTTATTCTAGGATTTACTAGGAACTTAATTTCAGTTTCTATGTTGCATGAACAAGGTTTCAATATTTCTTTCAATAATAATTCAATTGTTATCTCAAGATATGGTATTGAAATATGTCATGAAAAATCCAATGATGTGCTGTATAAACTTAAGGCAAAAGAGCGATGTATATAAAACTCTGAAATGTTTAAAGTTGCAAACCCAAGATCTATTAAATGTCTGAAAATAGATTTCGACAGTGAAACATATCTATGGTATTTGAGATTGGAGCATATTGGTTTGGATAGAATTAACAGACTAGAAAAGGAGGGACCTTTAAGAGAATTAACTGTTGGTTCTCTTCCAGTCTGTGAATCCTGTCTAGAAGGCAAGATTAAAAGAAGACATTTCTCTGCAAAAGGTTCAAGAGCCATAGAACCATTCCAACTCGTACACACTAATGTGTGTTGTCCACTTAACATACAAGCAAGATGAGGGTTCTAATATTTCGTCACCTTCATTAACGATTATTCTTGATATGGTTACCTATATTTGATGCAAAAGAAATCTGAAACTTTTTGGAAAATTAAATAATTCTAAGCTGAAGTTAAAAAGAAATTAGGTAAATCACTGAAAGTTATTCGATTTGATCGAGGAGGAGAGTACCTGGACTAAGAATTCAAACACCACCTGTGTGAGCATGGAATTTAATCCCAACTCACTACACCAGGAATGCCACAATAGAATGATTTTTCCTGAAAGAAGGAACATGACGTTATTAGACATGGTTAGATCAATGATGAGTTACTCATCATTGCCACTGTCATTTTGGGCCTATGACATTCAATATGCAATGTACATATTGAATGGTTTTCCTTCCAAGTCTATCAAGAAGACACCATTGGAATTATGGAATGGTACTAAACCTAGTTTACACCATCTTCATATTTGGAGGTGTCTAGCACACGTGCTGAAAGGAAGGACTGGAAAACTAGAATCTCGCACTGAACTCTGCATGTTTGTCGGATATTCCAAAGAGACTGGAGGTGGTATATTTTATAGCTCTAAAGAAAACAAAACATGTGTATCGACAATTGGAACTTTTTTTAATATAATTATATTAACAACGACAACCTCGCAGTAAGGTTGTACTGGAGGAGATAGTATCAGATCAAGTAATAAGATCACCAAATATTTCCATTGAACAACGACAAGAGAAAACCACGAGTTCTAGCTAGAACAATAGAGAGCTTCACCGTAGTGGGAGGGTTGTTAGGCAGCCAACTCGCTATAAACATGAAGTTTAGATGCTTGTGTCTGACAAAAAAAAAGATGATCCATTGACATACAGAGATACAATGGAAGATTCTGACAAAGAAAAATGGAAAGATGCCATGAACTTGGAAACGAAGTCGATGTATTCCAATTCCGTCTGGACTCTTGAAGATCTTCTTGAAAATGTTAAACCTATTGATTGCAAATGGATATTCAAGAGAAAAAAAAGGAGCAGATAGGAAAATGGAAGCTTTCAAAGCTAGGCTTGTTGCCAAGGGTTACACTCAGAGAGAAGGGGTAGATTATGAAGAAACTTTTTTTCCTGTAGCCATGCTTAAATCCATTAGCATGCTTTTGTCCATGGATGCATGCATGGATTATGAGATATGGAAACTGGATGTTAAGAAAACTTTTCTAAATGGATATCTTGACGAAACCATTTAAATGTCTCAACCAGAAGGGTTCATAGTAAAAGGTCAAGAACAAAAATTTTGCAAGCTTCAAGATCTTGGAATTTGAGATTTGATGACATGATCAAAACATATAATTTTGAATAAAATGTTGATGAGCCTTGTGTCTACAAACAAATCAGAAATGGCATCCTGGCATTCCTGGTTCTTTACATTGATGATATCCTACTGATTGGTAATGACGTGGGAACATTGACAAAAGTAAAGAAATAACTAGTCGAGCAATTCCAAATGAAAGATTTGGGAGATGCAAACTATGTTCTAGGCATAAAGATCCTTCAAGATTGTCAGAACAAAGTTTTGGCTCTGTCTCAAGCTACTTATATAGATAAAGTACTAGAGAGATTCAGTATGCAAAAGTCCAAGAAGGGTGATATGCCAACCCCTCATGGAATTATCCTTTCTAATTCTTATGCCTCTGCATTAGGCAGTCTAATGTACACCATGTTGTGTACAAGACCTGACATTTGTTATGCGGTAGAGATAGTCAGTTGTTATCAATCCAATCCTGTATTGATTCAATGGATTGCAGTAAAGAATATTCTCTAGTATTGTTGGAAAACTTGAGAATATATGCTTGTATATTCAGGTGATGACCTGAACCCCAATGTATACACTGATTTTGATTTTCAATCACACAAAAATAGTAAAAAATTCACTTCCGGCGTAGTATTAAACAAACCAATATCACAGATTCTACCATGGAAGCCGAGTACATAGAGGCTTGTGAAGCAGCTAAGGAGGCTATGTGGCTAAAGAAGTTATATTTTGATCTAGAAATTGATCCATATATAAACAAGTCACTTATCCTAAACTGTGAAAACAGTGGGGAAGTAGCTAACTCGAAGGAACCAAGGAGTCACAAAAGGGGAAAGCATAATGAAAGGAAGTACCACTTGATAAGTGATATTGTTCACAGAGGAATTGTAGCGGTTACGAAGATAGCTTCATTAAATAACCTTGTCGATCCTTTTACTAAGACTTTGTCTACCAAGTGTTTTAAAAATCATGTTAGCAATATGGGTTTGAGGGAGATGCCTCATTTTCTTTATGGAAAGTGGGAAATTGTTAGGATTAGGACCCTTTAAAGCATATGTTTTTAACAATGTTTTATTAAATGAATAATTGAAATGAATTTTTGCATATATTGTTTGTTTATTATTATTATTATTATTAGAATAATATTATATGAATATCAAAAAATTCTGAAATTCGTTATTGTGACTACAATCTTGTATTAGTGTGAGAGGATTAAGATTGTAGGAAACAAATTTAAACAGTTCGCAGTAAAAGAAAGTTATATGGAATCTTTGGATTAAATATTTTAAGTGTAAAGATTAATGCCCTAAAAGCATGTAAAGACATTTTATTGATTTAAATAAAAGTACAATTTTATTATATTTGAATGTTATAATTATTGTCTGAATTAATTATATAATAATATCAAGAAAATACCTTATTCATTCATGAGAATATGATCTTATATTAGTACAAGAGAATTAAGATCATATATAATGAATAAAAAGTTAGTAACATATTAAAGTAAGGAATATTTAATGAATGGTTACCAATGTAGTTTACTAATCATACATGATGCAAGTGGTCTAGATTCAGATTACTAATGTGGATAGACATCTTAGTAAAGGTGCTGCATATAATAAAGATTATATATGACAAGACCGATGATAATTAATTATCTTTAGAAACTTGTCGTTTGACATAAAGATTTAATTCTTATCATAATAGATGAACATTTGTAGATAAGTCTAAATCCTCAGTATTCATGAACTCCTGTTTGTGTTTATTGGATCTTTTGATTCACTCGTTAAGATTTCTTAGTATATTGAGGCAAATGAATTTTATTTTTGAGATTCAATATCATGAATGGTTGAGAACATGATTTACAATAAAGGAATCCATAATTTCTCGACGGATCGAATATTGGTTCCCTTAAGGATTAATTATGGAACTGAATAGTTATTGAGCTCTGTATGCCCTGATTTTCCCACGGGCTGATTAATGAGCTGTTATACGGCCTAATCACGATTTCCATGTGGGCATCCCCAAGACCGGAGCTACCGTCGTAAGATCCTACCTCCTTAGCTCGAGGTAACCCAAGGGTTTGCCAAGATTGCTTAAGGACTCTGAAGGTCGCAGGTCGAGGGAAGCATCCAGCTCATGGTGCGAGCTTGAGTTGGAGGCTGTGACCTTTTATAAGGTCAACCACGCAAGGTAAACGTGCATATATCAGACATCACGTATCTGATATACCCTTGACTTCTCGGACACGTAGCAGGAACATGCGTATTCAGACACCCACGACTGGGTTGGGCCGTGCGGCCCATTATCCCCTTACCTATTGATTTGACCACACTAATGTGTCAGGTTTAGGAATTAATCATGAATGTCGCAGAGTTGACATGATAGGTAAGAAGGTCACGAGATGACCTTCTTACCAACTCCCAGGTGCCTTCTCCTATAAATATGGAGACCTTGGGAGTTAATAGAGGTTGGATTCTATATTGTAAGAAATACCCTGTAAGAAATACCCAGGATAAAGCAATAATACTGACTAGTGGAGTAGAAGGATTTTAACCTTTGAACCACTCAAAAACGTATTTTGTGTCACCATCTCATTTCGAAGATCATTCATCTATTTCGGTTCAACATAAGCACTAATCCCTTTCTCTTCTTTTCTTAATTACCTGTTGATGAAGAACCGCATCAATAGTTTGGTGCTTTCATTGAGAGCAAGTTCGATTAGCGCTGTCGCAAACATCCAACTATGGTGACTACTCGATCCAGACACGGTAACGAGACGGGATAGCATGATGGGCAGGAGGTTCATCATATTGCCATCCCTGGTGAACAAATTCCTGAAGTCCAACAGCGACCTGGAAAACAGCCGGCGGGCCAAGACGACACTGGAAGTTCGACGCCCCGACCACCTAATCCGAACCCATGTTATTACACTACAGTGGAAATGGAGAATGCTCAGCTGAGGAGCCAGCTTGCAATAGCTAACCAGCAGATCAATGATGTGCTGGCCCGACTACCCCCTCTCACAATCGACGCTAATGTCGGAGAGAGGCAAAGAGAGGCTCCTAAGTCTCGCCGTGGTAATCGGTCCAGGCATAGCCGTTCGAGCAGACTTCCGACAGCCAACTCCACTCCCTCGTCGCACCATCGAGAGGCAAACTTTGGAGAAGTGCCTAAAGCCGAACAACAGCAGTACAGCCGTTCAGTCAGAACTTCGACTCCTAGCTCCCAACCAGCCTCGAGCGCGCCCAGGGCAGCTCGAAGTAATTCCAGAAGGAGGTCCGGGGAGGGCTCGCAGCGTCAGCACATCACCAACAGCCATCCTGCGCCTCGTCCAGATCTCTAGGCTCGGGACCCGCAGGTTGGCAGGGTCGAGAGGCCCCCACCTAACCTCATCCATCCTGACAGAACCAGGATCGCTTCTCCGATCAGGCATCCTTCATCTCCGCTCAGATATCCATCTCCTCCTCGGCCCGTCCGAGATATTCTGGCCTATGGAAGTAGCAGGAGAGACCCGCCTTCCGCTGGGCCCTCCCGATGAGGCGGGGCGCCGAGGGAAGGCCCAGATCCTCACCACCAAAGGCGGACTCTGAGCCTATCTAACTGGAGCTACTGGACCGGCGGTCGCCGGAGCGACCTCTCTGGCGGAGACATGCATCAGCGTCTAAGCTCAGCACAAAGTCCACAAGCCACCCAGGGGGCGACCTGCGAGATTGCCTTAACTCTCATAGAGGGGAGCCAGCAGGAGGAGACAGCCATGCTCGCTCAGGGGGAGCCTTGTCCGAAGTACGTAACGGCGGGAATGCCCCAAATAACCTATCTCAAGATAGGAAGGGCAATAACCCACCAAATATGTACAATGGATCCGGAGCTGTTGAACAGCCCCGGAATAACCAAGGAAATCAGGACCAAATCCTCGAGCGCCTGGCCCAGATGGAGGAGCTGATGAGGAAGCTCCTATCGGAGAAAGAAAAAGATGAATATGATTCAGGGGACGAGGTAGAGCTCTTCACCCCCAGAATAGCAGCGACGACTTACCCACCTGGTTTCCGTATGCCGCACCTGTATAAGTTCAATGGAGACGGAGATCCGTCGGATCATCTGGGGATGTTCAACACCCTGATGATGGCCCACAACATTGGCCCCGACCTGAGATGTTTGATATTCCCTTCCACCCTGACTGGACCGGCCAGGCAGTGGTTCAAGCAAGGCAAGAGACAGTCAATCAGCTCCTGGAAAACTTTCTCAGCTGATTTCAAAAGGGCATTTCGAGCCTCCCAGGCTGCCCGCGTTCAGGCCGAATCCCTGGCTAACGTGAGGCAGCAGCCCGGCAAAACCCTGAAGGCTTACCTGAGCAGGTTTACGAACGTCGCTGCTCGGGCCAGGGACGCGGATGATAGCTCCAAGCTCATGGCCATGAGGACTGGAATCCTCGTGGGATGAGAGCTCTGGAAGGATATAAAAAGGAAGGGAGTTAGCTCGGTTAACGAGTTCCTTAACAGGGCTCAGGAATGGATCAACTTGGAGGAAACCGAAGCCTCAGTTGTAGGAACCAGCCAGGTCCCTGATCAGCCCGCTGGAGTGGGGACGGAGGTCGTGGCAGCAACCCAAAACGTCACACAGAATAACTAGCTCGGTGGAGGCAAAAGAAAAGGGAATGGCGAGGGCAGGCAGCATGGCCAAAATAAGAATAAGTCCGTGGACAAGTTCAAGCCCGTATATGCGACTTATATAGAGCTCACCCACTCTAGGGAGAATATTTTCCTAGCTAATTCTACTCGCCTTCCCTGGAAGAGGCCCGAGCCGTTAAAGCACCAAAAGGGGAAGAGAGACACCTCCAAGTTTTGCTGCTTTCACAATGATGTTGGCCACAACACCGAAGATTATAGGCATTTAAAAGATGAGATCAAGACTCTCATCCGAGCCGGCCCTTTGGTTCAGTACGCGCGGAACAGGGTCCCAGCAAGTCGACCTGCTCCAGAAGTCCCGGCCAGTCACCCCGGGTCTCGGGTAGATCAGGACGTCCCTCCTCCCATGATAGGAGGGGAGATATCCACCATCTCTGGAGGTCCGCATATGGCTGGCACGAGCAGGGGTGCCCAGAAGAGGTACGTAACGCATAATGGAGTAGAGTTCGTCCCAGAGTAGCGTCTGCCAAAACAGCAGCGATTGGAGAGACAACCTATTATTTTCACTGAAGAAGATGCGGGACATGTCCAGTTCCCGCACAATGACCCTCTGGTCGTAGCGGTTCAACTCACCAATCAGAGGGTTAGGAGGGTGCTGATCGACAATGGGAGCTCGGTGAACCTCCTATTCCGGTCCACATTTGACAAGATGGGTTTGACTGTCACCGAGCTGAAGGCGACCTCCATGATGCTATATGGTTTTTCGGGAGAAGGATCAGCGGCTATAGGGACTATCGAGCTGGTGATCACCCTGGGGGAAGGATCTCGGACAGTCTCCAAACTCCTCGAATTCGTGGTCATCGACTGCTCCACTACGTACAACGCAATTTTGGGACGGCCCACGCTCATAGCCTTTGAGGCTACCACGTCCATTCGCCACCTCGCGATGAAGTTTCCTACCTCCACGGGAATATGCAGTGTCCATGGCGATCAGCTCGCTGCCAGGAAAATGCTACAGCATTTCCATGAAGGGAAAATCGAAACCCGGGCAGCTGGTAATGGCCATCTAAAGTGGTGAAGAGGAATCTCAGGACCCCTTGGCTAATCCTGAGATTGAAAAACCTGAAAGCGCCGAAGGGGAAAATATCGTCTTAAGTGAGGATATTGACCCACGAATAGGCGAGGACAGATCTGAGCTCCAAGCTGTCGAGGAGCTCGAGGAAGTAAACATTGATCCGCAGAACCCATCACAGATGGTCAAGCTCGAAAAAAACCTCTGCAGCGAGAGGAAGGCGGAGCTGATCAAATTTCTACGGGATAACCTGGATGTGTTTGCGTGGTCACACGAGGATATGGTGGGAATCAGCCCGAGTGTCATCATGCACACACTTCATCTGGATAAAAGCGTTCCTGCAAAGTCCCAGAAGCAGAGACGCCTAGGAACAACCCGGGCTGAAGCCTTGGAGTAAGAAGTAGCCCGGCTAAAAAAATGCGGCTTTATCCGTGAAGCCAAGTTTCCGATTTGGGTCGCCAACCCCGTGCTGGTCCCGAAGCCCAACGGGAGATGGCGGACCTGCATCGACTTCTCCGACCTGAATAAAGCCTGCCCCAAGGATTGTTTTCCATTGCCGAGGATTGACCAGTTGGTGGATGCCACGACGGGGCACGAGCTCATGTCCTTTATGGATGCGTACTCAGGCTACAATCAGATCGCCATGAATCCGGCGGACCAGGAGCACACCAGTTTCATGACCCCGACTAACGTTTATTGTTACAAGGTCATGCCCTTCGGGCTGAAGAATGCCGGAGCTACATATCAAAGGTTAGTGAATAGAATGTTCGCAGACCAGATCGGAAAAAACATGGAAGTGTACGTTGATGACATGCTAGTCAAGTCAAAGACTGCCGATAACCATGTTTCTGACCTGGGGTAATGCTTCAAGATACTACGGGAGTATGGCATGAGGCTAAATCCACAGAAGTGCACTTTTGGAGTCGCATCGGGAAAATCCTGGGTTTCATCGTCAATACCCGAGGAATCGAGGCAAACCCCGACAAGATCAGATCATTGCTCGAGCTTCCCTCACCCAGGTCGCGCAAAGATGTCCAAGGCCTGACAGGAAGAGTGGCAGCTCTCAATCGGTTTATTTCCAAGTCAACCGATAAGTGCTTGCCATTCTACAACCTGCTCCGAGGAAATAAGAAGTTCGAATGGATAGAAGAGTGCGAAAGCGCTTTCCTCGACCTGAAGGCACATCTGGCCGAGCCACCCGTACTATCCAAACCAAAAGTAGGAGAGCCTCTTTTTCTCTATCTAGCCGTCACAAAGGATGCAGCTAGTGCCATGTTAGCCCGGGAAGAAGACCGGATTCAGAAGCTAGTCTATTACATCAGCAAGAGACTTCTCGAGGCTGAATCCCAGTACCCGTCGATGGAGAAATTGGCGTTCTGCCTTATCACGGCCTCGCGAAAGCTCAGGCCATACTTCCAGTCCCACTCAATACACGTCATGACCGATCAGCCTCTAAGGCAGGTTTTGAAAAAACCTGAAGCATCGGGACGCTTGTTAAAGTGGGCAGTCGAACTCAGCCAGTTCAATATTCTGTACACTCCGCGAACTACTATAAAAAGTCAGGCCCTGGCCGATTTTGTAGCCGAGTGCACAGGATTCCGGGAGGACCCTGCAGAAGACTCACCCCAGGTCGCCTCGGCCCAGGCATCGCGGAGGATATTCGTGGATGGTTCATCCAACGAGAACGGCTCTGGAGCTTGAATCATTTTGATATCCCCTAAAGGACATAGATTCAACTCGGCGCTGAGGTTCGGATTCAAGGCCTCCAACAACAAGGCTGAATACGAAGCTTTGCTGGCCGGGCTAAGGATAGCCCAGGAGCTGGAGGCGAGCTCCGTCCAGTGCTTCAGTGACTCCCAGCTCGTGGTAAACCAGGTTATGGGCGAATATCAAGCACGGGGGCCCAAGATGGCTGCCTATCTAGCAAAGGTAAAGGTTGAGCTGTCCGCGTTCGGGCGAGGCTCGATCAAGTAGATACCTCGGGAGCAGAACGCCAACGCAGACGCTCTTGCCAAGCTCGCCACCTCTTGGGAGACAGAGACCTTGAGGTTAGTGCCAGTATAATTCTTGGAGAAACCATGTATAGAAGAAGTTAGGACGGAGGTCGAGATGATCGACGCCAGGCCGACCTGGATGACCCCCATCCTTCAGTATCTCGTCCAGGGAAAGCTACTTGAAGGGCGTAATGATGTGCGGCGAGTTCTGTATCAAGCTCCCAGGTACACTATAGTAGATGGGGTGTTATTCCGATGTGGGCACTCCCTACCTCTCCTGCGATGTGTTCTTCCAGGCGAAGCAAAGGCCATCCTACAGGAGGTGCATGAGGGTTTTTGCGGAGATCACACTGGGGGGCAAAGCTTGGCCTTAAAGGTCCTGAGGCAAGGTTATTACTGGCCAACTCTGCCCAAAGACTCGATCTCATACGTGAAGAAGTGCGACAAGTGCCAGCGATTCACCACAGTTGCCCGAGCTCCCCCAGTCAAGCTGAAGATAATCTTGTCCCCATGGCCGTTTGCAGTTTGGGGGATCGACTTGGTTGGCGCCCTCCCTACTGGAAAAGGCGGGGTCCGTTACGCCGTGGTGGCCATCGACTACTTTACGAAGTGGGCTGAGGCAGAACCTCTAGCAACGATAACTTCCAAAAAAGTCCTTGACTTCGTGGTCAAGAGCATTATCTGCCATTTTGGGCTGCCCAAAAAGATCGTTTCTGACAATGGGACTCAATTCGACTGCGACCTGTTTACCGAATTTTGCGAAAAGTACAAAATTGTGAAAAGTTTATCCTCTGTGGCCTATCCTCAGGCGAACGGCCAGGTCGAGGCTGTCAACAAGACTCTCAAGGCGAGCCTCAAGGAGAGACTAGATGAAGTGAAGGGGGTCTGGCCAGAACAGCTCCCCTAGGTCCTATGGGCATACCGGACCTCGCATCGGACTCCTACGGGTCATACTCCTTTTTTCCTGACCTTTAGGAGTGAGGCAGTCCTCCCCGTGGAGATTAAGCTACTTTCGCATAGGGTCCAGTCATATGACCACGACCGCAACCGCGAGCTACTGTGTGCTTCCCTTGACTTGGTTGACGAAAGACGAGAAGATTCGCAACTCCAGCTCGCCCATTATCAGCAAAAGATCACTCGCTATTTAAACTCAAAAGTCAAGAATCGCGCCTTTAACGTTGGTGACCTGGTCCTCAGAAGAGTTTTCTTAGCCAGTAAGGATCCCAAAGATGGAGTCTTGGGAGCGAACTGGGAAGGGCCATATCAAGTCATCGAGGTCATTAAGGAGGGAACTTATAAGTTAGCTCGTCTTGATGGAGGGGCAGTCCCACGGACTTGGAACGCCATCCATTTGAAGAAATATTATCAATGATTCACTTGTAAGGTCTGAAAGGCCATTTTTTATGTAATAAACAATGAGAATAAACTTTTTGTTTATATTTGTACAAGTTTTAAAATGTAATCTAAAGTAACCACAAAAGACCCTTTCCCAGTTACTTGGGGGGCATATGGTTCCTGGATATAACCAGGTCGCCTTAATAACTTAGAAGTTGATTCATTTCGATTGATCGTTGCTTTTCTTAAAGAGCATGAGATATTGATAAAAGTTAACACGAACTAAGTTTTCAAATTAAGTTCCTTGATATAACCAGGTCATAAAACTTAGAAGTTGACTTAAATCAATTGATTGTTGCTTTTCTGAAAGAGCACGAGATATTGATAAAAGTTAACACGAACTAAGTTTTCAAATTAAGTTCCTGGATATAACCAGGTCATAAAACTTAGAAGTTGACTTAAATCAATTGATTGTTGCTTTTCTTAAAGAGCACGAGATATTGATAAAAGTTAACACGAACTAAGTTTTCAAATTAAGTTCCTGGATATAACCAGGTCATAAAACTTAGAAGTTGACTTAAATCAATTGATTGTTACTTTTCTTAAAGAGCACGAGATATTGATAAAATTTAACACGAACTAAGTTTTCAAATTAAGTTCCTGGATATAACCAGGTCATAAAACTTGGAAGTTAATTTAAATCGATTGATTGTTGTTCTTCCTAAAGAGCACGAGATATTGATAAAAATTGACGCGAACTAAGTTTTTTCAAAATAGTAACTAAAGTGCGCAAAGACAAGGAAATAAGTCAATTAAAAATAAAATTGATAAATTGATTGTCTCGAGGTGGAAACACCTCGTGCATAAGTTACACAAAAAAAATAAATAAATATAAAGGAGTGGGAGCAAAAAAGGAAGGCCCTAAGCTCCACCAGGCTGCCCCGTGGAGGCCGCCGTCTCGCCCTCCTGCTCAGCTGCGCCGGAGACTTCCCCGGTCTCGGAAGGTGCCTCTTTCTCGAGGCGAGATTTAAACCCTTCCAGTAAAGGCTCCTAGACTTCCACTGCTAAGAAGGAGAAATCGCCATCCGGGTTGTAGACCCAGCAGTTGTAGAGCATGTCCTCCAGGGCGGTGCCGGAGGCTGCCTGCTCGGCTTCCAAGGCGGTTTTGGCTCTAGCCTTCGCTGTATCCAACTCCGCCCGCACAGCGACAAGGGTAGCCTTGGCCTTCTCAGTCCCAGCCTTTGCGGCGTCTAGCTCCGCCCGCGCGGCGGCAAGGGCGGCCTTAGTTGCCTCGACCTCCTGGAGCTTGGGACGGGCTCCTTCCAACTCGGCCTGCGTGGCCACCACGGCGTCCTTAACCACCTGATGTTCGCCCCTAATATCTTCGAGCTGAGCCTTGGTCCTGGATATGCTCCGATGGAGGGCAACGGCGCTCTGCAAAGGCAAAGAGGCAATTGCCTCAGACAAAAAAAAAAGAGAGAAGGGAAAAAGGAAAAGCAGGGCAAGGCAGGTTAATCAAAAATCATAAAAGGGGTAAGATCAGCTTACCGTTAGGGCCATGCCCAATGAAGATTCCAGCACGCCCACCGGACTCCTTGTTTCGATGGCCCGGAGCTCCTTCTCGTTGAATTTGTAGATGTGGCTAACGGCATAGTTTGCCGACTCGTACACTTTCCCCCGAAAGGCTTCAGGAATCTTCTCCAGGTCCTGGGGGTCAACCGGGATGCGCACCTTTGGTGTTGAAAGTGCCGAAGTCCCGAGCTCTGCCCCTGTTTCTCGGACGAAGGCCGGAGCTTGCGGAGGGGGTGGGGGCATGATACTCCCCCCTACAGCGGGAGGAACAGTTCCCACGACTTGGGCGGCTGGGGGCTGCTCCTTCTCATTGGCAGGAGACTTGGATGGGGTCCCGGCACTTTTCTTCAGCGTCCGGAGCTTCTTCATTCTAGGCCCAGTGGCCCTAGTTGAGGGGTTCCCCCCAACGAGCGCAGCCCGCAGACTTTGTCCCCCGGACTGAGACATCTCTTCTGTCAAAACAAAGATATGGTTAGCGTACAAGTCAACATTCATGCAAAAACAAAGGCAAAGGAGAAACTCAAGTATATATAAATACTAAAAGGGAATCCTACCCCCCGAGCTAGAGGAAGAGCCTATGGTTACGACCATCGGCCCGGGAGCTCCTGCGGGAGAATCTAAGTCGATTATTTCCTGAGCTGGCGCAAGTTCTGGATCTGACACGGGTTCCGGGCTAGATTCTTCTACATATTGCCTAAGTCCCGGAGCTACGGCACCCCTCCGGAGTGATGGCCATGACCGAAGGTTGGTCCCATACTCCTCAAATAGGATCGACCTAAAGGCTAGGGTGTTATCTACGACTACAGTACCCCTAGGGCGACTATCTTGGTAATCCAGCACGAGCTGGTCGACATAGTGGAGCAGGGTTGTATCCAGGTCCGAATCACGTCGGTGGAGTTGGACGATCTATTTGGGATTATACTTGGCTAGCCGAGGGTCAGCAGTGGCCCTATCTAAATTTCTAAACATGTAAGGGTTTCCTTGGCCAGAAGCACCCGCGGTTGCTCCAGACTGGATCCTCTCCTCGCCCGTTCTCTGGGCGACCTCCAACGCCCGCTTCCTGTTCCTCACGAGGGGAACCTCGTCCTCCTCATCTTCATCCCCCACGATGATAGGCCTCATATCGCGAGCTGGGGGAAGCGCCCGGGACCTCCTCAGGTTCAGAGTCTGACCTTCAGAGATCAGCTTGCAGGCCAGCATCGTCTCGTCTGTCACGAGCAGACGATAATCCTTTTCACTGGGTTGCAAGCCCGCCAGTGTCTCGTACTGGGCCCCGAGGGTCACAGATTTCTCTGTCCTCGCGAAGATAGCTGCAGAATTATCCTAAGTCGAAAACGGATAAAAGGGAAGCTAAATGATACTTAACTTACGAGCTAAGGTTGAAAAACACTTACGAGGATGATTGAAGTAGTGGAGCTCGCAGTTTCGGAACCCCGTCAACATAAAGAATTGATCTTTAAAGTCGTTGGGGTGGCTGGGCAGCTCAATGACCGCAGCCGTGTTGGGGAACCGGGTTAAGTAATAAAACCCATCGCCTTGCCCCCGCTGCTCCGGGCTGGCCTTGAGGCAGAAAAAGTACAAAATATCTGCAAAACTGGGGACCTCCCACTCCTGTTTCAAGAATAAATATCTTAACCCCGCCAACAGCCGATAAGAGTTGGGGGGGAGCTGGAATGGGGCCACCCTCACATAATTGAGGAAGTCAGCGAAATACTGATCCAACAAGAGGAAGGCCCCCGCCTTGAAATGCTCGTCGCTCCAGGCCGAGAATGCCTCGTCGAGCGGCGCGCAGCTCCGCTCGTCCTCTGCAGGAGGTCGGGCTATCACGGATTCTCTCCCCAGCTCGATCTTATGGGAGAGGAATATTTTGTTGACCTTCCCCTGGTCGGTAATCTTTGAGACGATCCTCTCCGCCTCAAAGAACGCGTCTGGGGCCACCTCAAGCTCATGTTCCACCGCTGGCCCAAAGTTGGGGATTGGGGATTCAGCCATCACCGCCTTTCCTTTGTCTTGCTGGGAGGCCGAGCTGCCGACGGTCCTTTTTGGGGCATTCTTCTTCGGTGCCATCTGGTCGCCTATCGAACAAAAGAAAAGATTTCAGAAAAGGCGACCTAAGCATGAGGAGGAATCAAGTGTCCTTTGCACGGGCTGAGGTAAGCCCAGCTCGTGGAGAGTGAGACCACGCGGTTCTATGAACACGCGCCTGTGCTCCAAACAGATCCCTGATTACTCGGAATTCGTGTGTCAGGAGGGTCAGGTTAAAATTTTGCCTTGGGGCCAATAGGCATGAAAGGCAAAACCACCTGAGAAGCGTGTCCCCTAAGCTACCCGGTTTTGCACCCAAAATACTGGATATTTTGAATTAATGTCCCAAAAATCCTACCCAGAAATTTTCCCCAGAAAATGCATCCTGTAGACCATGCTCCTAAACGGCTTCCTACTACAAACAATACCCTAACCTAAAAGGCTTTCACCCTTCATTCCCACAAAACCCAGCAAACCCTTGCATGCGGATACAGTAAATATTTACCTAAGCTACAGTGAAAATAACTTCAAAACATGCATAGTCAGGAGACTTACAGAATATTTGACTGGGAAGTGGATGAAGGAATCGCCTGGGTTGGGACTTCGTCGGAGTAGTTGGTTTCAAGGCTTCAAAGGAGTCCTTGCACCTTAGTTTCTGGAACGCCGAAGGTGGTAACTGGAAAGAGGAAAATAGGGGATTTTTGAGAGCAAGAAGAAGAGAAAATTTTGGAAAATTTTGAATGAACGGGTGGTCCATGCGTAAGGTTCCCACCCCTTTTTATATGCCTGAAGGGTCACGTGAAGAGGGCCGTTAGATTTCCCTGATGTGGGATCCAAGGCCCTCCACTCGAAAGATGAAACGACGGCTGGGCATAGGCCAGGCCATTTAATGCGGTTCTCGGAAGACGTACCGTCACCAACCATGATGTTCCACGTATTCGGCTCCTGCGTAGAATGTGGAATATGAAGAGTTCATGGGGAAGCCTAAAAGCCCCTACTGTGGCCCTACACGACGTCGTGTACCACGAGCAGAGGCTTGGGGGCAGATGTACGCCCTGATTTTCCCATGGGCTGATTAACGAGCTGAGATACGACCTAATCACGATTGCCACGTGGGCATCCCCAAGACCGGAGCTGCTGTCGTAAGATCCTACCTCCTTAGCTTGAGGTAACCCAAGGGTTCACCAAGATTTCTTAAGGACTCTGAAGGCCGCAGGTCGAGGGAAGCATCCAGCTCGTGGTGCGAGCTTGAGTTAGAGGCTGTGACCTTTTATAAGGTCAACCACGCAAGGTAAACGTGCATATATCAGACACCCATGACTGGGTTGGGCCGTGCGGCCCATTATCCCCTTACCTATTGATTTGACCACACTAATGTGTCAGGTTTAGGAATTAATCATGAATGTCGCAGATTTGACATGATAGGTAAGAAGGTCACGGGATGACCTTCTTACCAACTCCCAGGTGCCTTCTCCTATAAATATGGAGACCTTGGGAGTTAATAGAGGTTGGATTCTATATTGTAAGAAATACCCTGTAAGAAATACCCATGATAAAGCAATAATACTGACTAGTGGAGTAGAAGGATTTTAACCTTTGAACCACTCAAAAACGTATTTTGTGTCACCATCTCATTTCGAAGATCATTCATCTATTTCGGTTCAACATAAGCACTAATCCCTTTCTCTTCTTTTCTTAATTACCTATTGGCGAAGAACCGCGTCAACAAGCTCAAATCTATAATTTGATTATAGATTAATTATTCTCTAGTGAATTAATGGTACTTAAAGATCAAGATGTAATTTGAAGGGTAAAACGGTAATATTGATCAGCTCTAATTAACGAACCAATAAATGGAGGACAAAACTACATTTATTGATTATATCAATGGACTATGAGAGAAAACTCTGTAAAAATAATTCTATAAATACTTATAGTGGAATTCCATATTTTTAGTGGAGTAATCATGGTATTAATAAATAAGAATATTATATTAAAGAGTCTAATTAATAATCTAGTTTATTGGAGCTTCGTATTATATGTCCATGGTCCTCATATCACCTCTGTCCTGCATTGTCAATGGTAAGGATGTCAAAAGAAAGATTTATAGAGAGAATGACTAAATTGCAAAGGACTTAATTTTATAGGGCAATGAAATAATTATGTGATAGTTATGGATAATTGATTAATTATGAATTAATAAATTATTTAACTATATAGTTTTTATTTTGAAAAACTATATGTTAAAATAAATATTAATCATGTTTGGATTAATATAGAGAGATTAATAATTATCTTATTTATAATAAGATATTTATTTATTTAAAACTGATATTTTAAGATAAAGTTAATTTTGAATTGAGTGATATTTATTTTGGGATAAATATATTCTCTTAAATATTAATTAAATAAAACAAATGAGAAAGTTAGGGACAACCCTAAAGGTGAGGTCGACACACTGGCACCACACACAAGGATTTCTTGTCCCTGGGATTTGAATTTTGAATTTAAAATAATATGTATATTTAATTTTATATTATTGTCCATATGTTCCACCTTGAACAAGTGGCATTGTCAAGTGGGCCTCATAGGCCCTCGAGAGAGGTCGAGGCCCAACGAATATTGAGCAGCCAGAGGCTCGGAGGCCCAGACTCTTCTTAGGTTCAACGACTTGCGAATAATCGTATAGTAAGGAACTCGGACCTGAGACAAAGGCCCTAACCATTTTCGTGGACTCACCTAATCTCGACTCTCTGGGGTTCAGATCATTGTGGTAAACGGTCCATTTCAAGGGACGGATCCCACCATGTGGGATCCGGATGAAGTTTCCGGGTTCAACCTCTCGATCCAAATCGCTACCAGGATCATTCCTTCGATTCGTCATCGCTAGCTAATGTCCTTCTTGGTAGAAGGATCGGGACCTTGGTAAATGACCCCAAGCCTGAGTAAACAAACCTGATCCTCAGTAAATAAACCTGGACCACACGTTTGGGTTGAACAATACCAGTTCTTCATGCAGCTGATGTGTCCCCAAGAAATCCTACAATTGGTCTCCCTAACTAACATGGAGAAAAGGGTACGGATGGATGGTACGATGTTCCTAGGAAACGGTACTACCACTACTCTAACTGATCCTGTCCCCAGGATCCCTCTGGTAGCCCACACGGATCAGTCCATTCTAACATATAAAAGGCTGTTGTAAGGCTATACTACACTTAAGATGGCCCAATGGGCCTAGATTAATAACTTGTAATTATGTTACACTCTTGTATTATAGCTCCATTAGAGAGCACTTATGGTTATATCCTTATTGGCCCCGGATTAGTTCAACCCAAGCTACATGACAATCTATAAATTGGGCCATTTGTGCACTATCGCAAGGATCCAAGGACCATATCACGAGTCCCGTATAAATAGGGCCATTTGTGCACTATAGCAAGGATCCAAGGACAATCTATAAATAGGGCCATTTGTGCACTATACCATGTATACATAAACATTGCTGAACATGCAGAAAACATCCATTGTTAAACTCTCTAAAGCTCAATACTATTGACTCGTGGACTAAGTCTCATTAACGCCCCAACAACATAAAACTGTGATCTCGTTCATTTCTTTGCCTTTCTTTCTAGCTCTTATTTCTTGATATATTGGTAATTTCTGGTGCATTCATTGAGCAGCAGAAGAAAGCCATAACCGGTCCTTGCCATCTACAAAGATGGTGAATACCATTCATACTGTGTTTGATCTCGCTCAAATGCAACATCAATAGGACAATGGAGAACCATTGCAAAACCAACAACTTCCTCATGACTAAACAGAGGATATACCTTATCACGGGCCCCTGCCTGACGACTCCCAGAACTTTGGAGAAGGGGGTGAGTACGACGAAGAATACTACGAGGAAGATGGAGAGGGGTACAAAGACCACGGGGCTGAGGATGCCTTCAATCTTGACAAAAATGATGTGGAATCTGAACAGGAAGACCTGGAAGTGGTTCATCTGAGACAATATGCCATTGATGAAGAAGCAAGGATGGCAGAACAACAAGAGACCACCTGTCAGATGCAAGAGTCTCTCCTGACTCTTCAAGCATTTATTGCTGCTCAGGGATTTATAATTAATCCCTTCATTGTTCCTCCCCCAAAATCTCAGCCGTCTGTCCCACCTACAGGGATTGGTGCTCCCAACAATGCTACAACCCCTACTCCTCCTCTGGGACGATCCCCTCATCCCAGAAACGGTCTTTCTAACCCATCTCAAGAAAAAGGGAAAGCCAAAGCAGCCGATCCCATGGAAAAAGAAGACCCGTCCCGCTCCAACCCAAAAGAAGACTTGTCCCGCTCCAAAGACTAGGGTAGACCCAGGGAATTTCCCTAGGAAAGAACGAGTGAATCATGTCCCAAGACAGAATCACCCCACCAATCCGCAGGGGAAACACCTACAGGGTACTAAACCCTAGACTATCCTGAGACATGACAACCAAGGAAGACATTTTTATCCCAGTGCATCCGTGAAGAAGGATTGCGAAGGGCATAAACACATAGAGGAGCCAGAAACTGTTAGTTCGGGAGATGATACATCCTGCGTTGATTTGCAAGACGACCTCAATGCTCGAAAGGAGCAGGCACATACAAAAAATATTTGACCTTGAGTAGGCGATTTGAGGGATAACCTCAATGACAGAAGGAACGAGAGAGCTCCCATAGATGATGGAATGGCCAGGCAGTTCATGGAGCAGCAGACCAATCTCCAAAAGGTCACATGCCACTTGGTTCGAAAGCAAGAAGGTGGAGGTTACGATTCAGAATATGAAGAAAAGGAACTGTGTGCAAAGCATATCCTCGACGTTGTGTTGCCCAAGGGGTTCAAGATGCTGGATATACCCACCTATACTAGAAACACCATCCCTAGATACCATCTATCATGTTACAATCGCCTGATGACAATAGCCCATGTATGCGACAATGGAAAATGCATGTGCTTTTCGATCACCTTGGCCGGACGTGCTGAAGAGTGGTGTAAAAGGCTCAAGAAGGGATCGATCCAATCTTGGTCTGGATTGCAGTCCGCTTTTCGTAAGCAATTCGTAGCCGCCCAGAAACTGGACATGGAGGTCAGTGCGCTAGCCAACATTAGGCAACATCCCACTGAAAACCTTAGGTCTTACATCCAACACTTCACAGAGGAAGCTTCAAAGACTAAGGTGGATGATGGACAATGCTTAGTAGCCCTCCAGTCCAAAATCACAGCTGGATCCTCTCTCTAGGATGACATGCAACGCAGCAAGGCGGCCACTCTTGAAGAGTTTAAAAGAAGGGCTCAAGGCTTCATCAACTGGGAAGAATCCCGAATCCAATCTTTTGGATGGCATCAAACACTGCAACCAACAACTCAGACCATTCCTCGGTACGAGGTGCAATACCCAGCAAATCCCTATCTGGCACCTCCAATAATATCCGAGATGAAGTTCATGACCCCGACTGTCTATATGCCAGCTTTATCAGGATATGGTCCAGCTTCTTCAGCCCATTTTTCTGGATACGGAGCGGCACCGACCGGATATAGTGTTGCTCCCGGAGCGTTTCAACCATCCCACACTGAAGCGCCTGAGGAGAGCATAAACCCTTTCCCAAAGAAAACGATCCAGCAAGAGTCAGAGCTAGACCTTGCCCGTAAAGAAGGGAAAGAGGGGGTACTAGCCCCCAATACATAGAATACACGAACTTGGTGGACACCCAGGAGAATATTTACCATGCATTGGGAAACATAGTCCACTATCGAAAACCAAGCCCCATATTTAAAGGGGGAAAGAACCCAAGGGACGCAAGCAAAAGATGTGCCTATCACAAGGACATAGGCCACACAACTGAGGAATGTCGTCAGTTGACAGATGAGATTGAGAATCTAATCAAGCTAGGGCACCTCCACCAGTGGGTCAGGATGTCGGTTGGAGTTCTGGGACAACCCATACCACCCGGACAGCCTTTTTCCCAGGGAGCACCTAAGCAATTCAGACCACCTCAAAGATGGTACGCTCCAGCCCCGAGAGCATAGGCCCTTCAGGGGGCCCCAGTAGGGCAACCTCCTGGAGGCCCTATGGCTCCTGGACCCGGGATGCCATATCCGCCTGAAACTACGCCTCCTCGAGTAGATGGCTACATCGCCACCATATCGGGAGGCCCGCACCTGGGGGGACCATCCCGGAATGACCAAAAGAGTTACCTCAGGGAACTCGACCATGATCATGAGATGTGTGCATTGGTCCAAACTCTGGCCCAGTGGCCAAAGCTGATGAATCTAACGATAAAGTTCATGGAGGAAGATGTCTGGAATGTCAACTTTCTGCATCACGATCCCTTAGTCATTGATGCCCAAATCGCCAACAAAAAAGTATCTCGAGTGTTGGTAGACAACATGAGTTCTGTGAATGTCTTGTTTAAGCCGGCCTTCACAGCGATCGGCCTAACGGAGGAAAACCTAGCGTTATGTCAAAAACAGATCTACGACTTCAATGGGGATTCATTGCTCCCGATGGGCAAGATACATCTCCCTGTTTCATTGGAGAATGAGGTTCAAAACACGTTCAAGTACTACACATTCCTAGTGGTGGATTGTCCCACTGCGGACAATGTGATTTTTGGGCTCCCCGTTCTGGTCGACTTTGGTGTCGTTTCCTCCATCCGCCACCTATACTTGAAGTTCTCATGTGATAACGTCAGAGTTGGGACAGTACGAGGAGAACAAAAAAGAGCCTAGAAGTGTTATCATGTCTCCACCTGACCGATCTTCATGGTCCGCGAAGAGTCCCTCGAAAAGGAGAACGTCGCTCCGGTCCCACAACTACAGCCAGGACGGGGGGTGGTCTGGGAAGACGAAAAATTGGATCCCCGAATAGAATTGGATAGGGCATTAGAACCTATGGAGGAGATTGAAAAGTTGTGCATAAGTGACACCGATCCGACCAGAGTAATCAAGGTAGGAAGAAATTTTAATGCAAAGGCCAGGGTTGCCATAGTCGCCCGAGTAAAAGAGAACCAGGGCATCCTAGCCTGGTCCCCCTCTGATATGACCGTGATTGACTGCAACATCATATGTCACACCTTGAACATCGACGAAAACGCAACTTTAGTTTGACAGAAGCAAAGGCCACTGGGCACAGAATGGGCAGAGGTCGTCAAATTAGAAATTGAGAAGCTAACCTCGATTAACTTCATCCAGGAAGCATTGTACCCTATTTGGCTGGAAAACGCAATGTTGGTGCCAAAACCAAACAGGACAAGGAGAACGTGCATAGACTTCACAGACCTCAACAAGGCATGTCCGAAGGATTGCTTGCCTCTCCCCCAGATAGGCTAGATGGTGGATACCACGTCTGGGTATGAGTTGCTAAGCTTCATGGATGCCTACTCTAGTTACAACCAAATTTCATTGCACGTAGTAGACCAAGAACACGCCAACTTCTAGATGAAAAAGGGCGTATACTATTGTAGGAAATACATATTGTAGGATCTTTATTTATTTTCATGTGATTTACATATTATCAAATAAACATGCAAATTCCTAGAACATGCTCCTATGAAATTTATAAAAATACAGAGTAAAAAAAAACTTACATTACGCAGCGGAACTAGAACAACTCATTCCTTCAATCTCTCTAACTCTTGATTCCTTTCTGTAGCATAGTATTATAAAGAGATTGAACTAGATTAGCTACATAGTCTTCCTCACCAAGCTTTTGATCAACCTATAAATAATGTGGGATGGTTCTCAACACATGAGATAGATATCTAGAAGAGAAGAATAAGAGAGAGTGTCCAAGAAAGGTTAGACTGTCTAGGTTTTCACTTACCCAGTGAATCAACTAAATCTGACTTCATTATGAAAACCTTAGATATCATATTACTTATATAGACAACTTAATGGGCTTTATTTAAATTTAAATTAATTAAAATAATAAAAAAATATATAAAAGCCTTGGGCTCCCACAAATGGACTTAGGCCCAATCTCTTTGTTTTGAATTTAAATCCCAATTGAGCCTAAATTCAAAACCTTTTATTTATTTATTTGTAATTAATTAATTAAATCCTTATTCAAATTAACTAATTATAATTTGTAACGTTATTTAATATTATTTATTTATATTGACTCCAAATTATCAATATTAATAAATTTACCCAAAGATTCTCTTTTATTCTCTAAATCTCATATCTCTGTAAATTTTCCAAAATTGACTTAGTTAACTTTTGAAAAAAAATCCTAATTGATAATTAAATCAATTAATTGAGACATTCTAGATGATTTACTCAAAGGTGATGCAGGGACCATGGATCCATGAAATCAAGCTCCAATAAGTTACCGTGAATTTATTTACGAATAATTTCCCTACCTTTTTAATTCTTCATGACTCCATTATAGACTCGGAATCGAACTCTTGAATTCACAGAACGTATTTTCCAAACCATAAATATGTTATCCATTGTTATACCCATTACAGTTAGTCAATCCTCTATCGATGACTTACTAACGAGATGTGTGCAAATTACCGTTTTACCCCTCATCAGTATTTTATCCTTAACTCCCACTAAGTTCCTTATAAATGATATTTCCGTGAACTTAATCACAGAAATGAGATCTCAATCATTTAACCTTTTGAACAAAGCAATTAAGGAAATCATCTTTTCACTTCTCATACAAAAGTTATAGATTTCATATCTATGAATAATACTCCCACTCAATTACACTACTAAATCTCCAAGATATAAGTATGGGCTAGACCGTAGGGTAAGCTGGTAATGAACAAGTTAAACGATTTAAATAATGTAATTAGCAGAATATTATCACCCAGAATTTATATCGACTTAACCTATTGTCAACATTGTGACATTGATTAGATTCGATAACAACGATACTTATTTATCAAGCAATAATCAATATCGGTCCTAGTCCGATGTAACTAAATACATCCAATCTTATCAACTTGTTCAATGCCTTGGACAAGACATCACACCCCGAATGTGTAATAAAACAAGCAAGCAACACGATTTTCAAACTAAATGATTTCTACTACTTTAATTTTCAATAGGAAATCGTGTTACATGTCTGACATGGTTTTATAAGGGCATAAAACCCAACAAATGCTACATTGTCATGCCTTTTAGGCTAAAGAATGCTAGAGCCACATATCAAACGCTTGTCAACAAAAGATTCTAAAACCTACTCGGGAAGAACATGGAAGTCTACATAGACGACATGTTGGTCAAATCCAAGACCTTGGCCCAACATGCAGACAACATGGTAGAAGCATTCGCCATTATCCGATAGTACAAGATAAAGCTAAATCCCAAGAAGTGCACTTTTGGTGTGGCATCCAGGAATTTTCTAGGCTTCATTGTAAGCTCAAGAGGGATAGAAGCCAACCGAGATAAGATTAGAGTTTTAATCGACATGCCCTTGCCATGAAAACACAAGGATGTTTAGAGCCTGATGGAAAGAATAACGGCTTTGAGCTGCTTTGTGTCAAAGTCAACGGACAAGTGCATTCCATTTTTCAACATACTTCGCGGAAACCAAAGGTTCGAATGGACAGCTGAGTGTGAAAAGGCTTCCCAAAAAGACCATTTGGCTCAAGCACCAATCTTGTCAAAATCGATGGATGGGGAACCACTGTACCTATATTTGGTTATGTCAAAACATTCCATAAGCACCGCCTTAGTGCGAGAAGAAGGAAAGGTCCAACTCTTACTCTATTACGTAAACAAAAGGTTGTTGGGCACGGATTCCAGATACCCTTTGATCGACAAACTATCATTTTTCTTACTGACCGCTTCCAGGAAGTTAAGACCTTACTTGCAGGCTCATGCCATCAAGTTACTAATGAACCATCCCCTACGACAAGTATTATAAAAACCTGAATCATTGGGAGGACTTTTGAAGTGGGCCATGGAGCTGAGCCAGTTTGATATCTCCTATGTCCCCATAATCTCCATCAAAGGACAGGCCCTGGCCGAATTCATCGTAGAATACACTGGGATTGCTGAGGATGAAGAGCCAATCGACCATGTAGTGCCCTTTTGGAAGATCTTCAATGACGGAGCCTCCAACGAGAATGGGGTCGGGGTCGGGATCATCCTAATATCCCCCCAAGGTCACCAATTTGAAGTGTCAAACAATGAGGCTGAGCACGAGGCCATGCTGGCTGGATTACGTTTCGCTCGAGAAGTGGGGGCATAAAACATTAAAGTCCACAGCGATTTCCAGTTGGTGGGAAGATAGATTTTAGGAGAATACCAAATGAATGGAGAGAAGATGGCCGCCTACGTGGTGTGAACCCGTGAGTTACTCCAATCATTCAAAAGATACATTATCCGCCAGGTCCCCAGGGAACAGATTGGCCACAGATGTTGAAGCAGAACTCTCTAGGGTAGTCCTAATCGGCCATCTACCCGCACCCAGTATTCAAGCCCCCGCAATCGTAAACACCATCGATTACACAATGTCCTTGATGGGGCCTCTCATCCAATATCTAACCATTGGAGAATTTCCCACAGACAAAGCCGCCGCCAGGAAGCTTCAGTACCGGGCTCCCAGATACGTCATGATGGATGGCAAGCTCTATCACAGGGGGTTGTCCATGTCGTATCTTCGATGCATATCTGAGGGCGAGATGAGTGCGATCATGCAAAAACTGCACGAGGGATTTTACGAAGATCACTCAATCGGACTCAGCTTGTCCAAGAGAATCCTATGGCAAAGATATTTCTGGCCAATAATGTAGGACTGTGTAGAATACGTCCACATGTGTGAGTAATGCCAAAGTTACATGAAGATCCCACGAGCTCCTCCCACGAAGATAACCTTGATGACCAGTCCCTGGCCTTTTGTAGTTTGGGCTATTGATTTGGTAGGATCCCTCCCGACCGGAAAGGGCGGATTGAAATATGCCATTGTATTCGTCGACTATTACACCAAGTGGGTCGAGGGGGAACCAATGAGCCCCATTACCTCCAGAAAGGCCCTGGACTTTGTCATCAACAATATTGTGTGCTGATACGACCTCCCTCATAAAATAATGTCTGGCAACGGGAAGCAATTTGATAGTATCCACTTCACCGACTTCTATGAAAGACATGGAATCGTCAAAAGTTTCTCCATAGTCGCAAGGCCTCAAGCAAACGGGCAAACGGAGAATGTGAACAAGATTTTGAAGGGCACACTAAAGAAAAAACTACAAGCTTGCAAGAGCAAGTGGCCGGAAGAGTTGCCCCGCGTCTTATGGGCATACCGAACAACAGAAAGAACTTCGACTAGACATAATCCCTACTCGATGGTCTACGAATGCAAAGCAGTCATCCTATTAGTAACTGCGGTCCCGTCCCACATACGAGATAACTATGATCCCATCCAGAATCACGTCTTGCTTCAGGAATCCTTGGATCTCATCTAAGAGATCCAGGAAGAATAACAATTGAAGTTAAAGATGTATCAGGGAAACATTGTAAGGCACTTTAACTCTAGAGTTAAGAGCTAAAGGTTCGGGACTCGTGATATGGTTCTTAGAAGAGTCTTCCCTGCATCTCAAGATCCGGGAGTGGGGGTTCTAGGACCTAACTGGGAAGGACCATATGAGATCCAAAACGAAGTATGTCTAGGAACATATCGCCTAAAGCGACTAGACGGAACAGAGGTCCCAAGGGCCTTGAATGTTGAACACCTCCGTCTGTACTACCAGTAGTCGGGAAGAGTCAGTCGTATCTTCTTTTTTAACATTTTAATTTTTAAGTAATGTACGCCCAGGGAATTTCCTAGTTAATGAAAATGGTGTGAACAAAACACCATAAGGAATATGTTCAGAAAAGAAAAGGTCTATGTCTGTTTTTAATTTTTACACAAACAAGTGACCTAAGACTACACTCTTTGGTCACTTGAGGGGTAGGACCATCTAAATAGTCCAAGATTAAAAACAAAAGGGGATGCAAATCTTGGAGCTTAGTCCTAATCCGGATTCATATAAAACGAGGGTTCAAAACCCAACTCCCAAAAAATTTGTCCAAACCTAGCATGGTCTGAGACAACTTAATCCTTATTTATTGTTTCCCCATAACTGTCCAGAATCGTTAGAAATCGAATCTTAGGTGTGAGATGATTAAATTTAGTCTTTTAAATGGTCTAGGACATTGAGACCTGAACCTTAAATTCAGGAAAAATTAATCAGATTATATTTGATAAATCCTTAACAGTCCAGACCGTTGGAACCTAAACCTCGAGTTTAGGATAAGTTAATTAACTAATTTACACCTAAGAACTCTTTAATGGTCCAGGCCATTAAAACTAAGTCATATCTGAGAAGTCCATAACAGTCCATGCCATTGGAACCTCAACCATAGCGATGTGATAAATCAGTTAAATTATATTTGGCAAGTCCAAAACAGTCAAGGTTGTTGAAACCTGAACCTTGGTTTCAAGATAAATTAACTACCTTCTATATTTTTTCCCTATTGGTCATTGCCATTGGAACCAAGATTCCACATTTAAACAAAATTCATGCATAGTGGTAAAACACTTAGTGAATTTTTAAGAAAAAAATCAATGAATATAAAGTGGGAAATCATTGTGCAAGGATAAAAACCAATATAACAACAAAATAGTAAGATAAAAAATTGTCTTAAGAGCATCCGCGCTCATAAAAAACATGTTCACAAAACAAAAAAAAAGAGAATGCCCCAAATAAAAATTCAAAGGCTCAAGCCTGGGCATCGTTCAGATCCGGGACATCTAGAGCGTTTTCATCCTGTTGATCCCCATCAAGGAGCTCCACGTCTTTTTTCTCCTTAGCCTCAAACTCGACCCTTTTTGCAGCCAGACCCGGATAGACGAGGAGATTCATATTCTTGTCCTGGAGCCAGGCCATGTAAATGGCTTCATCAAAAGTGGCAGCCAGCAACTCTTCAGCCTGCTCCTTCCCCTTGTGAGCCTCCTCGCTCCACTTCAACTCTAGCTGGGCCTGGACCTCCAAAGCCTGGACTTGGGTCCTAAGAGATACCACCTTCTCTCGCTCTTAAAGAAGTTGGGCTCAGCCACCTCCAAGAATGCCTTGGTCGAAGCTTTCGAGCCACGGGCACAGGACAATTTCAGCTCCAGGGTGTCCACCACATTCTAGTGGTCAGTGTCCTTCCTAGATAAAACTTCCTCGTGTTGAGCTTGAACCCGAGCAGTCTCCTTGGTGAGGGTCTCCTTGGCATTGAAGGCCCCCTCCAGCTCCATCTGTGTCGTCTCTAGCTTCATGGCCATCTCAGCGACCTGTTCCGCGTTTCTATGAGCCAGCAAGGCGTCCTGGAACAAAGAAAAGTTAGAAACAATATAAAAAGATAACAGTAGTAAAGAAATGAGACAAACAAGTGGCTTACCATCATGGACTGATGATGGATAGCTTGGGAGATGAAGAGGGCATCATTGCTATCCAGTGTGGCGTAGTGTTTGAGCCGAAGAGTGGACATGGACGTCCCTACTCGGGCCAGTAAATCTGCAGCAAACGAGGCCACGTCCTACCCCAACTTAGGCCGAAATCCAATCTCAGTTCCCAACTAGTCCACAAATTCATGGGGAGCGTTAAAGGCCTCTGGACGTCCGAAGAACTCAACTTTCTGACAATTGATCAAGGCCCAGGCTACCTCATCCTGTTTGTCGCGCCCCTCATCCCAGGCCTGGGATACCTTCTTCATCCTCTCCTCTCGGACGATTGACTCCACTTCCCTAGGAAGGTCCGGGTTGATAGGAAGCTCGGGAGCATCCGGGAGCTCCGGCGTAATAATAAGACTTTCACTAGAAGAATGTTCCTCAGTCACAGTGAATTTCTCCTTTGTCTTGGCCTTCTTGGCCCACTCTGCGAATGCCATGGCAACAGAGTCTGTCTTCCTTTTATTTTCCCCACCTCCTACCAAAGGCTCCTGCTCCAAGTTTATAATTTGGAGTGGATCCGGATGGGATAGATGTTGCTCAACAGACGCCATAAGGGCCAAGGAGGCAGCTTGAGTTTCCTCTAGTGACCCCACAGCCGGTTCTGTGGCCCCGAGTATCAGGTCAATGATCTTCGTCTTGGTCGGGCCCTTGGCAGCCATCTTCGCTGATTTCTTGGCCGCAACAGCCATGGCCCCACTCAGTTGCTTCATCTTGGCCACAAGATCAACCATGCACGGTTCACCATAAATAGGAATCAAATATAGATTAATAACAAATTAGGAAAGATAGATAAAAGAAACATGCAAGTCTAAGTCCTCCAGGACGGACCCTTATCTATGGAATGTGCCTGACCTAACTCTCCTAGGGAAAAATCATGAATTTGATCCCCCATGTCATCCAGGTCCAAAAAGCTACCATATTGAAGGAACCAAGACGAATGCATGAGGGTCATCTTGTCCACAACAATGGGGCAAGGAAGCCCCACGTTGCAAATAGTCTTTGTCAAATAATCTCGGTGCCATTGAATATTCCTAACAAAGCCCTCAGTATGGGGGGGGGGGGGGGGGCATAAGTAAAAAAGGGAGGTGTTTTACCATTCCCTAAGATGCTGGCCCTAGGAGCTCCAGTGTTGGGCGACCTCCCTTGAGCAATCCATCCAGCTCCTCAGATTTGGCCCGCTCCTTAAGGGGCGCACACTCCTTCCTCAACCTCTCCGCATCCGCCTTGACCGTAGCCTCCACCACCTCAATGTGAATGAGGGCCAATTCTTCCCTTAGGGAAGGGTCCCTCTCGCATATCAAATCCCGGAGGTTGGGAGCTTCTATCGAATGATGGGCAACAATTAGTCTAGTTAGTCGAAGATTCTCCATTGTCACGAACCCCTACACGTCCAAATCTTTGGAACTGGTGGTGGCATATATCTTCTTCCGGTCCAAGATGAACTTGATTAGCCAGGTCTGATCATACGGATGTGTTCACAGTGACGTGAGTATTCGATAAATAAAACAAAGGATGAGACGAAGAACGGGAAAGGATAACTTACCCACGTGCTGAAAGTCCAGTACCAAAGTAGGGTTCTTCTCCAGAAGGAACTCGAATGTCATAAGCCAGGAGTGTCCGACATCCGGGGGATGTTTCCAAGAACTTTATGGAGCTGGATTGACACTATGACACTTCAATTGATAAAATCCATCTCGCGTCTTATCCTTGGAGTTCAGTTGCGGCTCCAACCGGTAGTAATACAAAACCTCCATAGGATGGGCTTTGGGATCTCCTTCCAGGCGCAAAGTATAAGCCACCTCACAAGAAACTTGTACCCTTGGGGCAGTAGCTAGAATGGCGCGATCCCCACGAATTTGAGGAACCGCGTGAAGTAGTCATGAAGCAGGAGAATGGTTCTCGCATTAATGTGGCCTATGCTCCAGGCCCCGAATATGCTCACTTTAGTATGGGCCTTCTCTTCTTTCCGGGCCATCCAATTGAAGAGGATCCCTGGAGTTGACTCTTTCCCAAAGGATTTCTCCAACTCATTCAGCATCTGGTAGTTCCGGAACTCATTTACCATCGCGTCCATTTCCCATCTATTGCCAGTGGGAAGCTTTTGCCTCTCTAGCCCAACTGGGCCTGCATTTACTACATCTTTCGGGTGGAGGGTGATACCACAACCCATGATCAAAGACTTGGAATTGACAAGAAAAGCAAGAACCAAGCAGTTGCACCAAAACCAAAAAATTGGTTGAGGTACGGGGATTCTCCTAAACTGCTTGGAGAGGTTCCCTTGGGACACAGATCCGGGAACAATTAAGGTCCCAGGAGCATGAGTCAGGAACTAAAGGATAAATGTTGTTGCAAAAGGAAACTAATTCACCCAGATAGTTTTGATGCATCCGGGTTCAATGATTCAGAGCAACTCAGCCCACTCCATCGATCAATTTATCTACGGAAGGAAGTGTCACCTAGAAAGTTCCCTAATATTCATCACTACCACTACCTAGAACCACCCTACACGGTGGTCGCGACCCAAATTTCTGCATGGTCATGGAGACAATATGACAACAAAAAATAATGTGAAAATAAGGAATTGACCAGAAAACTTGCTAAAGAGACTTGAACTTGGAATTTGTTGATGTACAAGCGATAAAGTCGGAAGAAACTTACCCTTGAACTTGAGGAGGCAAAGGAACAGCTCTTCAATGTATTCAGAAGGGTCGTTCAAGGAAAGTTTGTCTTCTTGATGAATGGAGGGCGACTCTGTTTGAAATAGGTGGGCTCGAAAAACAGTAGACTTCCGAAAAGTTTGTCTGCGATTTTAGACATTCAAATTTTTCACTCTCTACTCTCTGGTTTGAAAGTTTAGAATCAGTCAAAAATGAGGAAAGGAGCCCACTGGCGTATTTATAGAAGAAAAATATCATGTTAGATCCAACGGTCCATACGGAATATCCCCAAAAGATCCCTATTCTACGATTCCAGATAGCAAAGGCGCATTAATTAGCCCAATCAAGTGTTAAATTGTGGATTTGTCAATCCCAAGACAATCCTCATCCGATGGTTTCGAATAATGCAGACACATTAAACAGCCTACTCGAGTGCTAAAAGAACCTTTTCGTCTAGACGAGACGCTTCGAGAAATCCACTGACATCCATCAGTCACCCAGGACATCAAAGGATTTTTCCTAGGCTAGTTGGGCGCGAGTGGGACAAACATACCATTTACCTATAGACACATGCTTAGGTTAGTGGGAATTTGAAAGGTTGGGGATTTACTAATTAGCCCCCAAGTAAACAAACCAGGACATAGAAAAATGAACTAGGACTCAAGTAAACGAACCGGGACATAGGTAAATAAACCGGGAGTCAGGTGATTGATCCAGGATGAAGAAGGCAAGTCTCCATCGCGCGAACACGGATGAAGACTTAAGGGTAAATGTTGTCCATATTTTCCACCTTGAACATGTGGCATTGTCAAGTGGGCCTCATAGGTCCTCGAAAAAGTTCAAGGCCCAGCAAATAATGTGTAGCCAGAGGCTCGGAGGCCCAAACCCATCTTAGGTTCAACGACTGGCGAAAAATCGTATAGTAAGGAGCCCGGACATAAGACATATGCCCGAACCAATTTCGTGGACTCACCCAATCTCGGCTCTTTGGGATTTAGATCATTGAGGTAGATGGTCCATTCCAAGGGACAGATCCCACCATGTGGATGAAGTTTCAAAGGAACGAATCCGGATGAAGTTTCTGGGTTCATCCTCTCGATCCAACTCGCTACCAAGATCTTTCCTTTGATTCGTCATTGCTAGCTGATGTTCATCTTCGTAGAAGGACCAGGACCTTGGTAAATAAACTCGAGCCTGAGTAAACAAACTTGTTCCTCAGTAAATGAACCCAGACCATACGTCCGCGTTGAACAAGACCAGATCTTCATGCAGCTGACATGTCCCCGAGAAATCCAACAGTTGTCTCCTTAACTAACCTGCAGAAATGGGTATGCACGGAGCGTACGATGTTCCTAGGGAATGGTACTACAACTACTTTGACAATCCTGTCCCCAGTATCCCCCTGGTAGCCCACACGGATCAGTCCGTACTAACATACAAAATGCAGCTGTAAGGCTCTACTACACTTACGTCGGCCCAATGGGCCTAGATTAATAACCTGTAATTATGTTACACTCTTGTATTACAGCTCCATTAGAGAGCACTTGTGATTATATCCTTATTGGGCCCGGATTAATCCGGCCAAAGCTACATGACCACCTATAAATAGGGTAATTTGTGCTTTGTAGCAAGGATCCAATTTTCTCTTGTATGCATAAACGCTGCTAAACTTGCAAAAACCTCCATTGTTAAACTTTCTAAAGCTCAATACTATACTAAGGCTCATTAACGCCCCATCCATGTAAAAACTGTGATCTCGTTCATTTTGTTGCCTTTCTTTCTAGCTTTTATTTCTTGATATATTGGTAGTTTCCGAGAAAACTCGGTAAACCTATATATTTAATTATTCTATTTTATATATGATTTAAATTAAAAAATTAAATAGATTATAACTGATCAATTGTATTTTAAATAAATAAAGATGAATTAAATTAGTTAATTATCTTTATAAACATGAAAAGAAGCGATACTTTTAAACAAGTGGTTTTCATTTTTACTATCAGACTCTCTCTCTAAAAAGAAAGCGATAGTTTTTCTAAACTTGAAAAACTATTCATTACATCTTATCTCTATCAAACATATATTAGATCTCATGTGTTGAGTACATCTAGAGAATCCTAAATCAACCTTTTGAATCCTACGTGCCCAGACACATCCTTATGTGTTTGAGGATTGGTCTGGAAGATCAAGTTGTGAGCTTTCAGAATTTGGTTTGGAAGATAATTGATTTATACAAAAAGATTCGTGGATACTTATTAGGCTTCAAGAGGTAATCTCTAATATATTTGTATGTGATTTAATATATCTATCTATATATATATATGATCCTGGTTGGTATTAACAAATTTTTCAAAAACTCATTCCACTGCATATATCTGATTTACACTTTTAATAAAATTTGTCTACAATTAAAGTCCAAATAGTTAGCAGGCCCAATAAGCCAGTAAGGCCCCAAACTGATGTAAATGGGCCTGCACATATTGAATAAGCCATCCAAATGGGCCAGCTAGCATCCAAGCTCGAGTCTGGGTGCATTCATTCAACCAGAGACGTTGAAGCAGTCGAAATAGCCGCTCCTCTTCCCATAAAAATTAAAGGGGAACCACAGAGAACGTGTCAGATGGACGAGATAGATGAGAGGAGAATGAAAAGAAGAGGACGACTATAAAAAAGACCCTCAAGGTTTGAGAGGGAGACATCTGATAATCACTTTACTCTCTTTCACTCTCTCAGTGATCCAGTCAAGCAAGTCAAATCAGTTAGTCTAATCTATCCTCACCGTACTTGACCAGTCGTTCAGTCCCATCGTCGTCGCCATCGTCACTCTGACCATTCCACTACTCATCCATCCATCAGTATTTCATTATTTACATCATAAGTTTATTACTTTCAATTAGCTTTCCTTACAACTCGACTAACTTGAGCGTTAGACCCTTTGGCTGACACCCCACCGATGCTCCCAATCGAACTCTCATCTCTCTCTTTGTTCTTGATAAGTTGTTGGTGTCTGTCTAATCAATTGTAGGAAATCACATCTACAAATTGGCGCCCACCGTGGGGCCCTAACAATCAGACGATTGACAAAGAAATCAAGTAGTTCACTTGAGATTCATGTCAGACATGGCTGAGACACCCAATCTATCCACCCTGCTCGCTGCTCTTACCGTCTAGATGAATGAAGAATGTGCAAAAATGAGGAGGCTCGAAGCTGAGAATGCTGAACTACTCATGCGAATGGAGGCCATATCCTCTCAAGCCACCGAGGTTCACCCATCCAGCTACCGAGGCCCAATTAGCTCGATGCAACCTTTGGGTGACCTCGCCCTTATCTCTAACAATGATGGACTGAGTCAAAAAATTCCATCATCCTCGGTAAAGAATTATCAAACTCCACCCACCATGTCTAACATCCAGAATTCTATTGTCAATGCAGGTGAACAGGTAACCATGACTGAACATGGACATTCATCTTCGCCTGGACCACAACAGATTCGAGGAGTCATCCAACCAGACTCGGCAGCTGGACAGCAGCAGATTCCAGGAGCCAGTCAGCAAACCAATAGTCAGCCAGCCACTGGACCCAGACAGTATCAGGTTCCAGGTGTCAGTCAGCCTACCATTGGTGCCAGCTATACCATCATTGGAGCTTGTCAGAATATACCTGAGCAATAGACAATCAGATTGAATCACCTAGCCACACCAACATTAGCTCACTTCTAATCCAAGATCCTGAGCTGTCTCGTAAAGTGGTCGAGCAGAAAGCACTCTTCCAGCGGATTCCTAGAATGCCAACCCCTATTAAAAAGAGTGCAGCAAGATTCTACACTAACTCTCCTTTCGTCGATGATATAGCCATGGTCGAGATGCCGAAAAAGTTTAGTTTCCCCCACATGAAGATGTTTGATGGAATGTCTGATCCCGATGACCATATCGATCAATACAGGCAGAGAATGTTCACCGTTGCCATCCCACGTGACATGAGGGAAGAATGCATGTGTAAGGGGTTTGGTTCTAGTCTGATTGGACCAGCCTTCCAGTAGTATACTAATTTACCTAATAATTCTATTTCTACACAATTGAATGACACTTTTGTTAAGCAGTTTGCTAGTAGCAGGAAATATGAAAAGTCTACAGAAGATCTCTACATCATAGTTCAACGAAGGGATGAGACCTTACAAGATTATGTAGGCTGCTTCACCAAGGAGAAGGTGTCTATAACCCATTGTAATCAGGGCACAGCCGTCTCAGCCTTCTGCAAAGGACTCCGCTACGACTCAGACCTAAACAAAGAACTTACCAAGTATCCTTGAAAGACGATGGAAGACGTTCTCGCCAAGGCCTGGGCACAGATATAATGGGAGGAGGATGAAGCTAACTATTATCACTCTTCCCCAAGGAAAGACACTTGAAGAGACTCAAGGGTAGACAGACGGCAGAGTAACAGATGATCCGAGCCATACCCTTATCCTAGCAGATCAGAGAACAGAAGGAGGGAGTATAACCAATCGTCCGAGACACGTCTTTGAGATGGACCAAAGATACCATAATACAATCTTTCAATCTCACCAGCTGAAGTCGTTGGCGTACTGAAAGGACTCGAAGACAAAGTAAAATGGCCAAAAAGGATGAAGACTCCATCTGACCTGCGAGACAAAACAAAAAATTATGAATTCCACAATGACCATGTTCACTGAACGGATGAGTGCATTTCCTTAAGACTTGAAGTATCCAAATGTTGTACCCTAATCTTAGTACGAGTTCATTCACTCAGCTCAGGTACAGCTGGCAGATAAATACGTGGACAAGTAATCAAGTTGAATATCTCATTATTATCTATATGAACAACTTGAGGTTCGTAATGGTCAGAACTGGTATTGGGCGTCCTGACTTTACCACAAACTACGAATAAGATAAGTCATCAAATCACTAGCTCGGAATCAGATAGGTGCCAGAACACAAGTTCATGGAAGATACGCAACTCGGGGTGATTCAGATATAACGCACACTAAATAATCCCCAAAGATTCGAGATTTGTTTATACGCTTATTCATGGCCAGGCTGTCATATTTATTATCCAAGATAGCAGGACGTATTTACTTTGTGATCAAATCATATCCCAATATAAATGGGAATTATTTATATTGAATAGAGACCTTATGTAAATGCGTGATTGACTCACGCGGTTACCCAAACCTTTCCATGGAATTCCCCTATAAATACTGGGAATATTTGATAGGAAATGGCACGATTATTCTGTAATACCGAAACTCTGCCAAAATAGAGAGAGACAACAATAATATTGACTCGTGGACTAGGTGGATTTTTACCATTGAACCACGTAAAAGTTCTATGTTCTTGAGTGAATTCTGGTTATTTTTCATTACGGTCTACCATTAAGAACTAATATGCCTTTATTATTTCTTAATACATTGTTGACGAAAAATTGCGTCAACAGTTTGGTGCTTTCATTGAGAGAAAATTAGTACTTCATCGAAATCCCAGTCGATTCTCTTCATGGTGCTCACTTGCTCAATGCATGATAATGAGATAGAACAGCCCGGTGGGCAGGAGGCCCATCATACCGCTGTTTTGAACGAACATTGCCCTGATATTCAACAACGTCCGGGGAAAACAACTGGCGGGACAAGGCGACACTGGGAGTTCGGCGTCATTGTCACCGAATCCGAATCCAGACTACCTAACTTTCGTCGAGTTGGAAAACATGCAATTGAGAATCCATCTCACTAAGGTAAATAGGCAGATTGAGGAGGTTTCAGCTTGGTTACCCCTTCTTGCAACCGACATTAATGTTGGAAAGAGGCAGAGTGGGTCTCATATGTCCCACAGGAATAACCGATCCAAACTAAGTTGATCAGTCATAGCCTCCACTCCAAGTTCTGTACCTACGAGGCGAGATCTCCATAATGCTTGAACAATCAATCATCATAGGGGTCGTCAGCATGTCAGTTGGTCGGTTAGGACTGCAACCTCATGTTCGGTGCCTTCTTCACCGGCCCCCAGGAATGCCCATGAAAATCCACGAGGGGGGGGGGGGGTGGGTTGGGACAAGCTCACGAAGACAAAATGCTCAGTTCGCTCTGATGGAACGAGGATAGCCTCACCAATAAGGCATCCCCCGTCACCTATAAGACATTTGACACCACCTCGTCCTCAACGGGACATTCCAGCTTATGGAGACAGTAGGAGAAATTCTTCCCCAGCTGCCAATACTTACGTCCCACAAACACGTGTCGAAAATCCAGATGCTCGGCCCCAGTCGCGAGCTGTAAGCTTCGCAAATGGAAGTCTCTGGACCGAATTTCATCGTAGCGGTAGGTCCAAGGGTGACCTAAGGAAACAATTAAGTTCAGCATAGAGCCTCAGTAAGATCCGTAACAAGATTTGCGCGATCGTCTAAATTCACAGAGAAGGAATCCAGCTCGGAATGAAGATATTAGATATACTCGACAAGAAGGAGGTTCGTCCATAATACGCAATAACGGGAATACCCCACAAAACCAAGCTCAAGCTTGGAGGGACAATAACCCATCAAACGCATATGATAGGATGAGAGTTGTTGAACAGTCCCTAGGTAACCTAGGGACTAGGGACCAAACCCTCGAAAGAATAGCTTTGATTGAAAAGCAAATGAAGAGGCTTTTATAAGGAAAAGAAAAAGACGATTGTAATTTAGATGAGGAGCTCGAACCTTTCGCTCCAAATATTGCGGCGGCCACATATCTGGTAGGCTTTAGAATGCCACACCTGTCAAAATTTGATGAAGATGGAGATCTGCCAGATCACCTCGAAATGTTTAACACCGTGATGATGGCTCGCAATATCGGGCTCGATCTAAGGTGTATTTTATTCCCTGCAACTCTGGTTGGGCCAGCCAGGAAGTGGTTTAAGCAATACAAGAGGCATTCAATAAGCTCGTGGAAGAAGTTTTCTTCTAATTTCAAAAAAGCATTATGAGCTTCACAGGCAGGTCAGGTTGATACTGATTCATTGGCCAACATAAAGCAGCAACCTGGCGAGATGTTGAAGGCACATCTAAGTAGATTTTCCAATGTCGCTGCACGAGCTAGGGATGCTGATGACAGCTCTAAGCTAATGCCACTGAGGACAGGAATCCTCGTCGGGGGCGACCTGTGGAAGGAACTCCAATGAAAAGGAGTTAAGACTGTGGATGAATTCTTGGCCCAAGCTCAAGAATGGATTAACCTAGAGGAGGCACGAGCTTCTGTTGTTGGAACCAGCCAAACCCCTATCCATCTCGTTGGAGCGGTAATAGACGTTGCAGCTACGACTCAAACCGTTACCCAGAATAACCAACAGGGGAATAACAAAAGGAAGGGAAATGGAAAGGGCGACCAGAGCGGGACAAGGAAAAATAAGTTCATGGAGAAGTTTGAACATGTTTACGCTACTTATACCGACATAACGGACACTAAGGAACACATCTTCCTGGAAAATTCTAATCGCCTTCCATGGAAGAAGCCAGAATCTTTGAAAAACCAGAGGGCGAAGGGAGATTTTTCAAAGTTTCTATCGATTCCATAATGACATCGGTCATAACACTGATGACTATTGAAAGGTATAAGATGAGATCGAAACTCTCATTAGAGCCGAACCATTGGCCCAGTACTCCTGAAATCGGGTGATCCCTAATAAGCCCGCTGGACCAAACCCTCAATCAATTCCTGAAGCACCAGTAGTCCAAACTGGAGCTCAAAAAAATCAAGTCAAACCTCCTCCGATAGTGGGGAGAGATATAACCACCATTTCGGGAGGACCTCATTTGGCAGGCACAAGCAACGGGCCTAGAAGAGGTACATTAACGAACTAAAGTCCCATAACAGGGTGGAGTTCGTCCCGAAACAATGGTTCTCAAAATAGCAGCGATTGGAAAAATAACCAATCATTTTCACAGAAGAGGATGCTAGCCATGTCCGATTCCCACATAACGATCTGTTGGTGATAACCGTTTAGCTCGCCAACCGAAGAGTCTGAAGAACACTAATGGATAACGAAAGTTTTGTGAATCTAATTTTTAGGTCCACCCTGGAAAAAATGTGGTTATCTGTAACTGATTTGAAGGTGACCTCGATGACTCTGTACTAGTTTTCTAGTGAAGGGTCGGCAGCCATTGGGACGATCAGATTGGTTATGACATTGGGAGAAGAGTCGCGAACTCTTTCCAAGTTGCTCGAGTTTGTGGTAATCGATTGTCCTGCTGCATACAATGCGATTTTGGGCCAACCTGCACTGATGGCATTGAAGCCATAACCTCTATCCACCACCTAGCAAAGAAATTCCCGTCGGCCGCGGGAATATGTACCGTCAGAGGTGATCAGCTCGCTGCCAGGGAATACTATAAAAATTTTATGAAGGGAAAATCACAACCCGGGTAGCAAGCAATGGTCATCGATGACAGAGGTGACGAGTCCCCATTAGTAAAAGTTACTCACGGTACAGAAGAACCTCAGCAGGAAGAGGATAGTAAGGTCGCCCAACGCGACGACATTGACCCACGGGTAGGCGAAGATAGATCAGAGCTCAAAGTCATAGAAGAGCTGGAGGAAGTAAACATCGACCCCAAAGAAGATTCAAGAGTCGTAAAGATTGGAAAGAATCTTGACGACAAATGGAAAAAGGAGCTGGTCGATTTTTTACAGAAAAACCTGGACGTCTTTGCCTGGTCGCATGAAGATGTGGTAGGAATAAGTCCGAATGTAATAATGCACACCTTAAATTTGGACAAGAATGTGCCTGCGAAATCCCAAAAATGGAGACGTTTGGGAATGGTCTGATCTGAAGCCCTTAAGGAAGAACTAGCTCGATTATTAAAATGCGGGTTTATCCAGGAGGCAAAGTACCCGATTTGAGTTGCCAACCCCGTGCTAGTCCCAAAGCCAAATGGGAAATGGAGAACTTGTATCAACTTCTCCGATCTAAATAAAGCTTGTCCCAATGACTATTTCCCACTACTAAGGATTGACCAGTTGGTAGACGCCATAACAAGTCACGAGCTCATGTCTTTCATGGACACGTATTCTGGATATAACCAGATTGCGATGAATCATGCGTACCAGGAACATACTAGCTTCATGACTTAACATAACGTATACTTTTATAAAGTTATGCCATTCGGATTGAATAATTTCGGGGCCACATACCAATGCTTGGTCAACAAAATGTTCGCTAGCAAGATCGGGAGAAATATGGAGGTGTATGTCGATGACATGCTTGTCAAGTCAAACACTACCAATAACCATGTGTCTTATCTAGAAGAAAGTTTCAGAATATTAAAGAGATATGACATGAAGTTGAATCCCCATAAATGTACTTTCGGAGTGGCATCTGGAAAATTCCTGGGGTTCATATTCAACACGAGGGGAATAGAGGCAAAACTTGAGAAAATCATATTGTTGTTAGAAATGCCCTCACCCAGGTCGAGTAAAGAAGTTCAAAGACTAACTGGAAATGTTGTAGCTTTGACTCAATTCATTTTAAATTCCATTAAGAAGCGTCTACAATTTTATAATTTGCTCAGAGGAAACAAGAAATTTGAGTGGACTGAGGAGTGCGAACAGGCATTCCTCGACCTAAAATCGCACCGGGCCGAGCCCTCAGTATTATCTAAGCCTATGTCTGGAGAACCTCTACTCCTTTATTTGGTCGTGATAGAGAATGCAGTCAGTGTCGTGTTAGTTCGAGAAGAAGACCGTGCTCAAAAACCAGTATATTATATAAGAGACTTCTCGAAGCTAAGTCACGATACCCACTGATAGAGAAACTAGCATTCTGTCTGATATTGGCCTCCAGAAAGCTCCGGCCATATTTCCAGTCCCATTCAATCAATGACTTGATCGACCAACCTTTAAGGCAGGTGTTACAAAAACATGAAATGTCAAGACGTATTTTTAAATGGGCCAGCGAACTTAGCCAGTTTAAGATATTTTACGTGCCACAGAACTCAATCAAAAGTTAGGCCCTTGCTTATTTTATGTCTGAATGCATCAGATTTCAAGAGGAGCTCTTGAGGGAGCCGATGCAGGAGCTATGGAAAATCTTCGTTGACGGGTCATCAAATGAGAACGAATTGAGAGCTAGGATCATCTTAATCTCACAAGACGTACATCGATTTCATACAGCTCTGAGATTCGGATTCGAGGCATCCAACAACCAAGTCGAATATGAGGCCTTACTAGCAGGGCTGAGAGTGGCATGGGAGCTCAAGGCGAAATCCATCCAATGCTATAATGATTCTTAGCTCTTGGTAAATCAGGTATTGGGGGAGTATCAAGCTTGAGGTACCAAGATGGCGGCCTACCTAGCTAAGGTAAAGGGAGAACTGCCTGAATTTGAGTACAACTCTATTGAACAAATACCTCGCGAGCAGAATTCTAATGTTGATGCTTTGGCACAGCTTGCTACCACAAAAGAGGCTGTGACATTGAATGTGGTGTTAGTGGAGTTCTTGGAGAGCCCGAGCGTGACAGGAGAAGTGATAGAGGTCGGAATGATCGACATAAGGTCGACCTGGATGACTCCCATAATGGAATACCTCGCAACTGGAAAGTTACCTGACAACAGAAAAGACGCAAGAAAAATACTTTATCAAGCTCCACGGTACGTAATAGTAGATGGAACCTTATATTGGCATGGTCATTTGTTGCCTCTCCTACGATGTGTTATCCCCGAGGAAGCCAAATCCATTTTAGAAGAAATACACGAAGGCTTTTGTGGAGATCATGCTAGGGGGCAAAACTTGGCACTGAAGATACTGTGGCAATGCTATTTTTTGCCTACTTTAACGAAAGACTCAATCTCGTATGTTCAGAAGTGCGCCATGGTTGCCCGAGCTGCTCTAGTCAAGCTTATGATGATTTCATCCCCATGGCCATTTGTGGTATGGGGAATCGACCTAATAGGTTCCTTACCTATGGGAAAGGGGGAGTTCGTTACGCAGTGGTGGCGATCGACTACTTCACAAAGTGGGTAGAAGTCGAGCCTCTGGCAACCATCACTTCAAAAAGAGTCCTGGAGTTCGTGGTGAAGAATATTATATGTCGGTTTGGGCTTCCTAAAAAGATTGTGTCAGACAATGGGACACAATTCGACAGCGATCTCTTCACTGACTTCTGTGAAAAATATGGCATCACGAAGAGTTTTTCGTCAGTAAGATATCCACAAGCCAACAGACAGGTCGAGGTTGTAAAATAAACCCTTAAGGCAAGCCTGAAGAAGAGGTTTAAATGAAGCCAAAGGATAATGGCCCGAACAGCTCCCGCAGGTACTTTAGGCCTACCGAACTTCTCATAGGACATCCACGGGGCATACTCCTTTTTCCTTAACTTTTGGAAGCAAGGTCATGCTTCCAATCGAAGTCATGGTATCTACTCATAGGCAAAGGACATTTAATCAAGAACAGAATGATGGACTACTTAACACATCTGTCGATCTGATTGAAGAAAAACGAGAGGATTCGCAGTTACAGCTCACCCATTATCAACAAAAAATCACTCGCTATTTTAATTCTAAAGTTAAGTGGAGCAGACTTGGATTGAGCGACCTAGTTCTTCGAAGGGTATTTTTGGCAAATAAAGACCCCAAAGATGGTGCATTGGGCCCAAACTGGGGGACACCATACCAGGTCATAGAAGTCTTGCGTGAGGGAACTTTCAAGATAGCTCGACTGAATGGGGAAGTAGTCCCACGGACCTAGAATGCTCTACATTTAAAAAAGTATTATCAATAGTACCACCATTAATGTAAGGCTTATTTATAAAATTCGTTTTGATAAAATAATTGATGGATTGTTAAATAACTATTTCTTAGTGTTGTTATTGCAAGCTCGTGTTCTCATATTTGTAGAAGTAACCAAGAAAGTTTATATATTCTGGTTACTTAGGGGGCAAACTGAGGTTGGAAAAATTAAGCCTACTCGGATAAGATTAAAAAACTTAGAAGCTTGGAAAAATTGATTATTCAACGTCTTTTTAAAGCTCGAGTTTTCAATAAACCTATCGTGAACTAAGTTCAAATAATTTTAAACCCTGGAGGTAACCAGGTCAGAAACTTAGAAGCATGGAAAAATTGATTATTCAACGGCTTTTTAAAGCTTGAGTTTTCAATAAACCTAGCACGAACTAAGTTTAAATCATTTAAAACCATGGACGTAACCAGGTCCGAAAACTTAGAAATTTGTAAAAATATGATCATTCAACGGTTTTTTAAAGCCCGACTTTTCAATAAACATAGTACGAACTAAGTTTAAATCATTTTGAAAAACAAAACCCTAGATATAACCAGGTTCGAGGCCTAATTCTTAGCATGTGTGACGCAAATAAGCGAACAAAATCTTGGACATAACCAAGTTCGATAAAATCTATCTCGATCTAAACGTCTATTCCCTAAAATCTCGAATGTACAAGAGTCTAAGAATTCATAAGAATGGGAAGTTAATAAAGGAAAGATGAATGGATCAAAAGTTAGATATGTATTAAAATAAGATAAACAAAGCTCGAAGGAGAAAAAAACCTTGAACTAAGCTCGAAGGCAATTGTTTAATATCAAAAGATTGTTATACAAAGATCATTAGGCTCACCATCTCCCTCCACCGCACCAGAGGCCTCACCCGTCTCCGAGGGTTCTTGCAGAAGCTGAGCATTGAATTTAGCAAGGTAAGGATCCCACAGCCTGGTTGAAGGCCCAACAATAGTACAGCATCTCCTCCATGGTGGATGATGACACTACCGCAATCTTGGCTTTAGTTTCTTTCGCAGGCAGTTTCACTTTAAACTCATCAATCTTGGCCTGAAGCTGTTCAGTTCAGTGGTTCGCTTCTGTGGCCTGAGTTTGGGAGGCAGATAATGCGATCTTTTCAGCCTGCTCACTTTCTTGGGAAGAGTTTAGAGCAGCTTTAGTAGCATGCTCATTCTTATTAGCAACTGTTAAAGCGGCTTTGGTAGCCTGCTCATTCTTCTTAGCAACTATTAAGGCGAGTTTGGCAGCCTGGTCATTTTCTTGAGTAGTCTTCAGGGCGGCCTTGGCAGTAGCCAACTCACCTTGGACTTCTTCATTTCTAGCCTTGGCACGAGCTATGCTCTGGTATTGGGCCAGGACAAACTGTAGAATAATAGAACAAGCTCAAAGATAAAAAAAAACAAAAGATTAAAAAGAAGTTTCTTTGGGTCATGAAAGAAAGAGATACTTACAAGAAATGTGTTCGGCGATTGGGGGATGTAGATTCTGATCACGGAAAGCTCCTGGAACGCTTCTGAGTATCTTGGCACGACGAATAGTTCTGGGAATTCTGGGGAAGAAGAAGGAAGTTTGAAAAATGTGAAAAAAGGTATTTTTTTTTATGCAAAGGTGGTGAGGTCTTAGACTGATCACCCTATTTATACGTAAACCATGTGTTGACGGTAAGAACTCGTCAACGATTGATGGTTAGAAAACTTCAATCTCTATACTATAAGAAGCTACGAATTAGATAGAAAGAACTCTAAACAACAGGAGAAAACTCAGGCAAGCATGAGAACCAGAAGCATATATTTCATAAGTCTCGTTTTTACATTCAGTTTTCCAACCCCTTAGCCTGAGGGGTTGGAGCCTATTTATAGGGGAGGCTCTATTGGCCCAGGATACAAACGAGTCCCAGACCACTGGGACGTACATAGGTACTCTGATAAAGTAGTGGCTCAGGGCATAGTGGTGTCTACCCTGATGGCGTTAGAGTCGTGGCCTTGGACATAGTATTGTCGGCTCTGGCGCATGGTCGAGGGTGTCCCAGTGGTCTCACCACTCTTCGTACAGGTCCGTACCGCCACTACTCCTCAGACGCAGATCATAGGGTCATGCCTCTGTTCTCTCCATAACCGTACACCCCGTGTCAGCGCACGTGTTCCGTACTCGGTGGTCCTCATCAATTCCCGTTAAATGCTCCACGTTCGTTTGGCTTATCAACAAGATTCCCCTAAGTGATCCCATGCCTGTGCCAAGGAGGCTCTTGAGAAGTCGAGGTGCCGAGGGTCAGGGCCGGCCTATGCGGATCGCATAGACACGAGGCTAGGAGCACGGGTACCTCAACACACCCCTCACCCTCGCATAGCGAGGGTCCCTCGCATAGCGAGGCTGCCTCTCCTCCTTCCGAGCATAGCGTCGCGAGGCTAGGAACACGGATACCTCAACGCAGCCCTCACCCTCGCATAGCGAGGCTGATGTTCTTCCTCCGAGGTGCGGCGTCATGAAGCTAGGAGCACAGACACCTCCACATAGCCCTCACCCTCGCATAGCGAGGCTGACGCTCTTCCTCCGAGTGTGGACGAGGCTTGATGCCTGCTGGAATGGGGCGCACGAGGATGGCCAGCTAGGGGCCCTCGCATAGCGAGGGTGAAGTTTGGATCGGCGAGTGGCCAAAGTCCCTCGCCTAGTGAGGGTGACTCTCTTACCCCAACTCCTTCACCATCATGTGATGCCCTTTCAGGACGTCTCGTAACATAGAGCTTCACTTGTGAATAGAATTCACAAGGAAAAAATTCCACATTTACACTTCCCCCCGAGTCTATAAGTACACTTTTAAGTGTGTTTGTAGACTCTCTCTATTTTTCTTGCTTGACACGCACGGCCAACCTTGGGGGACTTAGCCTTAGAAATTTTTCCAACGTCGCTCGAAGAAGCCCGAAGTGTGGCTTGGAGTTGTGTTTCTTCTTAGTGTTTGAAGAAACACAATAGCCACCTAATACTTGGGGGCTCCACGTAAGTTCCTAAGGTTGCGTAAGGACTAATCATCCTCAATCGCAGAACCCAAGTTTCGAAGCCACTTGTCCACACCAAGATCTGCGTAGCCTAGTGGCATGCTCTCCAACTTATTTTCACGAGTTCAAGGGTTCTATCCTCCTCCAAAGCTCTTGAGGTGCTCTAGTAGATCCCTCTTATTGCTGTTGTTCGTGGATCACATATTTTTCTTTGATCTGATGGCGATAATCTTTCCAGTGCACCTTGATTATACTTGTAAGGACACATTAACCCGTTGGGCTGTTGGGGTCCTTTTATATTCATTGCGCGCGCTTGTTATTTTTTGCGAGAAGCGTCCTTCTCGTCCTTATACATAGTACTATTTTTTCCAAGGGTCACTTGTAAGACCCTTTTTGGCTAGCCGGCTTAATGGCCGATCTAGACTTATTGGGCGATTCCCTCCTTACGGCCTCACCTCTTGGGGTGTCGGCCTTTAGTTAGAGGTCATTATTTTAGACCGTTCCTTTGATATTCATAAGGGTAGCTAATCCTTTTGAATATAAGAGAGATTTTTTTTTTTTTTTTTGCTCATGCCTCCTGTCCTACCCCCCAAGTGCTTGGTGAGATTTAATTCAGCAGGCAGTTCGGTTGATGCTCGCATGAAAAAGAAAAAATCACATGTAAAGTTGTGAACATTTTCATTTATAGTAATCAAATTACAACGACATGCATATAGAGGGCTTACATTTACTTGGGGGTTATGTAGGTAACCTCTTTGATTCTCTTCTACTGAGATAGCCTATCCTGCGACAAACTAAACACAGCTACTGCCTGTGTTGGGAGTGGAAGTCTTATTGGTAGTATTTCCTCAGGTGTTCCGCGTTCCATGCTCGGGGTATGATGGTGTCGTCCATGCGCGCCAACTTGTAAGTGTTCGGGGGTATGCACTGAGCCACCTGATAGGGCCCCTCCCAATTCGCCCCCAGCACTCCTGCGCCTGGGTCTCGCGTGTTTGGGAGTACTTTCCTTAGCACTAGGTCGCCCACTCTGAAAGTTCTCTCTCGCACCCTCGAATTGTAGTACCTTGCGGCGCGCTGCTGGTATACCGCCACCCTCATTTGGGCTTTTTCTCTCTTCTCCTCCAGCATGTCTAAGCTTTCGGCCAGGGCTACATGGTTGGCTTCGTCTCCATACGCCTGTACCCTGTGGGACTCGACTCGCATCTCGACTGGGAGCACGGCCTCGCACCCATAGGCCAGGGAGAAAGGGGACTCCCCAGTAGTCGTGCGTGGGGTGGTTCTGTAGGCCCACAGCACATTTGGTAGCTCATCTGCCCAGGCTCCCTTCATCTTTTCCAACTTTGTCTTTAGGTTCTTCTTAAGGACCCTGTTGATGGCCTCCACTTGCCCATTGGCCTGGGGGTGCACAACCGCGGAGAAGCTCCTCCTTATGCCTCTTTCCTTACAATATTCATCGAAAGCTCCTCCCTCGAACTGGGTACCATTGTCGGAAATAATCTTGTAGGGTACTCCATATCGACACACAATGAATTTGTTGACGAAAGAGGTGATTTGTTTGGCGGTTATCTTCACAAGGGGTTCCGCTTCTACCCACTTAGTGAAATAATCCACCACCACTACTGCGTACTTCGCTCCACCCCTCCCTGTAGGAAGAGCGCCGATTAAGTCTATTCCCCAGATAGCGAAGGGCCAGGGGCTGGTCATGCTGGTCAGTTCGCTTGGGGGTTTCCGAGGGTAATTGGCGTGCCTCTGGCATTTTTCGCATTTTGTGGCAAAGTCATGCGCATCTTTCTCCATGGAAGGCCAGTAGTATCCTTGTCTCATGGCCTTCCTAGCCGTGGAGGGTCCGCTCTCGTGGTTGCCGCACTCTCCCTCATGTATCTCCTGTAACACCTTCAACGCCTCCTCTTCTTCTACACACCGCAGGAGTGGCATTGAGAATCCTCTTTTGTAAAGGACCCCATTTACTAGGGTGTATCTTGCGGCCTTGTACACCAATCTCCGGGATTCGTTTTTATCCGCAGGCAAGGTTCCTTCTTCCAGGTACCTCTTGATTGGCTCGGTCCATGATTCCCTTGGGACGCTAATCATGTGCACGTCTGCGCCTTCGATGCTGGGTTTTGGTAAGTACTCCACGGGTATTGATTCCAAGACATCACTATCCTTGGTGGATGCCAGCTTTGCGAGTGCATCGGCATGGGTGTTCTTTTCTCTGGGGATTTGCTCTATAGTATATGCCACCAATCGCCCCAGATAGCCCTTCACCCTCGCCAAGTATGCTGCCATCTTGGGTCCCCTTGCCTGGTACTCTCCCTTTACTTGGCATACCACCAACTGAGAGTCGCTGAAGATTTGAAGGCGCGTCACTCTCAATTCCTGGGCCAAACGCAGGCCAGCTAAGAGCGCCTCGTACTCTGCCTCATTATTGGAGGCCTCAAACCCAAATCGGATTGCGCAATACATTCTATGTCCCTCGGGCCCAGTCATCATGATGCCCGCTCCTGATCCTCCTTCATTTGACGCCCCATCAACGTGCAAACTCCACTCCTCTACACCTCCTAGTTCTTTCTCCATAACAGACAGCTCCCCTCCTTCACTCCTTCCTTCATTCGGCTGGTGGGTGAGCTCTACTATAAAATCTGCCAGCACCTGTCCATTGATGGAGGCCCTTGGAGTGTATACAATATCAAATTGACTTAGTTCGATCGACCATTTCATTAGTCTCCCCGAAGTCTCAGGCTTATGTAAGACCTGTCTCAACGGACTATCTGTTAGGACTTCAATTGTATGTGCATGGAAGTAAGGCCTCAACTTTCTCGAAGCCACCACTAGCGCATAGGCCAACTTTTCGATCTCTGGATACCGACTCTCTGCGTCCACCAAACGCTTGCTGATATAATATACAGGTTGTTGTTGCTTCTTCTCTCCCTTAACCAAAGCTGCGCTGATGGCATGCTCAGACACTGCTAAGTACAGGTACAGTTTCTCGCCCTTCTCTGGCTTTGCCAACAGGGGTGGCTTCCCCAGGTGCTCTTTCAGCTTGACGAATGCTTCCTCGCATCTTTCATCCCAAGCGAACTTTTTGCTCCCTTTGAGGATGTCAAAGAATGGGAGGCACTTGTCAGTGGACCTGGAGATAAACCTGTTAAGGGCCGCTACCCTTCCCGTTAGGCACTGCACCTCCTTTTTATTCTTCGGCGAGCTCATCTCTATTAGTGCCTTTATCTTGTCAGGATTGGCTTCGATGCCCCTGGAATTGACCATGAAGCCCAAGAATTTTCCTGAGGATACCCCGAAGGTGCACTTGACTGGGTTCAACTTCATCCGGTATTTCCTTAGCGTGTCAAACATCTCACCAAGGTCTTTGTTGAGCTCCGTTGCTTCTTTGGTCTTCACTAACATGTCATCCACATACACCTCCATATTCCTTCCTATCTGATTGGCGAACATTTTATTCACCAGCCTCTGATAGGTGGCCCCTGCGTTTTTGAGCCCGAAGGGCATCACCTTGTAACAGTAGAGCCCTTTGTCTGTAATGAATGACGTGTGCTCTTCATCTGCCGGGTTCATTGGGATTTGGTTGTATCCTGAGTAGGCGTCCATGAAACTTAGTAACTCATGTCCTGCTGTCGCGTCTACTAGCTGATCTATCCTGGGAAGTGGGAAGCTGTCCTTAGGACAAGCTTTATTCAAGTTCGTGAAATCGACGCAAGTTCTCCACTTCCCATTTGGCTTCGGCACGAGTACTGGGTTTGATACCCACACAGGGTAGAAAGACTCGCGGATGAACCCGTTGGCCTTCAACTTGTCGACCTCTTCCTTTAATGCCGCGTATCTCGTTGGGTCTAGCGCCTGCCTCTTTTGCCTGACGGGCCTTGCTTCTGGGGAGATGTTCAGGTGGTGGCACATCACACTGGGGTCTATGCCCACCATGTCCTCATGACTCCATGCAAACATGTCTAGATTATCTTTCAAAAATTTCATCAATTCCTCCTTCACGTCACCTTGCAGGCTCCTCCCCATCTTCAATTTCCTTAAGGGTTCTTCCGTCACTGTAACCTCCTCTACTTCTTCCACTGGTGCTGCTCTTGACTCATCCACGACCCGAGGGTCCAGCTCCTGTGGACCCCCTGTGGGCGTACATAGCGCCTCATGTATCACCATGGCCATTGGCTCACGCGGATTTACAGGCGTGCGGAGTGAGGTGTTGTAACACTCCCTCGCCTCCTTCTGTTCTCCCTTCATACTTGCGACCCCTCCTGGAGTCGGGAATTTGACAACCAAGTGATATATTGAAGTTATGGCTTTCAACTCTTTCAGGGAGGGTCTCCCCAATACTGCGTTGAAAGCTGATGCACAATCTACTACAACAAAGTTAGACATGACTGTAGTTTGTCGGGGTTGCTCCCCCATGGTAAGTGTCAGTTCGATCATTCCAAGGGGTTGTACTGAGTCCCCTGTGAATCCGTATAGGGACGACTGGCAGGGCTTCAGATGACGAATGCCCAGTCCCATCTTTTCCAAAGCAGGGCGATATAGGATGTCCACTGAGCTCCCGTTGTCCACTAGGACTCGATGCACACGCATGTTCGCCAATTGAACTGTCAACACCAGCGGATCATTGTGGGGAAAGTGTACCCCCCGTGCGTCCTCCTCAGTGAAGGTGATCGAATCGTTTTCTCCCTTGAAGCTTTTCGGGGGTCGTTGTTCCAAACTCATGACACAGGGTGGTGGACTTCGCCTGGCTTCTCTAGCATACCGATCTCATCCTCTGCGGGAGTCCCCTCCAAACCCCGGACCTCCGAAAATAGTTCCCACTTCTCCCCGGGTCTCTGGAGCATCTCTTTGCGTCTTAGATATCACTGGCTCATCCTCCGACTTCGGCCTTTCTCTCCTAGGGGTGTTACTGGTGGAGTGCCTGGTCCTCCCGTCGCCTACTGGGACAGTGGTTTCCCGACCCTTCTCTTCCCACTTGGGCAGGGTCACATTCGACTTTCCTTGCACCAGGCCATTTAGCACCCCCCGCATGTTCTCTAAGGTAGTCTCCATTCTTTGGTTTTTACGGTGCAGTTCATGAATCTCATCTTCATAGAAACGAGATTTAGAACTCGAGCTCACGGAATGGACCCGGGGTTGCTTATCATGTCTACCCGTCGAGGGGCCCGGGTCTTGCCGGCCGGAGTTCGGTATCTGTAGCGATTTAGGGGGAGGGAACTCGTTGGCCTTCCCGAGTGGTACAGTAGTTGTCCTTGGAGGATTCTCACCAGGCGGGGAGGCCGGTGACGAGGCCTCCCTGTCATTATCGTGAACCTCAGGATCCCTTGGGAGCTCTGCGTCTCGGGGTGGAGGTGGATCCATCATGGAGGCCTTCAGTTGGACTCCGGTAAGGTGGACCTCCACCTCTCGAAGCTCCCTGAGTCGCTTCGAACGTCTTGACATTTCTCCTTGCCGGAAGTAATGGAAGAACAGTAGCTTGGTGCTTACGTTCCCACAGACGGCGCCAAACTGTTGACGGTAAGAACTCGTCAACGATTAATGGTTAGAAAACTTCAATCTCTATACTATAAGAAGCTACGAATTAGATAGAAAGAACTCTAAACAACAGGAGAAAACTCAGGCAAGCATGAGAACCAGAAGCATATATTTCATAAGTCTCGTTTTTACATTCAGTTTTCCAACCCCTTAGCCTGAGGGGTTGGAGCCTATTTATAGGGGAGGCTCTATTGGCCCAGGATACAAACGAGTCCCAGACCACTGGGACGTACATAGGTACTCTGATAAAGTAGTGGCTCAGGGCGTAGTGGTGTCTACCCTGATGGCGTCAGAGTCGTGGCCTTGGACATAGTATTGTCGGCTCTGGCGCATGGTCGAGGGTGTCCCAGTGGTCTCACCACTCTTCGTACAGGTCCGTACCGCCACTACTCCTCAGACGCAGATCATAGGGTCGTGCCTCTGTTCTCTCCATAACCGTACACCCCGTGTCAGCGCATGTGTTCCGTACTCGGTGGTCCTCATCAATTCCCGTTAAATGCTCCACGTTCGTTTGGCCTATCAACAAGATTCCCCTAAGTGATCCCATGCCTGTGCCAAGGAGGCTCTTGAGAAGTCGAGGTGCCGAGGGTCAGGGCCGGCCTATGCGGATCGCATAGACACGAGGCTAGGAGCACGGGTACCTTAACACACCCCTCACCCTCGCATAGCGAGGGTCCCTCGCATAGCGAGGCTGCCTCTCCTCCTTCCGAGCATAGCGTCGCGAGGCTAGGAACACGGATACCTCAACGCAGCCCTCACCCTCGCATAGCGAGGCTGATGTTCTTCCTCCGAGGTGCGGCGTCGCGAAGCTAGGAGCACGGACACCTCCACATAGCCCTCACCCTCGCATAGCGAGGCTGACGCTCTTCCTCCGAGTGTGGATGAGGCTTGATGCCTGCTGGAATGGGGCGCACGAGGATGGCCAGCTAGGGGCCCTCGCATAGCGAGGGTGAAGTTTGGATCGGCGAGTGGCCAAAGTCCCTCGCCTAGTGAGGGTGACTCTCTTACCCCAACTCCTTCACCATCATGTGATGCCCTTTCAGGACGTCTCGTAACATAGAGCTTCACTTGTGAATAGAATTCACAAGGAAAAAATTCCACATTTACACCATGGAAATCGACCACATGACGGCAAAAGTTGACAAGAAAATTATTGCAGTCCTCGAAACTCGACCAGATGCCAATCGTAGTAGACCACGTGTCTAATATGCGAGTAGTAGGCAGGCATGGTTGTATGTAGCAGAAGTTTAAAAGCCCCTACTGTGTAGGTCAGAAAATGATGACATCATACACGAGCAGGAGCTTGGGGGGGGGAAATGTTGTACCATAATATTAGCACGAGTTCATTCACTCGGCTCGGGTACAGATGCTAGATAAATATGTGGAAAAGTAATCAAGTAGAATATCTGATTATTATCTATACGGACAGCTCGAGGTTCATAATGGTTAGACCTGGTATTGGGCGTCCTAACTTTACCATGATCTATGAATAAGATAAGTCATCAAAGCACTGGCTCGGGGTCGGATAGCTGTCAGAACACAAGCTCGTGGAAGATACGCAGCTTGGGGTGATTCAGATATGCACACTAAATAATCCCCAAAGATTCGGGATTTGTTTCTACGCTTATTCATGGCTAGGCTATCATATTTATTATCCAAGATAGCAGGACATATTTACTTTGTGATCAAATCATATCCCAATATAAATGAGAATTATTTGTATTGAATATAGACATTATGTAAATGTGTGATTGACTCCCTGTCCATGGAATTCCCCTATAAATACTGGGAATATTGGACAGGAAAGGGCATGATTATTCTATAATACTGAAACTCTACCAAAATAGAGAGAGAAACAACAATAATATTGACTCATGGACTAGGTGGATTTTAACAACTGAACCACGTAAAAGTTCTATGTTCTTGAGTGACTTCTAGTTATTTTTCATTACGGTTTACCATTAAGCACTAATCTGCCTTTATTATTTCTTAATACACTGTTGGTGAAAAACCGCATCAACACCAACCTATTAAGACGCGGTTACTTGATTGACCTACACACAGACAAAGGCAAACGAACATTCCGGTAGGAGGCAGACAGGTCAGCCATCCAAAGAGAAGTAACCCCGCCGAAACCACCTACTCATGAATGGACAGTGAACATAATAACTGGTGGCTTTAAAGTAAGGGGAGTCACCCATTCAGCACCCTAAAGACATACTAGGCAAACCAATTGGATCAAAGGAGAGTATAGCGGAATAGAGGGGAATAGTATCAACCTACCAGCTCAAACCATCAGTTTCTCAACAACAGAGTCAACCAAACTCCTCAACCCGCATCACGATCCTCTTGTTATTGCACTTTACATTGCTAACTGTCTTACTAAACGTATACTTATTGATAATGGTAGTTCAACAAACATTTTGTGTTTAAGTGCTCTCATGGAAATGGGGATAGATGAATCAAAGATCATAAAAAAGACTACAATCTTCATCGGTTTCAGTAGAGAGCAAAATAACTCAGTAGGAGAGATCGAGCTACATGTCTATGATGAAGGTGTCAACCTATGCACGAGATTCCTGGTGATAGACTCTCCATCTGCTTACAACATGATACTAGGTCGACTATGGATACAAGAAATGGAGGCAGTCCCTTCAACATACCACCAAGTTCTAAGGTTCCCAACTAAATGGGGAGTAAAAGAAGTCAAAGGCCAGCAGAAAGACTCAAGAGCATGTTAGTAGACTACCATGAAGGCCAAACCCATTCAGTTATAGCAATTACAACAAGACTGACTGACTGACTGACTCCCAGATGGAACAACCGGACATGGAGAAGCTGGATGAAGTTCATATACAACCAGACTTCCCAGACCACAATGTCCAAATCAGATCACGATTGGACCCTAACATCAGAACTAAACTCATTGATTTTCTATCTGCCCATTATGATTGTTTTGCTTGGTCCCATGTGTACATGACTGGAATTGACCCCGAAATTATTGTTCATAAATTGCAGGTTGACCCAAACTACCCACCAAGGAAACAAAAAATAAGAAACTTTGCTCCTGAAATGAACAAGGCCATCAACGAAGAAGTTCAAAAGCTCATTGATAATGGGTTCGTGAGGGAGGTGCACTATCCTGACTGGCTGGCCAACGTAGTCATTGTGAAGAAGAAGAAGAAGAAGAAGAAGAAGAAGAAGAAGAAGAATGGAAAATGGCGAGTCTGCATCGACTTCACAGACCTAAACAAGGCGTGTCCTAAGGACTCATTCCCATTACCAGTCATAGACATGTTGGTAGATGCTACAGCCGGTCATGAACTCCTAATCTTCATGGATGCATACTCAGAACACAACCATATCCTGATGCATCCAGATGACCATAAAAGATAGCCTTCATGACCAACTTACGCATATTTTGCTACAAGGTCATGTCGTTTGGACTGAAGAATGCAGGAGCAACTTACCAGAGATTAGTCAACAAGATGTTTGCCGACTTGCTGGGGAAGACGATGGAAGTCTACATTGACGACATGCCCATCAAATCCCTCATTGCAGAGGACCATATCAGTCATTTAAAACAATCTTTTGACATTCTTTAAAATATAACATGAAACTGAATCCAACTAAATGTTCTTTTGGTGTGACTGTAGGAAAGTTCCTTGGATACCTAGTAACTCAAAGGGGAATCAAGGCTAACCCAGCACAGATAGAATCAATCCTAAGGATTCCTTCTCCAACATGCATAAAAGACATACAGAAGTTAACTGGACACATCACAGCACTCATCCGATTCATCTTGAAGTCTTCAAAATGATGTCACCTCTTCTTTAACACATTAAGGGAATCCAAGACCTTCGAATGGACGGCATAATGCAAAGAAGTGCTAACTGAGTGGAAGCAGAATTTAACCAGTCCACCTCTATTATCCAAACCAAAAGATCACGATCTGTTGTTTATCTATTTGGTTGTATCCAAAACAACAGTAAGCACAGTTCTAATCAGAGAGGATGAAGGAAAACAACTCCCAATTTATTATGTAAGTAATTCCTTACTTGATAAAGAAACTCGATACAGCCAACTGGAGAAGCTAGCACTAGTGCTCGTCCATGCAGCAAGAAAGCTACGCCCATACTTTCAGTGCCACCCGATAATAGTACTGACTACATTCCCTCTCAAGACAATTTTACACAAACCAGAGTTGTCAGGCAGACTAATCAAATGGGAAATTGAACTCAGCGAGTACGATATATCATATAGACCACGAACCTCGTTGAAATCTCAGGTATTAGCTGATTTCATTGTCGATTTTACACCTAACAATCACATGCAGGCAGAAAAAGAACTCTACTGCCTAACTTAGGGACAGTCAATTGGCATTTGGAAACTCCACACAGACGACTCAAGTAAAGTAAGAGGAAGCGGACTCAGACTTGTTCTGACCTCCCCTCAGCAATAATCAATCGAGCAATCAATCAGATGCGGGTTTAAAGCTACAAACAATGAAGTAGAATATGAAGCGATGATTGCTGGACTTGAATTGGCCAAAGCAATTGGAGTTAGAAGGATCAATGTGTTTAGCAACTCACAACTGGTAGTCAACCAGATGCAAGGAAGCTATCAAGCTCGAGATGATAAAATGACAACATGCCTCAATAAATCCAAGGAGTTCAATCGGACTTTGAGGAGTTCACCATCAGCCAAGTGCCAAGAGGAGAAAACAGTCATACGAACACTTTAGCCAACCTCGGGTCATCCATATAGACAACCAACCATAAGGCAATTCCAATATTTTATCTCTAGTGGCCAGCCATCTGGAAGAGCGAAGGAGAGCTGATTAGTGACATCTCGACTGATCAAACATGGATGGCTCCAATACTAGAATATTTGGAAAGAGACACACTGCCTAAAGACAAGAATGAGGCATGACGAATCAAAGCTCAGTCAGCCTGCTTCACCATCATACAAGGTAAACTCTATAAACGATCATTCTTTGGTCCTTATATAAAATGTGTTAACCCTGCAGAGGCAAAATACATATTGGCTGAGTTACATGAAGGAGAGTGCAGAAACCATTCCAGACGGAAGAGCATGGCACACTAAGCCCTAACCCAAGGGTCGACCATGAGAGTTGACTCCTCCGACTATGCAAGACATTGTGATAAGTGCCAGAGGTTTGCTCAAGTGACTCATCAGCCTCCAGAACGCTTGGTGGCAAGCACTTCCCCATGGCCCTTAATGAAATGGGGAATGGACATAGTTGGCAAGTTACCAACACCACCGGGAAAAAAGGTCTATATGCTCACAGTAACAGACTACTTCAGTAAATGGATCGAGGCAGAATCCTACCATCAAGTCAGAGATAAAGAGGTAAAAAAAATTCATTTGGAAAAACGTAATATGCCGATTGGGTGTACCAAAGGAGATCATAATAGACAACGGATCTCAATTCATTAGCTCTGACTTCCAAGACTTCTGCAAATTTTGGAATATCAAGCTTAGCTTCTCAACACCAAGGTACCCCCAAGCAAACGGGCAAGCAAAGTCATCCAGCAAGACTATCATAAATAATATCAAGAAACAACTTGAGAAAGCAAAGGGTAAATGGGCAGATGAGCTGTCGGGAGTCCTATGGTCTTATCAAACCACAGCAAGAACTTCAATAGAAGAGACACCATTTTAACTAGCCTACGGAATGGAAGAAGTCATCCTGACCAAAATCAAAGTTCCAACAGCTAGATACGAATTGACAACCGACACAGAAAATTCGGAGAACATGTGCCATGAACTAGACACCATTGACGAGAAAATAGGAAAAGCACTCTTAAGAGTCTCAGCCTACCAGCGAAGTATAGCCAGACATTACAACAAAAACATCTGCACTCGATCTTTTAGAATGGGAGATTGGGTATTACGGAGAGTATTCCAAAATACTAAGGAAGCAGGAGCAGGTAAGCTCGCTTCGACCTGGGAAGGTCCCTACCTAGTCACTAAGGTAGTCAGACATGGAGCGTACAAGCTACGAACCCAAGATGGACGAGACATCAGTAACAGCTGAAACGATGCCCACCTAAAACAATATCATTCTTAACTCTACTCTGTCTTCTGTCTTCTATTTTGTTCACAGTCTTACGAGACTTTCAACAAAGTTACATACTGACACTATCATGCAGGGAGTCTGAACTACATTTGGGCTTGATCCCTGCAAAGAGTATGTAGGCAGCTCCATGGAGTGCAGCCCCTATCACAACCCTTTCTTTTATATACTACGAACAGATCAATAACAAATCTAAGTATAAATTGACTAAGTAATTTCATACTTATATTTGGGGGAATAAGATACTAATACTTCATAAGTCATACAGCCAACCGACATCTGATACAACAAAAAATAGAAAAAGTCTCGTGTTTACAACACTACATAAGAAAAAGTCCATACAACAACTAAAACTACATAAGATGGGATAAACTCAGCCATCCCCCAACAGAGAACTTGATCGAAGGAGGAGTCAATCATCCGCAACTAGGTCATGAGTAGTCATGATGCCGAAAGAAGTGGCTAACTATTTGGCCCTGGTCATCTCTTCAGCCTACATCTTCTCCAATTCCTCAAAATTTTCAATGTACTTAGGAACATCCAAGCTTTTAGTCTTACCATCCCGAAATTCACTGGCCATTATGTCACAACACTGGATCTCAGCTTCCAAACCAATCACTAACATCTGATTCTCCAACGAAGCTACCTCAGCCTTCAAAGCATCAACTTGACCAAGATTCACCCTCAGTTTCTCAACATCAGCTTCCTTGGTTTCTAGCTGAATCCTTAAGTTAGCTATAAGTTGATCAGACTCCTTCTTGGAATCTTTCAGCCGACCAACTTCACCCCGAAGAATATTTGTCTGACCTCTTACTTCCTTCAAAGCTGCCATTAAGGACTTAATTTTCTTCATCAGCCAAATGACCCCATGCAAACCCTGTAAAAAAGCAAAGACGTAAGACAACATGAGATATCAGCTAGTCAAACACAAAATAAACTAAGGGAAATCTCCATACCTGGAACATGTGTGAAATAGTAGTGTCGACTGACCCATCCATACAACCTTGTTCCATCCTTTAATCATCTTCAGGCCACAATAGCTTGTCGATCTTTCCTAAGTGAGGCCCAATCTCACCATAAGCAGCAACATTAGAAGGGAATGAAAGGTCAATAGTGTCGCTGAATGGGTCGGAGGACTTAGCCTGCACAACCTTCTTCGTCTTTCTCGTCTGACTACGCATCAAAACAGGAGGATCAGAAAGTGGCGCGACGACCTCCCTAATAGCATCATAACTCCCAACGGATGATTTTTTTGCTTGACATAAACGTTCCAAGGCATTGGAACCAGTTAGAGAAAGTGTAAAGGGCCGAGACATAGCTATGTCTGCAAACAACCGCTCATTTGTTATCAACTCGGTCAACAAATGGGGATTATATCCCAAGACTTCTAAACTTCTCTTGATGAACACAATATGAGGAATATCAGGACTTTGAATAAGAGAAATACCTTTAGGGATTTGTTCAACAGAGCACCACATAGAACTTTGGCAGAGACTCGGTTCAAACAACAATTTACTCCACTCACGCTCCGCCTCTGGAATAGCAAGAATACTTTTGAGTCGACCAGAAGACTCCCTCGAATCCCAAAGATACTCAACCTGAAGTGTACCTGCAAAATAATAGAAGTATCAGCAAAAAACAAGAATATGCAAAGAAACAGATTAATAAGGAAGCATAAAAGACTCACACGCAGGAGACCATGAATAAGGTATCCTACAATCAGCCGGTAACCCCAATGAGATGAAAGGGACAAAGAAGTAACGATTCTTCCATTTTTTATCTCCATTCTTCAAACTAATAATTAAAGGGGGGTCCTTCCCCCTTGCCATTAACTGGTACCTACCCTTGTCATTTAGATGTGTCGTCAAATAATAAGCTCTCAGTAAGTCAGCCACCCTAAACGTTATGTTGTGTCTCTCACAGAGGACTTCGAGAGACATCAAAACCCACCATGAATTAGGCATTAGTTGTCCCAGTGAAATATCATGGTATTCACACAACTCAACCACTAATCTGGGATAGGAGACCAAAATCCTTCCCTAAAGGGAAGTTCATACAGACACACCCAACCAGGTAAATGCCAGTCAGACTGCTTTGCATTAGAAGGAGCATGCAAGCTGATGGAATCAAGAATATCATAATAATGACAAAGATAGGGCGAATCACCTAAACTTATCAAAGACCTAGGATTAGAACTGAGGATACTACCGTAACCGGGCATACCACCATCGATAAGTTCAATAGAATCTATTCCCCTTCCATTAGCATCACCTAAAGGATGACTGCCCGATTCTACTACTGTAACTCGGTTACAATCAACCATCTCAGCAGAACTCTAAAATTGAGAACTAAAATCTTCTCCACTAAATGAACAAGACAGTCAAATGAATGAGTCAGAACGACTATCACACCTACTTGTAGACATAATGAGTTGATCACCTAAAGCAAAACAATAACTAAGTTTTGAAGGAGCATAAAAAAGACATAAAGAATATTCAGCTAGACACACAAGTAAGAACAACCAAACGAATCATCAATCAGTCAGGCGGACCACTCATTAAGGCTCAATTAAGAAAAAACAAGATATCAACAATCAATCAGACCAACGAACATAACATCGAAGATATGCGATAAAACAAGGCAAACAGACTATTATACCAAATCAAATTACAAAGTGATCAGATAGACAATAGTCAGTCAGCCAAAGAGGACGCTGAAAGCAAGACATGCTTATTGAAAAAATTACGTCTTTACCAGTCAATCAGACAGACCACTCGACTAGAGGAGTGAAATACATGAATCAGACATACATGAATCCTAAGAGGCTAAACAATAGAAATGCAATTGTCACCACTACAACCAGATCAAACACAAACGGAAAATCTACAGAATCAAACAAAAATAAAAGTTTGAATCACCTAATCTAACACGAAGAACATGCATAAGAACATTCAAAGTAAAACAAAAAGGAGAAAACTTACCTCTTGAGAGCTCTTCCACTCCACACCTTGCACCTCCCCTCCAAGCCTCCCTCAAATGTGTGCAAAGGTGGAAAAAAAACTCCCCTTATATAGGCATACAACTCCGTTAGATGGATACTAAGTGTATAACATTAGAAGGCCATGCCAAAGGATACTCAAATTTCCCAAAGAAGCATTAAAAGGGTTGGGAAACTAGGGAACCTTGGCAAGCCCCTTGACAGTGTGTTTGGGAAACTAGACGATACACTCAACCACCTAGGCAAACAACTCAGCCCGCTTGACCATCTCTCCCGGACACATAGCCTCCTCAGCCCAGATGCGAATCACTCAGACACCCAGGCAAAGCAATCGGCCTACTCGGTCGTCTCTCCCGGGCACACAGCCTCCTCGATATGCTACTTTACCTAGGCCCGCGAATCACTCGGCTACCCAGGATGAGCACTCGGCCCACTCGGTCGTCTCTCCTGCACACACAGCCTCCTCGGCAGGCCACTCATCCCAGGCGCGCGAATCACCACTACAAGAAAAAATGCTTTTAATAACACCGAAAATGTGTTATCAAAACCTACGATAACACTTTTTGATGTGTTAAGACCGACTATGTTATCGTAGGTCAAGGTACTTTACATAACACTTTATCTGTGTTATTGTATTGTCAACGGTAATACAATTTCTATGTTATTTTAATATATAGATAAGTGTTGAATTATGTTATTTATAGTCGATTATATAACACTTTTTTTGTGTTATACTACACTTTAGTATAACACTTTTTTTGTGTTATACTACACTTTAGTATAACACTTTTTTTGTGTTATACTAAACTTTAGTATAAAACATTATTTGTGTTATACTACACTTTAGTATAACACATGTGTTATATTAGCTTAGAGAAACATAATCTTTTTTTACTTACACAAAACTAGGAAAACAAATATGAAAGTTGAAGCCAAATAAGGTAACATAAATAGATTTTTATTAATTAATCAAATGTAATTACAATATTTAGTCTACTAGTCTAGACTTAAGAAATCATATTACAACATAATTTATGCCCAATTCAGATTCCTTTATCACCAAATACAAAACAAGAAATGTATACAAAAATTAGTGAAATACATTCTTCCATTCTTTGCATCAATATCTTGATGGCTTTGCAGTTTCTTTGAAAGTGTTATGCCTCAAAAACAGGTCAGTAAATGCCACCCTCAAGTTCTTAACCTCTCTATCTAATTCACTTGGTGTCCTTTGCCTGCAAGATCCTAGAAAATGGAGTAGGATCCACCAAAAACTGAGATAAGTCTACAGATCAGTGCTTGAAGTATCATACAAAAATAAAACTGTAAAACCCACATAGCTCTTACCAATTTCTGAAAGTTTTTTCAAGACTACAGTATGTATTCCATCTTTTAGATACCACAAATTGTCAACAGCATCAACTAAATTACTTGTAACTAAACTATACTAAATTTCTATGACTAGAATGATAGTAAATGTAAAAGCAAATATTACATCCTTATGTTAAATTCAAGACTCTAGTGATTAACCTTAAATTAAAGAGTCATAAAAGAGTTTCAAAGAAATAGAAGACCTTATTGAAAACCCAAATTTCACCACTAATGTTTCAAATGCTAATTAAATAGAAATTTACAAAGGAACAATGCTGCATAAATATCCAGTTTTGACATTAGACTCCAAATATCATAAAGTCAAATTTATATAAGAGGATTAGTTAAAGCCAAAGCTTTACAACCTTAATTAACAATCAGAATACCTTCAAGACAGACTGCTTATTAACTTTCTGAATGTGAATATTGGCAAGGAGAAGAATTGGATGTTCCGTCTGGTTGGCAACATTGCCTTCCTGGTTAGAAAACATATTATGAAAATTCAGAGAAGCATCAAAATATGAGCAGTGCAGAAGAAAATAGCTAAAACAAGAAGTTACCTTTGTAAGTTTTATCAAACATTTAACAACCAGATCAGAGAACTTCTGATTTCTGAGAGCAAATGTCTCATTCGATGCAGGTGAGGGCCACCTTGAAGGATCTAATGGACGTAAGAGATTGATGAGAACAACAAAGGATGAAGTTCGATCTGCATTATCCTGTAAAGTTGAATAACAAATCAGACTAAAATAAGACATGCGAGTCAGGATAAGAATAAATGAAAAAAAGAAGAGGGAAGAAATGAAATGGTATCATGAATAAGAGGAACACCTCATGTAGTTAATGACCATTAAACAAATAAGCTCCAAAGCTGTTTCTGAAGTTCAATAATGGTATCATGAATCAATATGCTTTGATTTACAACAAAAATGAATTTAATACCTATAACCGCTCTGTGAATATTGGGCTAACAATTCAGAGAAAGCAGGATGACTTTTAAGCTGCAAATGGAATTAAAAAAAACAGAGATATTATGCTACCTAAAATTTATGAAAAACTGAAAGAAAGTGAATAAGTTCCAGTTAAGATTTTAGTTAAAATGAACCCTCAAAGAGCTCAATACTTCCCAATTAATTTAGGACATGCCTGAACTATTTATCTAAACTAACTATACCAATCTTAAAAGGGAAGCAGCACACCTTTTTAGACATGGTGCTCATCTTCTGAAGTATTGATACAGATAAACTTCCAGTATCACCAGTTTTCTCATCTTTAACCAAAAGGTCAGTAAATTTATCAACATGGGGAAGAAAAAATCAATTTACTCTAGCATATAAAAATAGATTTTGCCATTGTAAGAACATTTTAGAAAAGTAAATTACAATAAAGGTTTGAATAAAAAAAAGTACTGAAAAGAATGAAATCCATTCCCAGAAAAGTATCAATGAGAGTAGACGTTAAACAACAATGTGGTACTCAATCCAACAAGTTCCTCAAGAAAACAACAATGTTGAAGCCACCTTGTAGCAAAACTTGCTAAAAATTCAATCACATCATTCAGAAGATTAAACCATTACCACTGCAACCACTGCCATTGACATTCACCAAAACCACCATAAATGCACTTCCAACAGATAATTTATTCTATCCTTTAGAGAACAACAATAATAATAAGAGTAACGATACGTTGACACAAAATATGCAGCAAATGGCCTTTGGAGGCTTATAATGAATGTTGATAAAGGCATTGTCAAGTAGTGTTCAAAAACATGCATTATAAAACAGATTAATAATAAAGGTAATCTTTAAATAATTCGCCCTCTAATCTATTAACAGGTGATAAAGCAAATAAAGCATTATAAAACAGAGAATAACAAACTTAGATATTCAAAAGCCCTCAGATCTCATAAGCTAATATGGTCATTAACAGTGTACATGAGAATTTTATTATAAGCCTTAAGAGCACTCACAATAGATTCTGCAAAATAGACTTTTTCTGGTTAAAAAGTAGAGAGAGAGCAATATATATGTATGTATGTATGTATGTATGTATAGAGAGAGAGAGGGAGAGACAAGGCTTATAATGCAAAACCATGAAACTGCTTCTGAAAATTAGATTTTCCATCACAGGGCAAATAAGCATGCAAAGAAAGTGAAAACTAACACAAAAAAAAATGACAATATCTTCATATTATTACATAAGGCAATAAAATATATATTTTGTAGCTGTAAAAAGAGACCATTTTAATATATAAATTCCCTCAGAGATTAATGCTAGAAATTTCATGAACATTGAAAATTCATTAAGAACCAATCACATCTTCAAGGTTTAAACACCACCACTTCAACCATCACCTTTGGCATTCACCACCACCAACAGCAAACACAGATCATCATCACCACAGCCAACATGAGAAAATAGTAATAAATAAATAAAATAAAATAATGGATCATGGTGACTACCAAAGATGGTGAGAGAAAAAAAGATGGAGGCTCAAAATGAAATCAATGCACATATCAATACAAAAAAAAAAGTTATCATCATCAGGCACAAATTAATCTAGAAACAAACCAAAGAACCGTGGAAAAAAAACGTATATAATTAATAAAAGTTTTTTTTTTACAAAAGACCCAATAAAAGAAAGTTATTAAAGGAAAGAGATCGCAGATATGACAACGTTACTCAGTAAAAAAAACAATGAAAATATATATATGATGAGGCAAATTTTAAATTTTAATCATCTAAACAACATTTCAGATCAAAAGTGCCAAAATATCAAACAGCAAAGTTAACAGTAGACCGAAAATATGCAGTCATAATGCAATTAAGAAAAATACATAGAGATCCCTGCCCCAAACTTTATATAAGTATAGCATATTATCTTAAAATTCTAGTCCAATAATGACCATGTATCTACAGATGTACATACAAGGCCTTGAAACAATATGAAAATAGGCATTTGCTACTAGATATAAGGAATCCTTATAGCAGAATAAAAAATGAAAATTACTAATAGAAGGTCATTTTGCAAAGTGACATTAAAAAAATGTTATTTTGCCAAACCGCCTTGAATATTATTAAATTTTAGTGTGAAACCCCCCAAAAATGGAATACTTACCTGCCAAAAGACAAAGTTTGTACTGATCGTTTGAGAGACAACTTCATTAGCCCATGTATCTCGATTAAGCTTCAAAATAGAATAAAAGTAAGAAATGAACACCAAAATCTATGTTAAAAGAACACCAATTTCAGTCAATTTAGAAAAGTCCAATGAAACACGCTACCTACCATATGTGAGCTGAACTCCTTAGTAGACTGCAAGTTTACCAAGAGCCATTTTTCCTGAGAAGAGGCAGTTCCCTTTGCCTGCAGTAGCACAAACAAAGTTTTACGTGAAGAAACATAACATAAACACTTGACATTCTTATCCTAAAAAACTAACAACAGCACCATTTCCAACCGGATTTGAATAATATCGTTTATAAGAAAAAGAAAATTACAGTAAAACTAAAAAAACCATTAAAAATAAATAAATGGATAAAGAGTACTAGGAATTCTCCAAATGCATAAAAGTCCCAGTAACTCGTGGCTGATGAAGGCAATACTGTTAAAACAAATTTCAAGTATAAACCCAAAGAGAAGCCCAAAACTAAACTCTAGCATACAAAACTATTATTAAGAGTCAGACCAGTCTTTAAATATTCTCATATACCTTTTAACCATAGAACCTTAAGAGAAATGCAAAGATCTCACTTTCTCAAAACAACTACCTTAATTTATGCCTCAATCACTCGTATAGAACACAAGTCTCGTAATAAGATAAGGATTGCGCGTTGAAAGGATAACCCATGATATACTATCTCATTCAACAAACTGTAACTCAAGCTCAGGACTTCAAAGAAAGCTAAATAATACAATACATACTTTCTTTACACACATATATATAACAGATACATGTATATAGATCAAGCATAATATTTGAAATAAAAAACAGAATATCTTAAAAGAATATACCTTCTTATTCAGTTTCTAGAGATCTTTCCCCTTTTTTGAAAGTTTAAATCAAGCCCTAAATCAACTTTTTCCAACCATATTTGTAATGAAGTGAGACCGGAAAAAAAAAAACACAATAAATTATGAGCACAACAGAGTGATCGGAGCATAAAAATACCCCATAAATACAAAAGTGGATATTAAAAAAAAGCTTACTGTAATTGAGAGAGGGACACAAATTGGAGAAACATACCAGACCTTGCTTCCACCATGCGTCGAGGTGATGAAGACACACACAATGTCGCCGTCGTCCTCCTGGGCAAATTGTATAAGTGGCGGGCAAGCTTAATCGTCCTCCTCCTAGGCAAATCGGTCGAGTAACGAAGAGAGAGAGGGGGTAAACAGGGAACGATGAGAGAGAGAGAGGGTAAACGGGGAACGAAGAGAAAGAAGGGAGAGAGGGGAGAAATGGGGAAATGGTTTTTTACTTTTTTTTTTTGGTCAATTGGACCGTGTGAAAATTTGGGGGGGGGGGGGGCTGGGGAAAACTATGCGCCAATTAAGTCCCGCCTATATACATATATATATACTTATATATATTATAATACTTTTTGAAAAGAGTTATATTTTTGTGTTATGGAAATGGGTTTTTGTTGTAGTGCACTCGCCCGTCCAGGCGGACCACTCATCCCGCTCGGTCATCTCTCCCGGACATGTGACCACCTACCAGACCACTTGGCCTGACTCACTCAGTCACCACGCATGAGCAACTCGAACACCTCGCAGACCACTTGGCCAAGCCATTTGGCCAGTCGGTCGAACCATATGGCCACACAGGGAATTCGGCCACTCAAACCACAGAGCCGAGCCATTCAGCCAAAAGGCCACCTGGCCACTCGGCCAATAGGACATTCGGCCCCTAGGCCACTCGACCCCTAGGCCACTCGGCCGCCTAGCCACTTTGGTCACTCGGCCACTCAGCCACCAGGTTACTCAGACACTCACCCCGCTTAGTCGGGTAACCTTAAGGTCCCGTGGTGCTTAGAATTTGACATTATAGACTCTCTAGCTAGAATGAATTCTAACTTGAGACTGAGGGACAAACTGTAGTGGATAAAATTTATCTACAATTAAATTCCAAATAGTAAGTAGGCCCAATAAGCCAATAAGGCCCCAAACCGGTGTAAACGGGCCCGCACATATTGAATAAGCCATCCAAACGGGCCAGCTAGCATCCAGGCCTGAGTCTCGGTGCATTCAGTCAGCCAGAGACGTTGAAGCATAGGAAATACTCGCTCCTCTTCCCATGAAAATCGGAGGGGAACCACGGAGAACGGGTCAGGCGGACGAGATAGATAAGAGGAGAACAGAAAGAAGAGGACGACTATAAAAAAGACCCTCAAGGGTTGAGAGGGGGGCATCTGATAATTACTTTACTCTCTTTTACTCTCTTATTGAAACAAAGGCTACTCTCTCTCTTAGTGATTCAGTCAAGCAAGTCGAATCAGTCAGTCTGATCTGACCTCACCATACTTGACCTAGTCGTTCAGTCCCACCGTCGTCGCCACCGTCACTGTGACCATTCCACTACTCATCCATCCATCACTATTTCATTATTTACATCATAGTTTTATTACTTTAAATTAGCTTTCGCTACAACCCGACTAACTTGAGCGTCAGAGTCCCTTTGGCTGACTCCCCACCAGTGCTTCCAATTGAACTCTCGTCTCTCTCTTTGTTTTTAACAGGTTGTTGGTGCCTGTCTAATCAATTGTAGGAAATCACATCTACAGTACCAAAAGTAAGTATGGTTCACTAGTATTGTGAATAAATGTAATCTAGATCCGGATTATTGATGTAGTAGGACTTCTTAGTGGAGGTACTTTGTATAAAGTGGTTATACATGAACGAGACTCGATATATTATTAATACAAAATAATACCATTTACTTTATAAGTATTAATTAAACATATCAATAAGATAATCATATACAAATTGATCTTAATCCCTAAAGTTATTATGAACTCTTATTTATGTCATATGAGTTCTTTGATTCACTCGTTATGGTTTTTCAGAATGACCAAGTTCAAAACTTTTGGTTTGGGAACTCATTGATGTAAATGGCTGGGGACATAATATATATATGGAATCTATACCTTTCCGAGAAGAATTGAATAATGGTTCTCTTAAGGGTTGGCATTTAGAACTGAAAGGTTATTAAGCTCAAATTCATAAATTAGTTTATGAATTAACCTCCACTAGTAATGTTAATGGTACTTAAGGAAACACGATAATAGAGGGTTGAATTTTATGTAGTGATAAAATCGATGGACACTTTTTATATGTTTAAAAGTATTCGATAAATAAATGTCTATAATTACAAGAGTGCAATCTCATACTTTTAGTAGAATAATATTGAGATTAATAAATTATGCTTATTATATTAAAGAGTTTTAATTAATAATCTAAATTTATTGGAGCTTGAAATTACAAGTTCATAGGTCCCCGAGATGGCTCTATTAACATTATTCAAGGTAAGAGTTGAAATTAGGAAAAATCAAGAAAATTGCATATTTGGAAGAAATTTGTTCTTCAAGGTCAAATATGTAATAGAGACAAAATAATTAATTAATTAATTAATTTTTGAAATTAATTAATTATATTTATTCAAAAATCAATTTTTAAATAAAATGGTATTTTCGAAAATAGCATTTAAATAATTAAGATAATTAATTTTAAATTAGTTAGCTTTATTTATTTAAATAATGTGAAAAGATATTTCTAATAATTCAAATTGGATTTGAATTTGAAATAATATTTATTCTTTAATTAATTTGATAAGATAAGTTATATGGTTTAGATATTTTTGAATAAATAATTATTTAATAATAATTAATAGAAAATGGTTGGAGCACATTCCTAAAATCAGGGATGTGTTACATGCCAACTACAGTCCATGCACTGTAGTTGGCGTGTAACAAGGTCCAAGAATGAGACTTGAATATTTCTTTTATTTATTTAATTATTTAATAATTGATTTATATTTTGAAATTTAAATTTAATTATTCTTTTATAAATCTATCATATGGACATAGTTTCATATGATTTTTTATAGAGAGAAAAATACATTGTATCATTTTTTCTATCCCTAATAACTATCTGAGACCTAATATTCCAAGATCTTATGTATTGAGAATATCTTGTGATTCATAAATATTTTCCTACCATTACTCTGCGTGCCCACGCACGTCTTGAGGTGTAGAGATACATCTTAAATGGTCTTGGTTTGAGTATTTTAAAGAACTGTTTTGGATTTGATGTTTGTTGGAGATACAAAAAGATAGCGAGGAATCTTGTTAAAGAACTGTCTTAAATGATTACTGTTTTGCATGTTAATGGATACGAATATTTAAAGTTTGTTTAAATAATTCATTTTTGAAATCTCTGGGCCCAACACCCCGTGTTTTCCACTGCGCACATGGTAAACCAGTTACCAACAACTGGATCTTAGCTTTCAGCCCGACCACCAAGATCTGGTTCTCCAACATAGCTACCTTAGCTTTCAACTCATCAAGCTCTCCGGGGTCGACTTCAGCTTGTTGGCATCAACCTCCTTGGCCTCCAGCTGAGTCCTTAATTTAGAGATAATTTGTTGAAACTCCTTCTTGGAAACTTTCAAGCAACCAACTTCACGATGAAGTTCATTTCTATGACCTCTTATTTCCTTCAACGTTACCATTAGAGACTAAATCTTTTTCTTCAGCCAAATAACCCGGTGCAAACCCTGCATAAAGCAATGAAACAAAGGCAAAATATGTAACGTCCCAAATTACATAATAAGGCTTAGGGCCTTGATTAGGGGACCAGGATAGAAATGAAAAATTATGTGATTTAATTATGAAATATGTGTTTATGTGATATATATGTGTATCATTATATGAATACGTGAGTTATATTATAATATGACTAGATATGCATGTTAAGGTGTATTAAATATGCATGTGGGCATGTTTCTTATTAGAAAGACAATTTTCATAATTTAGCTTGTCACGGGTATATTTGGAATATATGTTCATATGTGTGATATATGTGTGAGACCACATTATTATGTGGATACATTTGGGTTACTAAGCACGAGGCAATCCTAGGGAGCAAGTTAGCAGGACAGTCACAACGAGACCAAATACCCGACTCGGGGTGAGTCAAGAGGTATTTTGGGTATTTAGTACATTACTGGGGTATCGAGTAATGGGAATAAATATTTGAGGATATAGTCGTAGTTAGTGAAATTAGGAGGGAATTTCGGGAATTTTGACCAATTTACCCTCGGGGACGTTTTTGGTACCCTGAACCTCAGGATTTACTTAGAGTTACTTGAACTCTAAGTAACCTCACAAAAACAGAAAACTAAGGAGAAGCACTGAGCACACTCTCTCTTTCTCTCTCGTGTATACACTCTCTCTCTCTTTCTCAACTCGCTGGGAATTTCTTGCGATTTAGGAGGTCGTATAATTTTTTCATGTTAGAAAATTCAGATTATTTTTTATTTTTAAATAAAATTTTAAATAATTTTTCAATGTTAGAAATATTTTTTTTTAGATTTTTATTAATGGATTAAAATTGAGACAAATTTTGTGTAAAATGTGACTTTTGCAACAAAAAAATTACTTAGTGACCTAAGTGCAATATTTCAGACTACATACTAACTTTTGCTGCATAAAAAAAAAAAAATTATTTAGTGACTTAAGTGCAACTTTTAGATTACATACTGATTTTTTCAACAAAAAAACTACTTAGTGATTTATGTGCAACCTTATAAAATACTTATTAATTTTTGCCGAAAACTTTCCTAAATAATAAAGCAAGTATTTTTTTTAAACTGATTAATGCGTGACAAAATTTTGCTCAGTGTGATTGTAAGAGAAACAAATTTTGGTTGGGCTTCACTTTATGAAATATTCAAGGGATATTTATTTTAAATGCTTGATTATATATATAAAAAAACAAACAAACAAACTTTAATTTATACGGTCGTACGAGTATTTTTTTTCTTTCATTTTTACGCTTTTGTTATTGTTTTTTCAATTTTATGGTTTGTTCATCCTAATTTTTTCTTTTACGAGCCGAGTGAGGTATCTTTGAAAGACTGCCATTCCAGAACAAAAACGTTTCCAACACTTTCCCAAGCTCACATTGATTCTGTCTGTTCTACTAGTCAGTCGAATATCTTAGTGGAGCCAACAAGCATGAAGAAAAACATTAGACCTCTCTATTTTATGGAAGTTAAATATAGTATTTGAAGATTGTACATACATGAACCAGCGGAGTCCTCCCATTGCAGCTGGTTGGTGTACCACAAGGGGAGGAATCCTTCATACATGTACAATAGAATCATGCAATTTCAACTCGTCCAAAACAACTGTTTTCAACTCTGAAATTGCAGGTTTTGCATCATCATCATCTGCACACTCTTCCGCCAATTCATAGTTAACAGAAAAAGCAGACAAAAGATCTAGATTCCCATTAAAACTAACATAAGAGATAAGCTTTTAAATGTGTATTATAATTCATAGGATTTCAATCTATATAACATAAAAAAAAATTGTAAACATTTCTCTAACTTCATTGGTTTTACATACATCCTTATCAACCAACAAAGTCTGGACTTCAAAATATTATTTCATTCTCTCTCATTTCTTGAAGTAACAACAAAGAAACTCAGCAAAAATCAAGGAAGAAAAAATCGACAATATTGGCCGATATGTCCCATAAATATCACAAAAAGGAAAGGTCTGATATATGTTAGGCAGGAAAAAAAAATTATGACAGAATACCTATTATATGTCGGGAAAATATTGATATATACTGGAATAAAATCGATATTCTTCTCAAATATTGAAGAAAAATAATTCTTTCACCTATATATCTCGGATATATCACCCATATTTGTTGTTTTGTTGTATAAAAAAGATCACATGATCTATAAAGAGATTTTCTTAAATATATATAAATATATATATATATATATATATATATAAGAAATAACAAACATAAACAAAATCTTCTTTATCACTACTACAAAACAAGGTTTTCCCGACACCCAACCACGATAGTCAACTCCGTAAGCTGTCATAATTGTTCAGTGTAACTCCACATAGGGACCAACGCCAACAGTTAATAACTGTCGACATTGCTTTTGACAGTTAAAAACTATCGCTATTAACCCCAACGCCGACAATTAATTTAAAACCAATACTGACAGTTCAAAACTATAGCTATTGACCCCAATATCGACATTCAATTTAAGTCCAATGCCAATAATTATAAATTGTCGTTGTTGACCCCAACTTCGACACTTAATAAAAGTCCAATACCGACACTTATAAACTATCACCAGAATCCAAATTGAAAAACACCAAAAAATATATTAAAAAAATAACTAATTTATATAAATATATATATTAATTAACAACTTTTAAAACTAATTTTGTTACTTTTAATATTATTTACTTTTGTATTTATAGGTTTTTCACTTCACCAATTGCTCCTTTCCACAATACATAATTATAAGGTATTTCTCACGTCCAGTCGCTAGAAACAGCTGCACCGGTGCAGTCATTTCTTTAGACCGTTGGATTTTATTAAATGGCTGAGATGTGCAGGACACCTCTAACTTAGATACATGTTACCGTGGTCCCTAGCACACAGCATACTAGTTCTTTTTTTTCATTTGAGGAACAGTGGTCTATCCTCCCTCATTTTCTCTATGTAGTCAACCATGACTGCTTTGTCACAAAGCTTTCATCGATGACACGGACAGTGCCATTATGCTCCTCTCGCTGTCATAAGCCTGGGCATGAGGTACGGCAGTTCCTCTCGGCATTTTGGTTTCGCATGGCGCTGTCAAAGTTTCCCTTCATCGGCGTCTTTTCGGACCACCTAAGTTGTAAAGGACTATGTACATGTAAATAGTTTTATATACATGTATGGCCATTTAAATTGATATATATATATATATATATATTGTTTTTCATACATATAGTAGCCTTGATGAAAATGGCATTCATTATTTGCCCCCAACGACGACGACGATAAAAAAAAATTGTTGTGTCGTGGTGGAGAAGACTTGGTGGTCATTGGTAATCTTGTACCAAGAATCACCTATTTTATATATATATATATATATATGATTTACTAACTATGTTGGCAGTTCTTTGGTTGGGTTCATCTTCAAGAATTGATTTTTTTTTAAACCATAGTCCCAAAACAGAAAAAGAGAGATAAGGAATGGTATTCTTGTGGGTAACATGAAAGTAAATCTCAGGAAACAACCACTCTCTCTACAGTCTACAAACCTGATGTCATTTCTTGCTTGATCTATCTTTCATGACTATCAATGGTTGACCTCACCGCCATTCGCACACCTACGGCGATGGAGACTATGCCATTGTGCTCTCATTCACTTCCGCTAGAATGGACACTGCTGCTGCAATGGAAACTGTCGATCCGAAACTGTCACTGCAATGGAAGCTGCTGTCTTCACCAATGAATAGGGGAGAGCCCTCAATCCCAAAAAATGGTCATCAAGTCCGCTTACTCGATCTAATAGGCCTCAAGTCCATGGAAGAACTATATCCTACATGAGAGCCTACATTAACTCATTGGGGTGCATCCAACTAGACCAATTAAAGCAAATTAAGAAAAATGTATGCACGTTGGAGACGTTTAAGGGGCTGCACATGAGCAATACCCCATAATTATATACTATTGAAAAGGTATTATAAAAACTACTGTAAAAGGCAGTAAAGTTAAAAAAAGAGTGGGTTGAATAATTACTAAGCAGTAAAGTGAAAAATTAAAATTAAGTTTAAAATAAAAACTCGTCCCCGTCCCTGCCTCTCTCTCTCTCCCAATTCAATATATGTCTAGTAGGTCTTACGTCTAATAGCTCCATCACCACTCCGTATTTCTTTTCACCCGCTCTTACAAATGGATCTTAATCGAAGTGGCTGAAGTGAGCATTTCGAAAATTTGTTTTTATTTTTGGAAAAAAAAAATTGGGTCTTTCGGCAAGGGTGAGAGAAACTGGGTTCTCTCTGGTCCGTATTTCTTTTCACCCGCTCTTACAAATGGATCTTAATCGAAGTGGCTGAAGTGAGCATTTCGAAAATTTGTTTTTATTTTTGGAAAAAAAAAAATTGGGTCTTTCGGCAAGGGTGAGAGAAACTGGGTTCTCTCTGGTCTTGTCTAACCCAGGTATGAGTCATGAAGACTACCAATTTGTCTAATCCATGCATGTGTATGTCTGTGTTTTGTTTTCTCTAGTAACTGATGACAGAAAGTTTCTTTCATTTATCATGAACTCTATTACTCTAATACATTGACCGAATATCTACTTGTTATATTCATTTATTTTTCAGATTTATCCCATGAATATGCACATATGGTATACTCTCTTGGCAGTCCTTATTGGAGTAATGAGTGAACATGCTTAATTAGGGAATGTATGTTTGCTATAATTTAATATTTTATGTTCTTCTCCTTCTTTAGCAATCCTTTTGGTAACATGTTTGACTGGTTATCTTGATGCTCATAATATTATTTTTCTTTGTTTTATCTGTTGCACATAATGTGTTTGTTAAAATGTGTTAGTGTGCAATGTTATCATTATTAATGTTCTTATTATATGCAATTTTATAACTAAGTTATCAACTTTATTTTGGAAAAACATTCAGAGTGCACAACAAAAATGGTGCACAACAAAAATGGTGTGGTGGCCCCGTTTATAAAAAACAAAAAAAAATCACCTCTCATATAAATATTATTAATCATGCAAAATATATAAAAATATACACATACTTATATATATCATATTCACATTTATACAAATATTCAAGAACAAAATTTTTTAGCTCTTGAAATCTATCAAGTGTCTTTGAGTCTTTTTGTATATATATATATATATATATATATATATATATATTGATCTTCCTATTCTATATCCTGAGTACTCAAACTACGATCTTTCGGAGTGTTCTCTACACCTCAAAATGTGTGTGGGCCCATAAAGAACATGAGTTTGTAATTTAAAAATCACAAGTTTAATCTCAACACATGAGAACTTGGATTATAACTTGAGAAAGTTATAATAAAATAAGAAGATGACAATTTCTTGTTTGACAAATTCTGAAACTTTTTCTGAATTTTTACTCTCTTGTTTTCTTCTTCTTATTACATAATATATATAGAGAGAGATTATATAGTACCTTATTATTCATAATAATAATAGTAAAATATTAATAATTTCATAATGATGATAAGAATTGATTTAGGTAGATATCTACTTTACCAAATTTGAAAAAATCTATTTTTAAATTATTAATTAAATAAATAAAAATAAAATAATAACAATACTGATACTTTATCAGTACACTGCTATACGCATGGCACAGTCTCAGATTGTGTCATACGTGTATAGTAGTATTCCCTTTCAGGGATATTGCTGTAACGCCCTACTACCTTAGAGCCGTTACTAAGTGAGTTTTTAAGACAAAACAGTGTGGAATGAACTCGCTAACCGAGGTTTTGAAACAAAAGTGTGACTAATTAAAAGTTAAGGCTGTAATCTTTGAAAATGCGTCGTTTCATTAAAACTTCTATTATTAAACATTTGGGATCCCAATTTAAGGTTTGAAAACTAATTACATCTTGAAATAAGGTTACAGTTGAGAAATCATAAAATCATAGGTTATTACAGCCATTTTCGAATAAACCCCCAACCAAAGCAGTCGGGCAGGCCAAACATGTACACGTCGCTTCACGCTCTCCGTACTCATGGTTGGTTGACTCAATCATTGCCCTTACCTGCAACACAGAGCACCCGTGAGCCGAAGCCCAGCAAGAAAGCCCATGCAGAACATAACATATGCAATGTATACAGTTTATCATAACAGATAATCCACAAATAAACAAGTCAATCATTAGACTAAGCAAACACGGCCATGCCGCCCCAGAAACCTTACCAAAGCCCTGGGGTATCGGTTCTCACCGCGAGGATAACTCATGTATCCCTTGGGTCCCACCCTGATTATAGCATCCCACGTGCTAGGTGTTACTTCCGGCTCCGCTGCCGTACCCGGCCTACGCCGCACTCGGCCTTTGCCGTTCATTTCATTACAAACATATATAGCATAAATCAAGCAACATTCAAACAATTGCCAATTTATTTAAATCTACTCCCTAACATGTAATGCAATATAGGGCCATGCCCGGCAATCATCTCATCATGCAACATGCAATATAGGGCCGTGCCCCGCAATCACACTATGGGCCCACGCCCTATCCTACGAGTGTTATAGTTTTCTTACCTTTCCCTTCAATAGCTTAGATCACCCGACTCCTTGAGCACGATCCCACTCGAGCCCTAGCGCACACCTAGGCACAAACATAGGTCAAAGTCAACACCGAACCCCAAGTCCGAATACCTAGCCTCGGGACCAATCCCGAGCCCCCGGGAAGTCCTAAACCCCCAAAACAAAGTGGCGGAATCGAGCCCCGAACCCTAGGTCAAAATCCCTCATCGAAAACCCAAAAAATCCACCTCTGTGAACAGTGCAGCGCTACAGCGCTCTAAAGAGGGCGCTGTAGCGCTACAAGCAGAACACCCCTTCAGAAACAGGGACTAGCACTACAGCGCCCACTGACTAGCGCTGTAGCGCTAGTTGCAGCCCAGAAAACCCAAAATCGCATTTCTGCGATTTCCTTCAACCAATCTCAAACCAAACTCCCCCAAATCTTTACCAAACTCAAAAATCAAGCTTATGAACACTCTCCATTCATCCCAAGCATCCCAAATCCTCAAATCCCAAGAACATTTATCCCAAATCTCAAAATCTACCATGAACAACCCTAAACTCAGAAATTCAGTCAACAACAAGTTAAAGGCTTAGAATTCTTACCATTGATGCAAATTTCGACCTTGATTCAACCCTAGACCTGCTTAACTTGTTCATCATCAAAGCTTGCTCAGAAATTCCCTAAAATTCCCATCAACTCAGCTCAAAACACAGCTCAAATCATCAAAACCCTTAAAACTGAAATCTCTTAAAACATACCTCAAAAGTTGATGTGTTCTTGCCAAATCTTCAAGTCTAACCCAAGATCCTTGATGCTCAGCCTATCCTTGCTCTCCACTAAGCTTTGCTCCAAGAAAAATGGAGCGGAATGGTGCAAGAATGCACAAACCGACCCTTGTGAAAACCCCTCTGTTTTCCCTCTTTTCTTTCTTTCCTTTTCTTTCTTTCTCTCCACAGCCAACACTCTCTATAAATCCCACTAAGTGTATAAGCCTCATAAATCAACCTTCTAAAAGCCAATTGACCAAAATGCCCTTCCTATTAACTCTGAATCCTTTTGTCCAAATAGGGCAATTTTAGTCATTTTACCCAATTCCCGCTAATCCTCAAGTGTCTCTAATATTTCCGCGTTGCTTTCCAACACCTGATAAACCACCAAATAAATATTCCCCATCATCAAAATAAATCTCAATATATTCTCTGAATTCCTGCTCATACCCCCAGGCTCACCCCGAGCCGGGTATAAATTCCTGTCATGACTTTCCGCTAACCTGCTCACTGGGATCGCCTCGAGTCACAAGGCATAGATACACCCACATACCACTGTGGTCTCAACAATCATCACATATCAATGCAGTTATGCCTAACATGGCCAAAATTACAGTTATGCCCTTCTAACACGATCCGGGCCTACATGCATACTAATATACATAGCCATGCATCTCAGATAAACAAATAGTCATATAACATGCTTTAAATCATAACCATGCATTTAACTCATCAAAACACACATAAATCTCATCATGCCCTCCTGGCACGCTAATCAAGGCCATTAAGCCTTATTAGCTAATTTGGGTCGTTACAACTATCCCCTCCTCATAAAAATTTCGTCCTCGAAATTTATCCAACGCGTCAGTCAGTAAACCCGCATCTCTGACCATAATTTCCAAGGCCCACCGCCTTTACTTTACTTATCAACAACACTCTCGCAAGAGTAACAATCTTGCCCCTCAAGATTTTGTCTAACAGCCATACTCTCGATGGCTCCTCATTTACACCGCAACCTTGCTGAAACCTCAGGGTCTGCCTAGATTTACAATGATCAATTCATTGTCTTATTCCTGATTCCAGAGATACTCAAAATCATCACCTCTACTAGGTGGGATCAGCTTGTAGGCCCCGCTGGCCTAACCCTTAGTACAACTTCAGAATTTTATGTTGAAATAAGAGTCAGAACTCTCCCTCCTTTCTCTGAACACCTTACAGATCCTCGTCTGTTATTACGCAGAGATGCAACTCTTTCCTTCCAAAACTTTATTTCCTCATAACTTAGCAATTTACCAGCTCTTTATTCTTTCGAATATGCAGACACCCCTGCCTTAAGGATTCCAACCACCTCTCTGGCTTTCTCTTTGAACCAATGCCAACTAGTAGTATTCATTATCCTTCGTCTCTTACCATGTCCTATGTCGTGTTACTTTAACAAGACGCCCACATTTGCCACCACGGCTAACTCACCAGGGATAACGCTTCCCTTAAACTCTCGAGTTTTCGCATACTCAGCGCTCAATTCAGTAGATATCTGATAAACTTTCAGACTGCCATTCCACTTGCAATCCACTGATAATTCCGGGTTCCCACTCTGTTCTTTTCATTCTCTAAATCCATTCCAACAATGTAAAATACCATAAGGCCTCCATTCAGTATCATCGACGTTCTATCTCGAAACCAGTTCACTTGACCCAATAACATTAACTCCCTCAACTGAGTTAAAACTTTTCATGTCCAAACAATTTACTCAAGGTCTAAAGTGGTCTATTCCCATGATACACTACCACATCACCTAACCCCTCAGGGTCCAAAGGAAAATGCTATATTCCGGCACCCGCTCGACCCTCCCGGTACGACGTACCCTAGGAGGTAAAATAATGTCCATTCAGAATTCTCATTCATAAACCAAATCTAATTGGATCCTTCATCCATTCCTGGTATCCTAACTTGTACCACCTTAGCAGGGTTCTTCCCTGCTTCGACCCAAGCCGACACTTCGGATTCCATAGCTCAGTGACCCTCACCAGCTAATCAAACCTACTAACGTTACGCCAATCTCAGTCGTTGCCTTGACCACTCCCTTACAATCTATGGCGTCATTACCTGACCGACACACGCCTCACAACTAGGAGTTCCGCCTCCAATTATATCCCCTTACTAATACCCAACACTCAGGTACCTTATGCCCTGCACAACGGTCGACTTAACGTTCCAAGTGTATCCACCATGATCCATTCAGTCGCCTCCCGCAAGGTTCAATCCATCCCCGCGTCAATTTATCCCTGGGCGTGCCCAAATCGTGATGCAAACCCACATTTCCATAACCCTACCACAGATCATGTCCTTTATGCAATCACTCTTTGCTTAACCAAAACATACGCATATTCCAGCATCACCAGTTACCAATAAATTCTTACCTATCTTCTGAATTTCTTTCTGATTTGACACCACTCAGTCCGTCTAACTTCGAGTTTTACTGTTCTCCTCATCTCCGATGTAGTTGTCTCCGGAGATGCTATGCAATAGATGACGCGCTTACCAATCTTGTTATGCCTTCTACTCTTCAAACGTTCTTCATTAGCTTCTTTGTGACTTCAGATCAAATCTTCTCATACCTGTCCTTTCTTCTTGTAGCTCCAATCTGAGTACTCCTGACGACACCCAATCTAACACTCCGTAGAACCTTACCTGTGACTCTGTCTTCTGGGTACAACGTCTTCAGCATAATCATTTGCTCACCATTTCCGTCTGGGAGTAATCCACATGCACTACTCGTGAGCTTGAAGGGGACTTGCCCAAACCGTTCACGCATTCTCTGCCTAAAGAACTTACCTGTGCTGCTGCAGCTTGAACCATTCTAGAGTCTTTGTTACCAGCTCCTCACACCCTACCCGGTGCAAACTAGACAATTTCCCGAAATGTTTCTATCCTTGGTTTCCAACTGGTAATAACCAGGTCATAGATCACTCTTGGAGACATCGTCCCACCTTGTATCCAACGTTGCACTTTTCGTCCTAACCCGACGATGCTAACAATTCCCGCAGTATAACACACTGGGTACACCAGGCTCAAATTCCTTCGATTGTTTCAATAGGCTTTCTGTCGGCCAAAACCGTCTTTTACAACATACTTCATACCAATCCTATCTGTAGTCTAACCTCGAAATACTCCTGAGTCTTCCTTTTCATACCCACATAATTCTTCCACTGGTCAGCTCTGTCTCCTTTACGTACTCCAGATGATATCCTCTATAATCCATCTGCCAGAGTTTCAAATTTCTTCTCAATAGGTATTACTGTCCTCAGCCTCTCAAATGGCACCTTTGAGGCAACCTCTTTATGACCATCTCCCTCTCGGAACATTCTCAACGCCGAGCCCTTCCAGTTCGTTACATGCCCAAAGCATAAGCTCGTCAGTTAAATACTCCTCCTTGAGGACTCAGCCTCGAACTTGTAATGTATTGACGCATTCCAGTTCTCTGTTTCCCTCACCATGGGAAATCCATCCTAACATCTCAAGTCATTCTACGTAGAAGTCACGCCCTCACCTGACCTCCTCTTAGGTGGCATCCTTTCTCTCATGTGCATACCAAATAACCTCCTGGTTCCTGTCGCCATCTCGATAACCACCTTTTCGATCAGGCTTCTATCCAAACTCAATCTAGGTGCCCAAGCACTGTCTGGAGTCCTTTTTCCTCAAAATTGAGAATCCGACCTCGCTGCGTTCTATCAACAAAAGTACCGTCTTATCAGCCAGACTTTTCCCTTTTCTTGGCAATCCAGAAGCCACAACACTATCCGGGGTTCCTTCAACTTGATTATCACGAATCTATCTTTACCAATTCCATCAAAGGAAGCACCTCCCTTGTGGCTCTAGCACTCATGCTCTAATCATCAACCATCAGTTCCTCGAACAACATGGCCCTCTCCGCCATCCACATGCAGACGATAAATTCTTACATCAGAACGGCCCACATACCTTAGACCATTCCAGATCTCATATCCTTAAATGGGTCGCCATCCATTTCAGGTACATCCATCAGTATAACTTCCTGAAATGAATTACCCGATTCACCAAACCCACCGATTTACACTGTTGTTACCCCTAACAGTCTAAACCAGACTTATACATTTTCCCGTCTCCACGGTTCTAATCATGTCTTTAAAACCTCTTCCAACCATTCATCATCTAGGTTCTTTCCAACCCATTAAGCCCGTACTTCAGCCCGAGTACCATTTCCGGGCATCATTCTGCCTCAACATTTAACACAACCCTCTAATCAGGATCTCTCATCCTCTTAACCAAGGGTGGAATTAACTCTGCCCGTCTATTGATAAATCCCTTGCCAACTCGAGCTCTCCTCAAAACCCGAGGGTAACACCCCTTAAACCTCTCAAATAATACCTTTATCTGTCCATACCTCACAGTAAACCAACACTGGCCACCTTTACTATTAAAGCATATAAATCAGCTATTTCCCCAGAGAAATCCGCTGTTCTTCTATCCCAATACAACTAACAAACTCCACAGCTTACTCACACTAGTGACCCTCTGCTGCTACTTTTCGGGATAACTGGAGATCTCAACTCCAACTTATCTCTAGAATCCCCTTTCAACACGATATCAGATCCCCAAACCCTTCTAGGAACCAACAACTCGAGTTCACTTGCCAAAACTGACCCAACTCCTAAACTCTGAGGTTCATACCCTAAACCAACCCACAACTAGATCCAAATATCCACAGGTATAATGCACACACAAGCATATACTAGTTCAAATCCACAATGTCACACATTTAGCTACCAAATTTTATCACCACTAAGTATATCCAGGTCTCAACATGCTTCACACAAGCCAATAAACAGATATAACATGTGAATTTAATTCAGAAAATTACCCACATACACTCAATATGTAAACCATTATGCCAATATTCATCCACATGCATAATAGTATTACTCAGCATGCATCAATCTCAACATGCAATAATCAAGGGCCCAGCCCAACAGCATCTCATGCATATATCAACTCATTCCTCATGCTCCATATAAATAAGCAGGAAAACAGGGCATTCAAACATACATTCAGACATGTCAATCAATCATGCCAACCAACCCTGAGTCGAGCTTGTCACTGACAGCGAGCGTACATGTTCGGTCGATCTCCAGAACCAATAAACCTTGGCTCGCTCTGATACCAAGTTGTAACGCCCTACTACCTTAGAACCGTTACTAAGTGAGTTTTTAAGACAAAACAGTGTGGAATGAACTCGCTAACCGAGGTTTTGAAACAAAAGTGTGACTAATTAAAAGTTAAGGCTGTAATCTTTGAAAATGCATCGTTTCATTAAAACTTCTATTATTAAACATTTGGGATCCCAATTTAAGGTTTGAAAACTAATTACATCTTGAAATAAGGTTACAGTTGAGAAATCATAAAATCATAGGTTATTACAGCCATTTTCGAATAAACCCCCAACCAAAGCAGTCGGGCAGGCCAAACATGTACACGTCGCTTAACGCTCTCCGTACTCATGGTTGGTTGACTCAATCATTGCCCTTACCTGCAACACAGACCACCCGTGAGCCGAAGCCCAGCAAGAAAACCCATGCAGAACATAACATATGCAATGTATACAGTTTATCATAACAGATAATCCACAAATAAACAAGTCAATCATTAGACTAAGCAAACACGGCCATGCCGCCCCAGAAACCTTACCAAAGCCCTGGGGTATCGGTTCTCACCGCGAGGATAACTCATGTATCCCTTGGGTCCCACCCTGACTATAGCATCCCACGTGCTAGGTGTTACTTCCGGCTCCGCTGCTGTACCCGGCCTACGCCGCACTCGGCCCTTTCCGTTCATTTCATTACAAACATATATAGCATAAATCAAGCAACATTCAAACAATTGCCAATTTATTTAAATCTACTCCCTAACATGTAATGCAATATAGGGCCATGCCCGGCAATCATCTCATCATGCAACATGCAATATAGGGCCGTGCCCCGCAATCACACTATGGGCCCACGCCCTATCCTACGGGTGTTATAGTTTTCTTACCTTTCCCTTCAATAGCTTAGATCACCTGACTCCTTGAGCACAATCCCACTCGAGCCCTAGCGCACACCTAGGCACAAACATAGGTCAAAGTCAACACCGAACCCCAAGTCCGAATACCTAGCCTCGGGACCAATCCCGAGCCCCCGGGAAGTCCTAAATCCCCAAAACAAAGTGGCGGAATCGAGCCCCGAACCCTAGGTCAAAATCCCTCATCGAAAACCCAAAAAATCCACCTCTGTGAACTGTGCAGCGCTACAACGCTCTAAAGAGGGCGCTGTAGCGCTACAAGCAGAACACCCCTCCAGAACACAGGGACTAGCACTACAGCGCCCACTGACTAGCGCTGTAGCGCTAGTTGCAGCCCAGAAAACCCAAAATCGCATTTCTGCGATTTCCTTCAACCAATCTCAAACCAAACTCCCCCAAATCTTTACCAAACTCAAAAATCAAGCTTATGAACACTCTCCATTCATCCCAAGCATCCCAAATCCTCAAATCCCAAGAACATTTATCCCAAATCTCAAAATCTACCATGAACAACCCTAAACTCAGAAATTCAGTCAACAACAAGTTAAAGGCTTAGAATTCTTACCATTGATGCAAATTTCGACCTTGATTCAACCCTAGACCTGCTTAGCTTGTTCATCATCAAAGCTTGCTCAGAAATTCCCTAAAATTCTCATCAACTCAGCTCAAAACACAGCTCAAATCATCAAAACCCTTAAAACTGAAATCTCTTAAAACATACCTCAAAAGTTGATGTGTTCTTGCCAAATCTTCAAGTCTAACCCAAGATCCTTGATGCTCAGCCTATCCTTGCTCTCCACTAAGCTTTGCTCCAAGAAAAATGGAGCGGAATGGTGCAAGAATGCACAAACCGACCCTTGTGAAAACCCCTCTGTTTTCCCTCTTTTCTTTCTTTCCTTTTCTTTCTTTCTCTCCACAGCCAACACTCTCTATAAATCCCACTAAGTGTATAAGCCTCATAAATCAACCTTCTAAAAGCCAATTGACCAAAATGCCCTTCCTATTAACTCTGAATCCTTTTGTCCAAATAGGGCCATTTTAGTCATTTTACCCAATTCCCGCTAATCCTCAAGTGTCTCTAATATTTCCCCGTTGCTTTCCAACACCTGATAAACCACCAAATAAATATTCCTCATCATCAAAATAAATCTCAATCTATTTTCTGAATTCCTGCTCATACCCCCAGGGTCGCCCCGAGCCGGGTATAAATTCCTGTCATGACTTTCCGCTAGCCTGCTCACTGGGATCGCCTCGAGTCACAAGGCACAGATACACACACATACCAATGTCGTCTCAACAATCATCACATATCAATGCAGTTATGCCTAACATGGCCAAAATTACAGTTATGCCCTTCTAACACGATCTGGGCCTACATGCATACTAATATACATAGCCATGCATCTCAGATAAACAAATAGTCATATAACATGCTTTAAATCATAACCATGCATTTAACTCATCAAATCACACATAAATCTCATCATGCCCTCCTGGCACGCTAATCAAGGCCATTAAGCCATATTAGCTAATTTGGGTCATTACAATTGCGTTTTTTTTTATTTATTTATTTAATTAAAATCAATCCTTCTACAAAATATGGTATTATCTTTTTAAAGAAAAGATCACAACCATATTTCAAATTTTAAATTTTAAATTCAAAATTCAAATTGATGGTCAAGATTATCATCATCTTTTTAAAATTCGATAAATCAAAAATTATTTTGTCTTACCAATTTTATTTTCTCCCACTCAAATAAAATAATTAATTTCAAAATTTAATTAATTTATTTATATATATATATTTCAAAATTATATATATTTAAATTAATAAACATATTTTCAAAAAATTAATACTAAATTAATTATTCAAACTCAATTATCATATAATTGTATATTTGACCCGAAGAATAAAATTCTTCTCAAATTTCCAAATTACAGTTTTATTATTGTTTCAACTTTTACTTTAATATGGTGTTGATAGAGTCACCCTGGGGATCTATAGACCTATAATATCAAGCTCCAATAAATATTAGATTATTAATCAAAGTTCTTTGATTAAATAATCATATTTATTAATCTCATAATTACTCCACTATAAATATGAGATTGAACTCTTGATAATTATAGACATATATTTATAGAGAAATTTATTAAAGAATAAAGTGTTCATTGATATAATCATTACATACAACGTTAATCATCTATTAATGGTTCATAATTAAAAGGGAATAAAATTATCGTTTTACCATTTTAACTATATCTTGTTCCTAGTGTACCATTGACTTTACTAGTGAAGTTTGTGTCACAACAAGTTTGCGACGTGAGTGCTCATAACCATTTTTGTTCCAAAAGTTAACCCAATAGAAAATCATTATTCAATCTATAAGAAGGTATAAATTCCATATTTATTAAACTAAGTTCCTAACCATATATATCATTGAGTCCGCAAAATAATTGTTCTTAACCTGATCATTCTAACAAACCTTAATGCAGGAATCAAAAGATTAGACGACAAATATAGGAGTTAATAGTAACCTCGGGATTAAGATCATCGTGTATGTGATCATTGTTTGATGTGCTTGATTAATACTATGAAACAGTGTTTAAACAAGTATTAACAAATCACATCTCGTCCAGTTCTATATATCACTATATATAACGTATCTTCATTAAGGTGTCCTACTACACTAGTGACATTGATCTAAGTTACTTGTATTCATAATACTAGTGAACCGTACTAGCAGTAATTAATCTAAAGATTCCAAAACATTTTTTACTCGAACTGTTTCAAGTTTATTAACTTAATCTCAATCATCTCATACTAATATGAGATTAAGACCACATAGATACACTTTGGAATTTTTTTATATTTACTTAATATTATCAACATAATATCACACATAGAATATATATATATATAATAATTCAATTCAATTATTTATTTCATTTAAAATATTTATCAACTAAAATTACTTTAAGGCACTACTCCCAACACTTTACATTGACATATTTTCAAAGACTCGTGACTTGTATTAGTTTTTACACTATAACTAATAAGCTCCCTTACTATGGGTTTTGATTTTTCGTTTATTCTTACTTTTATATTTTGTTAGCTTGTTTTTGTACTATAACTAATAAGCTTGTTCTTGTTATAGTTCACAGGAGGCTGATATGGGTCTTTCTTGTATTATATATTGATTTATAATTGTAGGAGGCTGATATGTTTTTCTTCCTTTTGCACCTTTTCAAAATCTGAGATTTTTGCAATGTTAATGTTATTCTGCTTTGCAGCATTAAGGATGATTATTTTTCATTTGTGTATGCCTTTTTGAGTCATGTAAGTTTTCCCTGTCATTCTTGGAGTGTTTCTTGCTATTGGGGTTTTATGCCATAATTAAAACTCAATTTCATTGTAATCTCATTTTATTTTCAATAAAATACTAAAAATCATTTTTTTGACTTGGTCAATTAATTTGCTCACATGTTTTAGTTTCATGATTATTTGTTTAATATAAACTTCTATTAAATGTCGAGCATATAGCTAATCATATTTATAGTGACGTAATCACAATGGAATATAAATATGATTATATATTCAAAATAAGTTAGTCCTAAGATTAGTCAGTGCACATGATTTACATTGACTTGCCAATCTACGATATATTCTACTTACACATTGTAGTGTTATGTTCTTTTAAGAACATTAACAAAGTAGATAAAATCATATGTATTTGTTACATCAGACTGGACTGATAATGACAGTAGATATGATAAATAAACATATTGTTATTATCTATTCTAGTCATAGGTCAATTCAATCTAAATTCTGAGTGATTAGTATTCTAATTGATTGTATTATTTGAGTTTTTTGGGTTGTTCGTTACCAGCTTACCCTACGGACTAGCCCATACTTACATCTTGGGAACTCGGTAGTATAATTGAGTGGGAGTGTTAATTATAGATATGAACATCTATAGCTTTTGATGAAGAAGTAAAATGATGGTTTCCTTTTAGTTTAGTTCAATGTGCGAAATGATAGAGATCTCATTTCAGTAATTAATATTAGTTTACTGAAATATCATTTACAAGAAACTAAATGTTTTAAAGATAAAATAAATGAGGGGTAAAATGGTTTTAATCCCATCTCATTGTAGACCATCTATAGAGGATTGAGTAACAATTATGTTTGTAACAATGGATAATTAATAATGTTTCTATATTGGTTATAGAGCATTCTATGAATTCAAGAGTGCAATTCAAGAGTCCAAGTCATAATAACTTATTGGAGCTTGATATCATAGGCCCATGGTCCCTACTGCACCTTTGATAAAATCATCTAGATAGTCTCAATTAATTGATTTAATCATCAATTAGAATTATCAAAGTTGACCAGGTCAATTTTGGATAGTGGGAAAGAGTTATACAATTTAGAGAATAATATAGATTTTATGGCAGATTTATTAATTAAGACAAATTGGTATCTAAATTAATAAATAAGTTTAAATCAATGTTCAAATTATAAATAATTAATTTGATAAAGGATTTAATTAATTAATCAATAGAAAATAATACAGGCCTTGATTTTAAGTCCAATGGGCTAAAAATAAATGGGAAATTTCACGGGCCTAATGGCAGATATTATCTATTATTTTATTAATATTTTAATTAAAATAAATGACCTAATTGAGTATATAAAAGGAATGCAAAGTGAGAGTCGAAATAAGATTTTTGAATCACAAGATTTAAGAAGATCTCACTGATGATCAGAACATCTAGTTTTGATGCTCTAGGTTTTAGATTCTCTCTACAACATAAGTCATTTTCTAAGTGTAATGACCCAACTACTCTAGACTTTGGATCATTAATGACTACTATACATAGACACTAATTTTAAACGTACTTACAAGTGAAATAATCATAACTTCATTAAAACTAAAAAAAAACAAGTGTTAAACTACATAAAATTTAAAGTAGGATATGGGATCCCATTGTTTTTAAAATAAAAACATAACATAATTTTAAATAAATGGGTTACATAATAAAGTGCGGAAAATACATATAAAATTTAAAGAGACTTCATCCTCGAATCGAACTCTCGGTCCTTCGATTTCATTCCGCCTCAATACACATCCCCAAGCTTCCAAGAACCTTTCCCGCCACCAAAGCTATTTTCCTGCACATATAAACATAAAGGAGTGAGCCTAATGCCCAGCAAGGAAAAATCTAACACATAAATCATATACATAATATTCATATCAACATATACTAAAACATATCATAACATATGTCACATATACTATAATGGTCATTATTACTTGGGGTCCCGAAAACTAAATAAGTCATATGCCCATTAGATTTGTATGGCTTGCTAGCTAAGCAAGTCATATGCCCATAAATTTATTGGGGCTTGTTAGTTATACAGGTCATATGCCCAAGTCTACAAACATACATAATATAACATATACATAACACTTAAATCATAAGATAACACATAACATAACATATAAAATCCTATCCTATTTTCCTTACCAAATATACCGGGATATGTGAACAAGTTTGGGACCTTGGGACACTCCTAAAAACCGTCAAAGGAAGGTGAGTATACTTAAAGAAAAAGGGATGAAAATAATGAAAGAATTATTCCATCAAAAGATACTTACCAAAAACCTTATGTTCAAGATCTTAGATTTCCTATCCAAAAATAAAGAATAAAGTTAGGATGTTGAGTAGAAAACTATAAGAACTTAAGGAAAACAATACCAAAATGAACTAGAGTTTGGAATACCTTGAAGGCTTCTATGATTGATCTAAACCTCGAATCGAAATGTGCTATAAACCTTACTTCCCAAGTGTTTGGTAAGCTTATAATCCCCAATCCAAGTGTTTACACTCTAAAAAATAACCTAGCAGCTTGCAGCCTCTGAACTTAGCTTGATGAATGAATAAATGGCTGGGTACTAGGTCCTATTTATAGAGTTCAAGAATGAAAAGATCTTCATTTAACTTGAATAAAATAATGGCTTGTTAAGTGAAAAATATTTGAATTATCGTTCAGCAGTGGCTGAAGACTCGGTCAGAAAGATGCTGGACTTATCAAGAGGTTAAAGATTAAGATGAGAATGTTTTCAAAAACATTAAAAAATATACCAAAGGAGCCGATATATCGCCCCTTGTAGGCTATATATCGCCTGGGCCAGCATGCCCGAGGCTCGTCGAGGTGATCGTGCAAAGTTACGTGTTTTTCGTATCCCCGTACTGCGATATATCGCCCCTATAGCTGTAATATATCGACATACGCTAAATATTTAAACACGAAATTGCACATTTTCAGCTTAATTTGAATTGAGTAAACAGCCTTGACTAAGTCCTCTAACGTTTTCAAAGCTGCTGAAAGACCCTAGGATATTCAAATATTAATCTTAATAAACTTATTCCTCAAAAATACTTAATTATCATTAAACATACACATGACAAGTGTTACTTTCTTATTGGGTCTAACTAAACCTTATAATATAATAAATATCACCATCAATATCAGTCATATTAATCAAACCTTAGGTTAAAATTAATATTCTTAAACTATATGTTAAACTTAGAAAATCCACAAGTGTTACTACGAGTGTCCAATTAAATCTCGGTCTGAACCAAAATCCACAGTCATAGAAATACTATTACAGTTACTATTATTACTACTATCTAACTAACTAAGTAAAGTTCTTGGACTCTACAATTCTCCCCTACTAAAAAAAAAAAATTTCGTCCTCGAAATTTACTTACCAAATAATTCCGGATACCGGCCTTGCATGTCCTCCACCGACTCCCACGTTGCCTCTCGTTCAGAACTATTACTCCATAGGACTTTGACTATAGGAATGCTCTTGGACCGTAACTGCTTCACCCCCTATCCAGGATGCTAACCGGTCATTCCTCGTAACTCAAGTCTTTCTGGAGTGCTATCGTATCGTACTTGAGGACGTGAGATGGGTCTGACACATACTTGCGTAGCATCGAGATGTGGAACACGTTGTGACTATCTGCTAGTGCTGGCGGTAGGGTTAGTCTATACGCAACTGCTCCCACTTTTTCCAATATCTCAAAAGGACCTATAAATCGGGGACTAAGCTTGCTTTTCTTCCCAAATCGCTTTACACCTTTCGTAGGAGATATCTTCAAGAAGACTTGATCTCCGACTTTGAATTCCACATCACGTCGCTTGGCATCCGCATAGCTTTTCTGACGGCTTTGAGCAGCAAGCATACGCTGTCTAATAAGCGTTACTGCTTCTTGAGCTTGTCTAATAGCTTCGGGACCTAGAAGCTACCTTTCTCCTATCTCATCCCAGTGCAACGGTGATCGGCACCTTCTTCCATATAGCAACTCATAAGGTGCCATCCTGATTGTTGACTGGTAGCTATTGTTGTAGGAGAACTCTATCAGCGGCAAGTACTTATTCCATGATCCTCTGAAATCAAGTACACATGCGCGTAGCATATCTTCTAAAATCTGAATCGTACGCTCGGACTGCCCGTCTGTCTGAGGATGAAAATTTGTACTAAGACTTAACTTAGTACCCATAGCTTGCTGTAAACTTCCCCAAAATCTCGATGTAAACACTGATCCTCTGTCCGACACTATTGTCTTGGGGATTCCATGCAACCGTACTATCTCTTGGACGTAGATGTCTGCATATTGGTCTTCCGTGTATGAAGTCTTAACAGGCAGGAAATGAGCCGACTTGGTTAGTCTATCTATTACTATCCAAGTGGAATCATGCTGCTTATTCGATCTTGGAAAACCTGTCACGAAGTCCATAGCTATATCGTCCCAATTCCATTCTAGTATACTAAGTGGTAGCAATAAACTTGCAGGCCGGTGATGCTCTGCTTTCACTTGCTGGCACACAAGACACTTAGACATAAACTCTGCTATGTCCTTCTTCATCCCTTGCCACCAATAGATTACCTTGATGTCATGAGTCATCTTGGTAGACCCTGGGTGAACTGAGTACGGGGTACTGTGCGCTTCTTCTAGAATCGTCCTCTTAATCCTTTTATCATTTGGCACGCATACCCAATCCTTATATCTCAATAAACCTTGACTAGATATTGAGAAATCTGTGGTCTTGCCTTCTCGGACTGCATCCATATGTTCTGCTAGTGTGTTGTCAAGTCCCTGACCAATCCGTATATCTTCTAGCAGATTTGACTGGATAGACAAGTTAGCTAGCTTGCCGACAACTACTTCTATTCCAGCACTGATCAGCTCCGGCTGTAGCGGCTTTTCTATTCCGGCTAAAGCTGCTAAATTTCCATAACTTTTCCTACTAAGCGCATCGGCAACTACGTTTGCTTTTTCCCGGGTGGTATAGGATTTCACAGTCGTAATCCTTTACTAACTCTAACCATCTGCGCTACCTCATGTTGAGCTCCTTCAGAGAAAAGAAGTACTTTAAACTCTTGTGGTCCGTATAAATCTCGCACCGTTCTCCGTAAAGATAATGGCGCTAGATTTTCAACGCAAAGACCACCGCTGCCAACTCCATATCGTGAGTTGGATAGCGCTGTTCGTACTCCTTCAGCTGTTGTGAGTCGTATGCTATCACCTTGTCATTCTGCATCAGCACACAACCCAATCCTTGTTTTGATGCATCATAGTAAACTATGAACTTATTGTTGGGTGTCGGTACACAGAGTACTGGTGCTGAGCAAAGCTTATCCTTAAGCAACTGGAAGCTTTCTTCACATTTATCATTCCAGTTGAATCTTTGTTGTTTCCGGGTCAGGTTTGTGAGCGGAGTGGCTATCTTAGAAAAGCCCTCTACGAACCTCCTATAATAACCTGCTAACCCTAGAAATCTTCTTACTTCAGATGCGTTCTTTGGTCTTGGCCAATCCTTCACGGCCTCTACCTTTGATGGGTATACTGCAACTTCGTCTTTTGATATAATTTGCCCGAGGAACGCCACTTGCGAAAGCCAAAATTCACATTTCTTGAACTTGGCGTAGAGTTGATGCTCCCTCAGTCGTGACAAAATCAACCTCAAATGTTCCTCGTGCTCTACTTCATTCTTAGAGTATACTAAGATATCGTCAATGACCACTACGACGAATTTATCTAAGTAGTCTTTGAAGACCCTATTCATCAAGTCCATAAATGCGGCTGGTGCGTTGGTAAGACCAAAGGACATAACCAAGAACTCGTAATGTCCATAACAAGTTCTAAAAGCTGTATTAGGGATATCTAATCCCCGCACCTTGAGCTGATGGTACCCGAACCGTAAATCAATCTTTGAAAATACAGTCGCACCTCGGAGTTGATCAAACAAATCATCGATCTGGGGTAGTGGGTACTTATTCTTAATCGTTACTTTATTCAGCTCATGGTAGTCTATGCACATCCGCATACTTTCATCCTTCTTCTTCACGAATAACACCGGGGCTCCCCATGGCGAATGGCTTGGCCTAATAAAACCCAAGTCTAGGAGTTCTTGTAGCTGCGTCTTTAGATCCTTGAGTTCCGTAGGTGCCATCCGGTATGTTGCCTTAGAGAAAGGTTCGGTGCCCGGTACTAATTCTATCGTGAAGTCAATTTTTCGAGTTGGCGGCAATCCTGGCAAGTCATCGGGAAATACCTCTGGGAATTCTCTTACAATACGGACATCTCCAACCTTAAGTGGTGTCTCCTTTACCACATCTGTGATGCCGGCTAAGAATGCTTGACATCCTTTTTCCATCATTCTATGAGCCTTGAGAGATGATACTAACGGGGTGCGTAATCCTGAAGCTTGTCCCATGAAGCATAGTTTCTGGCCGTCAGGAGTCTCGAACATCACCTCCTTGTGTTTGCAGTCGATGGTTGCACCATGCCGTGCTAGCCTGTCCATGCCTAGTATTACGTCAAAGTCCTTGATCACTAATTCAATCAAGTCTCCTTCTAGTTCTACGTCCTCAATCTTGATCGGTACGCCTCGTACTATCCTTGCGCCATGCCGTGCTAGCCAGTCCATCACCTTCTTGTTGTGTTTTATTTGCAAATAATTTTTATAAATGCTTTATTTTATGTAAAACGTGGTAAAAATTATTTAGAAAACGTTTTTGGGTTGAAAAATTTCACAGATTTTATCAAAAGAAATTTCTTTCGGGATGTGGTCGCGGCCTGGGTAACAGCGGCCACCATCAACCCCTGGCCGCGGCCAGCATTCGTTTTTCTGCCTAGATCGTCTCGTGGCCGCAGCCACCCACTTTCACTAGCCACGACCAGCGATAAATATTTTCTTAAAATTTAAATTTTGAATATATTTTTTAATGGGTTAATACAAAAATATCAGATCTTCTTATATTATTTAAAAATATCTTTTTTGAAATACGATATTTTTGTTGTTTGATCTTTTAAAAAATATATATTTTCTACAAAGATTCAAATTCAAATTGAAAAATAAGTTAACTAATTAATCTTAAATATTTTAATATATTAAAATATTATAATTAAGTTATCAGATATTAAAGATACTTTTGAAATCTGATATTTGAATATATTAATATCTGATTATTCTATGGATTTTAATATTAAAATTATTTAAAAATTTGTTAACTGGATATTTTTATGGACATTTGAATTTGTTTAATTGTTTTAGATATTTTTTCAAAAATAGTAGATGATATTTGTTTTATAACTAGTTAAATTTTTAAAAATATCACGTTTTTCAAACAAATTAATAAAATATTATTTAATAAATTAGATTTAAATTAACTTTGGTTAATTGTTGATAAATCTTATTTAAATTAGATTAATATTGTTAAAATGACCTAAACTAAGTTGATTGTTGATAAATGAAATTTAAATTAACTTTTGTTAATTTTTGATAAATTTCATTTATATTGACTTATTTATTTTTGCAAAAATTTAATTAATTCGAATTTTGGATAAATTCTAGAAAATTAATTGTGGTATTTTTGCAAATAAAAATAAATTGTGGTATTTTTGCATAAATTCATACACTTGTTCATATAGTAACATGATTAGGCTCATCTAATTATAACATGTCTGTTTGCACTATATATGGTATTTTTGCAATTGGGCTTAGATGCATATAGTGGCCTATACGTTTGCTAAATATATGGATTTTGCTAAATAAAACGTTCATATAATGATATGTTTTATTTTAGCCCATTAGAAAATGTAAAGTTTAAATTCTTCTCTTGTGGGTGGTTCCACAACCCATTTACTTTGCATGACTATAGTGGGCCTAACCAATTACTAACAATTAATAAAACGAAGGTTTAAATTCCTGTCTTTTGGACCTTGTATAGAAGTATGGGGGCCTTAGTAGTGGGAACGGCATACTGGACCCAGTCCTCCTCCATACATGCCTGATTGTTAAGGCTCATTTGCTTGAGTTGGACTTAGTTGTAAAGGTTCATTATAATAGTTGAACTAAATATTGCTTAGCAATAAATTAATTCTAATTTAATTGAATTTGTTTCAATGTGACACTTTAGAATTAATTGAAAATTATAGGACTTTTGTTTTAAAAATTTAATTTTACAATTTTTTGCAGAACTATAGTCATTAATTTTCTAAAAATAATAATAAAAATACTATTTTAATTAAATAATGAGCTTATTTTAAAAATTAATATTTGTTCTCCACTGTTGGTTTAACAAGGTCAATAGCTTAATGGAGCTTCAAGACACTTTGATTCGTCCCCCTACAAAAGGTGTTCATTACTTATTTTGACAAGGTTGGATTTCGAAAGATAAACAATTATAGGTCAAATACTACTAGACTCACCCATACGGTGACTACAATGACTAAATGTATTGATTATCGAAACCGTGAGTCTCGCTCATAAAATAAGAGATTTTGTTTACTTATTTTGATCGAATAGTAAGTTGTTAATAATGGTGTCCATTATTAAATGAGTTTACAACTCTATTTAATAATGATATTTTTTTAACTCTCGCCAACCAGGACAACGATATCATAGAATAATTAAAAACCTAGAGAAATAGAGAAATGATTATTTTGGTATTCATATCTTACATATTTATGGTATATGTTGTGCTATTTCTTGAAATTAGACTGAAAAGAAGTTTTATTGAGCAAAAGTGATTGATTTCTATTTTATTTATAATATGAAGTTTTAAGTATGGTTGTGTCTACTCCCATCCTTTCTCAACTTTCGATGGAGAAACTCACTGGTGAAAACTTCCTTAAGTGGAAGCAGAACATCAACATAGTGTTGATTGGTGACAACGCCAAGTTTGTCATGACTAATGAATCCCTAGAAGTTCCAATTGAAGGAGCTATAAGAGACATATACAAGCGTTAGCAGACAACCAATAACAAGGCACGATACTACATGTTGACTGGTATGGTTGACACTCTAAAGACAAAAATGGAAAATATCGAGACGACCTACGAAATCATGGATAAGCTCCGAGACATGTTCAGTGCAAAGTCTGTGCAGACTCATTTTGAGGCCACAAGGAAATATGTCAATCGCAACGCCCTGGTTACTCATAGACTGTTACTGTGGACTTTAGACAGTGCTTAACTCGCTAAAAGAGTCATTTGGTTATAAACGTGCATCTAATTGTTATTAATAGGCCAAGGTGAAAAATCTCGATCAAAAGAAATGGATATATTTTATTTAAAACCTAAAAATGTGCATGGGCCCATAAAAACATTTACAAGTTATTTACAATTCAAAATGGTCATTATAGTATAAAAATTACAACCCGCCGACCTAAGCGGGAAAATATAGGGTTAAGCCCTAGTTCCCCTGAGAAACACCTTGGCCGTGGTGGTCAAGCGGCCGCATATGTACACATCACCACCTAAGCTCTCCACTCAAGTCTGGGTGAGCTTTTCTTTCCCTTTACCTACACCACATAGCACTCGTGAGCCAATGCTTAGCAAGAAAACTTATTACTGCATGTACGTAATGTCAATAAATGATTATGGTAATCATTCTGGGGCTTGCAGCCCAATCAGATAAGTGAATATCAATAATGATTCTGGTAATAATGTTGGGGCTTGCAGCCCAATCAGATAAGTGACTATTGAGTCACGAACTTGGGCTCTGCACCCTAAGCCATGCGACATGTCACTTACCTTAGCCTTTTGGCTCTGGCTCTAATAACTAGCCTTTAGACTAGATAAGCGCTTTTGTTTTCATCGAACTTAAGGTCGGTCAAGCATTTCATGCTTATGTTGATAATGCTTATTTCCATTAAATCTAATCTTTTCAGCTTGCGTTAAACACGCTAATACCGTTCTTGACTCTTAAGTCAATACCATACGACCAGTGCTCATATCACCGCTGAACTTGACTGGTAAGTCACAGCTTCAGGATCAATACTAAGCACCATTGTCGTTCTCTGACTAATAAGTCAGTACCATGCACAAACAAGCCAAGCTGCTATGCATTTACTATGCAATCAATGTCAATATATAGAACACTCAACATGGTTCATCAATAACCATGCATGTCACATACTGGGTGCAATTTTCTTACCTTTGGTTCGAGCGTGAAATAATAAAAGAACGACCTTTGAGAACGATCAGTCCTTAAGTTCCTTAGCAGTCATCTAGTCACAACCAAATATGGAATCCCATCAATAAAAATAAATAATAAAAGGTTTATACTCTAAAACCTCGCTCCCGAAGCCTCGAATCGTACTAAAATGGTTAGTAGATTCGATCTCGAGCCTTAGTAAATAAAAGGAATGGGCGGGCCCCGACTTGGCCTAGTGAGCCGCAGTGCACCCCCAAGTCAGAGAGCAATCTGCTTGGGGTACTAGGGGCGGGCCGCGACTTACCTGGGCCAAGTCGTGACTTGACCCCACGAACACAGCTCCCCTGCCATTTTCTCCATTAAAACCAGCCAAAAACCTTCACCAATCAACCTAGAAATCACACCCAAGCATTACCACAACATATCCATCACTCAACCAACAAAACCTAAGCTTTAAACCATTTAAAACCTCATCAAATTCCCATCTATTCAGTCCAAAATATCAACTAAAAACTAGCTAAAATCAGAGCAAAAGAAAAAAAAAACAATGGTTGAAACCTTACCTTAAACTCAGGTTTGAACCCCCTTCAGCTACTGATTACAAGCCTAAACCCTCAAGTCTTAACTCCCAAGCTTGAACCCTCAAATTGAGCTTCAAAAAAATCCAAAGGAAAAGAGAGAGAGGGAGATGATCGAGGAAGATGAAGAAGAGTACCCTATTTTGCTCTCTAATTCTCTACAGCCCTCCATTTAGTTTAAATATATCCTAAGGTCAAATGACCAAAATGCCCCCAAGCCTAACTTATTTCCTTAACAGCCCCAAGGGAAAAATCATCCTTTCTCGTGTATCCCGTTAATTATAATTAACTTTCTCTAATTCTCATTATTCCCAATATTCTCAATTAATAATTAAATCATATCCCATTACCCGTTCATTCACGGTAATGTACTAAGCATCAAATTACCACTAGGCTCACCCTGAGTCCGGTAAATAACCCTGTTATGACCAAACTACTAACTTGCATTCTAAGACCGTCTCATGCCGAATAGCTCGAACATATCCACATAATAATGTGTCCTCATCAACATGCATGAAAATATACTAATATGCCATCAACGAGCCAAATTACCAAAATACCCTTACAATGAAAAGTAGACCCACGTGAATGCAATCATCATCATATAATCATGCATTTAATCACATAATGGTATAATAAATCAATTATGGCCCTCTTGGCCTCCTAATCCAACCATTAAACCACATTAGGGATTTTGGGACATTACAACTATCCCCTCCTTAAAGAAATTTCGTCCTCGAAATTTACCTGAACAACTTGGGATACTGACTCTGCATATCTAACTCCAGCTCCCTTGTCGCTTCCTCGACCTTGTTGTTCCTCCATAATACCTTAACCAAAGGTATAGTTTTATTCCTGTGAACCTTGTCATTTCTGTCTAGTCTCTGGACTGGCTGTTTCTCATAGGAAAGATCTACCTCAAGCTCCAGATCTTCGTAACTCAACACATGAGTCACATCAGGTACATACCTCCGAAGAGCTGAATATGAAACACGTTATGCACAGCCGATAATGCTGGTGGTAAGGCCAACCTATAGGCCACATGCCCAATCCTCTCAAAGATCTCAAATGGACCTACAAACGTAGGGCTCAGCTTGTCCTTCTTCCCAAACCTTCTCACCCCTTTCCATGGCGAGACTCTAAGGAAGACATAGTCTCCCACTTGGAACTCCACACTTCTACGTTTGGGATCTGCATAACTTTTCTGTCTACTTTGAAAAGCAAACATTCGAGCTCTAATCTTCTCAATGGCCTCGCTAGTCGTCTAAACTGCTTCAGGACCTAAGTATCTCATTTCCCCTGTCTAATCCCAATGAATGGGAGATCTGCATTTCCAACCATACAACATCTCATAAGGTGCCACCCTAATGGTCGATTGGTAGCTATTGTTGTAGGAAAACTCTATCAAAGGTAGATACTTACTCCAGGACCCACTAAATTCCAGTACACATGCTCACAACATGTCTTCTAATATCTGAATTGTCCTCTCACATTGTCCATCTGTCTGAGGATGATAAGTAGTACTGAACTTTAACTGTGTTCCCATGGCCTTCTGTAAACTTCCCCAGAACTTGGAAGTGAAAGTAGGGTCCCGATCTGACACGATCTACCTCGGTGTTCCATGAAGGCACACGATCTCTCTCACATAGAGATCTGCATACTGATCAACTGTAAAAGTTGTCCTCACTGGTAGAAAGTGAGCTAAATTGGTATATCGATCCACAATAACCCATGTTGACCAACAGTCTTGAGTAACCCCACCACGAAATCCATCGTGATGTCTTCCCATTTCCACTCTGGGATATCCAGAGGCTATAATAGCCATGTTGTCCTCTAATGCTCAACCTTGACCTATTGACATGTCAAGCACTTAGCCACATATTCCACTACATCTATCTTCATCCTAGGCCACCTATACAGTGATCTCACATCCTGGTACATCTTTATGGTGCCTGGATGCAAAGAGTAAGGAGTAGTATGAGATTCATCTAGAATCTCTCGCCTCAAAGCAATGTCTGACGGAACACATATCCGACCTTTGTATCTCAATAAACCCATATCAGACACTGTGTAATCTCTGGACACTCCAGCCAAAACATCCTCTCTGATCTTGGTCAACTATGGATCACCAAATTGACATTCCTTAATTCTTTCCAATAGCGTAGACTTTAGCGTAATGTTGGCCAACTGGCCTACTAACAATTCTATACCAGCTCTGGTCATATCCTCTGCTAATTCTCTGGATATCAGTCTCGCACTGAAAATCTATCCCGAACCCTTCCGGCTTAAAGCATCTGCTACCATGTTGGCCTTTCCTGGATGATACAGAATCTCACAATCATAATCCTTTACTAACTCCAACCAACGCCTTTGTCTCATGTTCACGTCTTTCTGCGTGAAGAAGTACTTCAGGCTCTTGTGGTCAGTATAGATCTCACACTTCTCCCCAGAAAGGTAATGTCTCCATACCTTTAATGCAAAGACCACAGCCGCCAACTCTAAATCATGAGTGGGATATCTCTGTTCATACTCCCTCAGTTGACGTGAGGCATAAGCAATCACCTTTCCTGACTGCATCAGAACACAACCCAAACCCTGATGTGAGGCATCCCAGTATATCAAAAACTTCTCTTGATCTGTTGGAAGACTCAGAACTGGAGCTGTAATCAATCTTTGTTTTAGTTCTTGGAAGTTGTTCTCACGCCTATCTAACCACAAAAACTTCTAATTCTTGCATGTCAGCTCAGTCAATGAAGTGGCAATCTTTGAGAATCCTTCCACACAATGTCTGTAATAACCTGTCAATCCAAGGAAACTTCTAACCTCAGAAGCATTCTTTGGCCTTGGCCAATCTCTGACCGCCTCAATCATGGATGGATTCAATTTAATCCCCTCCTTACTGACAATGTGCCCAAGGAAAGTTACCTGAGATAACCAAAACTCACACTTCTTAAACTTTGCAAACAGTCCGTGTTCCCTCAGTCTCTGTAGAACCAACCTCAGATGTTGCTCATGCTTTGACTCTGACTTAGAATAAACCAGAATATCATCGATAAAGACGATAAAAAATTGGTCCAAATAATCCTTGAACACTCTATTCATTAAATCTATAAAAGTAGCCAAGGCATTAGTCAATCCAAAATACATGACTAAGAACTCATAATGCCCATATCTAGTGCGAAAATCAGTCTTTGGTATATCTCCCTCCTTGACCCTCAGCTGATGATAACCAGATCGAAGGTTTATCTTTGAGAATACCCTTTCACCTTACAACTAATCAAATAGATCATCTATCCTTGGCAGATGATACTTGTTCTTAATTGTAAACTTGTTCAGTTCTCTGTAATCAATACACATCCTCAGAGAACCATCCTTCTTTTTCACAAACAGAATTGGTGCACCCCAAGATGAGAAACTAGGTTTGATAAAACCCAAATCTAACAGTTGTACTTTCAATTCTTTTAACTCTACTGGGGCCATTCTGTAAGGTGCTCTAGAAAATGGCTCAATCCCTAGTGCTAGTTCTATCACAAATTCAATCTCTTTGTGTGGTGGCAACCCTGGTACATCTTCTGAAAACATATCCAGAAACTCACACACTAATCTGGTCTCCTCTGGTCCCACTGGCATGGCCTGAGTGGTATCAACCACACTGGCTAAGAATCCTATGCAACCTCCTTGCAATAGATCTCTAGCCCTCAAAATAGATATCATAGGTACACGGGGTCCATGCACAGTGCCAACAAATACAAAAGGATCCTCAACTTCAGGCTCAAAGGTTACCATTTTCCTTCTGCAATCTATGGTTGCCCCATACTTCACTAACCAATCCATACCTAGAATCATGTCAAAGTCACCCATCACTAACTCTATCAAATCAACTGACAACTTTTTGCCCTCTACTATCACTGGCAGTGATCTGGCCCATCTCCTGGATACTACCAACTCCCCAGTGGGTAATAAGGTCCCAAACCCCACAACATAATAATCACATGGTCTACACAGACTATCAATAATTCTACTAGCAACAAAAGAATGTGTAGCACCAGAATCAATCAAAACAGTATAAGGGGTTCCAACACTAAAAAGCTGACCTGTAACTATTGAGGGTGAAGCCTCGGCTTCTGCTTGAGTCAATGCAAACACTCGAGTTGGGGCCGAGCTGTCCGCCTTCCTGGGTTCTTCCTTTCTTTCTTTTGGGCAATCTTTCTTGAAATGTCCCACTACCCCACATAGGAAACAAGCCTTTGCCCTACACTCCCCCAAATGGTGTCTCTTGCACCTAGGGTACTCAGGATAAATCCTCCAGGCTTCACTGCTACCCTGGCATCCCATTGAAATACCACGTGGTTACCTATCAGGGCCTGGAGCTGGGAAGGTATCAAGAGCCTTCCTCTTCTGATCACTGGGGCCTCCGCCCCTACCTGAACCCACAAATGGAGGACTTGTCCTCCTCAACTCTCTTCTAGCTGCACTATCCCGCCAGATCTTATTCTCTGTGCTCTCAGCTGTGAGCACCTTCTCAACCACTTGTGCATAAGTAGTAACTCCAACCACAGTGGTGATACGAACATCCCGGGCTAATCTAGGTTGTAGCCCCTGGAGAAACCTCTCCCTTCTAGTCCCATCAGTGGGCACCAGCTCCATGGAAAACTTTGCCAATCTGTCAAACTTCAGAGCATAATCAGTCACTGACAGACTCTCCTGAAGTAATCTACTGGACTCTTCAGCCTTTGCAGCCCTGAAGGCATCTTTGTAGTACTCATTACACCAAATACCCATTTCCATAACACATCAATATAATACTAATAGAAAAGTATTATTGTAGAGTATTATATTGGGCAACTTTTTATGTAAAAAGGGCGGTAATATATTCACATCCCGCCACTTAGAATTTTTTTTTCATTTCTGAGACTTGAGAATCCCGAAACACCCATCTCCTTTCTCTTCCCCATTTTTGAGACCCGAGACCCCCATTTCTGAGCTTTCCTTCAACATTTCTGCCCATTTCCTTCAACATATCGACACAAAGAAGAGACCCATTTCTTCGGCTTGGTCGTACGGTCTCTGAACTCCTCACTCTCTCTCTCTCTCGTCTTTCTCTATCTCTCTGTCAACCTTCGATTTCCAGTCGTTGGGCTTCTCAAATTTGTCCTTCTCTTCGGTCTTGGCAAGCCAGGTAAGCAATTAGTTGTAGATGTTAGATTTATCAGCATGAATCTCATAGAATCTATAAAATCTGTGGTTTTCAAAATTAATTTTCGATTTTGCATGTTTCAATTTTGCATATTGATTTTTCATTTATTCTCCCTAAATCAGTGTTAAAGGATTAAAGATCTGCTCCTACAAAACTCCTCCCGCTGTGTCCAACGTCTCCGTTCATCTCTGGTCATATACGACGTGGCTCTCTATTTGGGTAAGGCTTAGATCATAGCTTTTATGTTGGTTTTGTTTTTTTTTCTTTTCCTTGGTTTTTTGCTTGTGTTTTATGTTACGGTGTTGGGATATAAGGGACATTTTTATTTTTCTATACAAAATTATATGTTTCTCAAAAGCATGTGTAAATTCTGCTTAAATAAATTAGATTGCTTCTACTCAAGGGGTTCTTTTGCCCTAGAATAGTTAAAATAAGTTATATCTTGATTTATTATATTTAAGAATCATGTATCATTTTTCAAGGGTTATCGGCACTTGAGAACCAATTTGATGAGAGGTAGGAAGGTAACTAAATATTTTTCAGCCAAACTTCGTAATGGAAACACAAATATTTTGCAGAGCTTTTTTCATTTGAATTACATCGACCAACAGATGGAAAGAGCCCAAGAATAGTAAGTTTCGTATTAACCCATATACAAAATAATGACATTGGCAGCACTTTTCTTTTTCTTCATATAAACGTGTTTTGTTAGTTGTTAAGCTTAATTATATACTTGAATAATAAATCTAGTCTTTTTTTTTTTTTGTCAATTGGAATTTGTGAACTTTGCTATGTTTTTTAAGAATTAAGTTTGTTTTTTAATATGATTTTTTTTTAGAACAGTAGTGTGGTTCAGTAGTTTTTACTTCACACAAATGAATCAATATAGAACATTATATTTAGAATTAGAAATTAGAAATACCACAAAGAATAAGACAATAAAATTTTTACATTATGAAAAGAAAAATATCCGTGTATAGTCTAGCCAAAAGAGCAAAAATTTCTTCATAAATGGCTTATTTAGTCCTATTATAATCGTGCCATTGGTTTCTGTTGTGGGTCTTGGGCTCTTTCCAAGGGGATTCCCACTTGTAATGTCCAGAAAACTCTGTTACTTTAGCTTTTTTTTATAAGCTAAAGCTATTACATTTTTCTTTGATTTTCCCTGAAAAGGATGCGATTTTTACCTGTGTTTTGGGGGTAACAGAAGTGTTTGTACATTAGCAACAAGGTTTTAGTTGCTGGCATAGTCTGGTGGCCATATATTTTCCCAATGTCCCCACTCAAGGGCCTTAAAAGCAGAAAGAGGTCTTAGATCACTATTGGGTTCCATGACTAATGCGTTGATTGAGTAATCAAGATAATGATTTAGACAAAAGATTTGTTTTTTTTTTAATCAACCGGGGCTCACTTTTGTGTTTGGTGTTCATCAGGGTTATAATATACTTTTCTTTCATCCTTTTTATTTATCTTTTATAAGGTAATCTAATTTCTGTGATGTATGTTAGTATTTGATGTTGAATTGGTCTACCGTTAAGAGTGCAAGTTCTTACTGTATGTCCTGAAACAAGTTCTAGCTAGTGATAAATCATAGTTATTTCTTTTTTCATAACCAATTTGTTTTATGAGTACATAGTATGATCATATTGTTTTTAAGTTGCTGAAATATTGTTTATTTTAGTATTTTAGTAGCTGGATTTAAGATAGAATGAGCGGAAATGATGATGATTAAGAAAATGATGATTTTTTTGGACATTTGAATTGGAATATGTTTCTTTATGTTAAGTTTGAACCATTAATGAATATAGTTTATGATTTTAAATTTCTTTCCTTAATTGCAAGAAATAAACTAAAGCCTGATCTGATCTTTATTACAAACTTTGTATTTAACAATAACAATTTTTTAGCTTTTTTTTTAGGAGAAGATAAGAAATGAATTTTCCCATGTTGAGAATGGTCATTTGGGGTCATTGGGATTAAAGAGTGTTGATCAATCTAATCTGTAAAGTGTGTGGAAGGTTTCTATGAGGCAGAAATAAAATTTTGAAGAGAAAGAGAAAGATATCTTGGGGATTATATAATCTTGTAATTAATGATATTTTTCTAATTTACTATCTAGAATGAAATTTTGAGGAGACTTGATTTATTTTAAAGAAAAGTAATAAAGGTTATAGGCACATCGTAGTAAAAATAACTAGATCTATCATGGCCCAAACTAGTACTATCTGTGACATGGTACTTTAACTCAAGAGAAGTAAAAAATTTAATACTTTTGCATGAAAACATGAATAAGTGCCATCAACAGTGAAGAAGAAGAGGTTTAGTCGATAGTTAATTAACATTGTACCTGTTTTATTTGTCTCTGCTGAAATAGAAGCAGGTTCTTCATATTCTCTGGTTCCATTGGAGTCTATAGCACAATTTGTAGAGACGTTGATATGTTGCATTGAGTTTTTTTATGCACTTGGGTTGCACAGAGTTTGTTCTGCATTATGCAAATAATATGCTATTGGGGTTGCTTTTTTGTGAAAATACATTAAGATATGTGGGATTGTGGCCTCTGTTTCAATGTGCAACATAAAGCTTCCTGCTCATATGTGCTAGAGATTATGAGCTCTTGATAATTGTTACTATAGTAGTAGATGAGTATTTTTCTTTATTTTGTCGCTGTTAAAAAAGTTGAGAGGCAACCAGAATATTTGTATTTCAATACCATGTGAATAATAGTTTTATTATACAGAGAATAACTAAAAATTAATCATTTTCCTCTTGTTCAATTTGCCAGCGCTGGAAATCGAAGCTTTTCATCTAATGCCCCACTGATAGAGAACTCTGATGCTCAAATTGTCGTTCCAGATGTGAGTCTTTTTCCTTTTTCTTTTTGCTTTGTATAAATGTAGTTTATTCATTAATTGGGTGCATATCATGAATGGATACAAAATATTATATTAAACCCTGAAACTGTTTGTAATAAGTCTTTAAAGAGAATTAGATGAACTAACTTTTTTCCTTCTCATCAGTGATAAAAAAAAGTACTTAAAGAACAAGCTGGAACTTTTTTATTAATGGAATATTTCTGAAGACTTGACATGTGTTCATGTGTAGAGGTTTTCTATCAATTTTTTGCATTTTTAGTTACTGTTTGGATAGCCTCATTTAAAAAACTTGTCAATGACTGTTTTTTAATTGTAGTGGTGATTTAATTACGCTAATATTTTAAATGAAAGGTTTGTTTTGAGTTAAGTGTTAAATGTTTACTATATTTTGGCTCTTATATCACTGTTGCAGCTTATTCTAGCTAACTTTGTTTTAATGTTGATTCAAAGAAAGTGATGGATGGAAAGGTTGTGTGTCATTGTTTCATTGATTAATTTAATCAATTGAACTATATATATGCATTTAAGCAAATACATGTGTAGATCTCACTTTTGTCAATTTTGGAATCATCTTTTAAGCCTTTTAATGTGAGAGAGTTTTATAGTGAGCACACAATCTTTATTATCACAGTCCTAACTCATGAAACTAGTCATATTTTTTTAGTATTTAACTACTTTGTTTACTTGTATCTCATTTAGAGATTGACTCTTTTTTGGGATTGCTAAGTTATTTTTTGGAGTCTAATGTCAAAACTGGATATTTATGCAGCATTGTTCCTTTGTAAATTTCTATTTAATTAGCATTTGAAACATTAGTGGTGAAATTTGGGTTTTCAATAAGGTCTTCTATTTCATTGAAACTCTTTTATGACTCTTTAATTTAAGGTCAATCACTAGAGTCTTGCTTGGTTTCTCACCAATGTTATTGGTACTGCAGAGTTATACACAGTATATCCCTTTGCTATTCAGTGACCTTGATTCCTGGTTGAAGACACCCTCCATATATGTTTTTGATTGCTCTGCGGCTGGGGGAATATTGTGAATGCTTTTATTGAGGTAAAGCTTTAACTCAAAACATATAACGAATTGATATATGTATTGATAATTAAGGTGCCACATGACATGAATTCACTATCTGTAATTCAGATATTTATATATAAATATATTTGTCTATATAGTGACTTGATTTGATGGTTTGGCAACTTCATGATTGGGTTGCTTCTAGCTCCTCTGGATCCACAAGGGATTGCATTCTACTTAGAGCTTGTGAAGCACATGAGACTCTTCCACAAAGTGCTGAATTTCATACAGATGTGTTTACGTCTTGTCTCACAACACCTATTAAGATGGCTTTGAGATGGTGAGCTTCTTTCCTTGTTCGTCTGTTAGGATCGCCTATCGCGTTTATGCATCTTTATTTGAGATCATGCAGTTTTCTAGTTTTTCCTTGTGGTGTTTATTCCATATTGGCTGCTTCCTAGTTATTTTTAGTTTGTCAACTGAAAGTCTTTTAGCTGTGCTGTTTGTTTAAAGCTGTAGGAAGTTAGAAATGGTAGTACTTTCTCATTAGGAAGTTAGAAAAGTCTTTGCCTATCAGTTTATATGTATGGATTATATATTTGATCTGACCAACTGGCTTATTAGTTCTTTTAGTTTTTGAGAATTTTGTTATTCTGCTGATTTTAATGGAGGCTGAAATTTCAGTTCTGATAGTACTGCCAGATTTTTCTTTCACCTCTTGATGTTGCCGATCTTGCTTCTTCCTTTTGAGACTTGTAAACGTACTATTCGGTGATTTTTAATGCAATTTTTCTTGTGTTATTTGACTTTCTTTCTGTTCCCAAAATCGTATTTGGATTCCCATTGACTGAATGGTAGCAGTCTCATGATGCATCCTGTTTCTCAGGTTTTGCAAACGCTCATTACTACATGAATCTCTTGATGAGTCATTAATTGATAAAATCCTGGGCCACCAAAATGACCGCAAAACACTTTTGGGGGAACTAAATTGGATTTTCACTACAGTGACTGATACCATTGCATGGAACATTCTGCCACATGGTAATTTTTTCTTTCCTGTGGTTTGATGCTCTATGGTCTAACTTATTTGAATTGAAGTACCCTTAAGATTCAATTATTTGTTTATTGATATGATACATTTCCTTTTCTTAAAATTTTCTCAACTTCTTGATATGGATGTCCTCTGTAATGATAAAGCTCACCTTAGTATTGATCAAAATCTCATTGAGGTATAGATTTCACACTGTGCATTAATTATACTAAATAGATTAGTCTCAAATCTGTAAATATATATATATATATAAATGATGATAACTAGCCTATTCAACCAATTATAATATCAAGAACTTAGCTTTTAATTTTGAATTCGTTCCTTATTGATAAATTCCAGTGAAACTTAACCAACCTGGCTAGAGGAAACACTCCAACTAGGTTGTTTTGAAGTATTGGGTAGAGTCAATTTGATGGGAAGGTTTTGGTTGTTATATTAGCTAATATCACTCCTAGTACTAGGAATCTTACACCCAGTGGCGGAGCCAAATTTGTTTTTTTGTGGGGGTATGATCATCAAGAGCAAAAATATATATTCTTTCTTTGAATTCTTTTTTCCATATTATACTGATTGTTTTATTTTGCAGCTCCGACCAAATTTTGGTGATGCATGGTCAAATTTAGCAAATGCATATATGCGTAAAGGGCAGTTTAACGAGGCAGCTCAATGTTTTCGCCAGGCTCTTGCACTGAATCCACGTTTGGTAGAATTTCTTTCTGACTCTTGACACTTGGATATTCAATGATTTAACAAAATCTTTGAATAGAACATAGCATTTCTTCTTAATGTTACAAGTTGATGCACACAGTAATCTTGGGAATTTGATGAAAGCTCAAGGATTAGTTCAAGAGGTGAGGAATCCATGGTCTTTTTTTTCTTTCTTGATAGGTCTGATATTAGGTGTACATGGTTACAACTACAAGATGACAAAAATTAGTATTACAAAGTGTTCTGATGCCAATAGATATAGATGATTCACAATATGTGTAATTGGTTAAATTTATTGACTCACATAAGTTTGAAAAGGGTTTTAGTTGTGATTTTCTTTGTAGTTCTTGCATATTGGCTTGTTCTCATGCTCATTATTGTTCAATTTCGTATGGAACACCTTAAGATGCTTTCCTGAATGGATAACTTTATGATTTTTATGGATGAATAAAAAACTAAAACCACTGAGTTTACTTGAGACTAAAGAATTCTCCTCCTTCTTCCTAATATATTCAAGATGGCTATGTATATTTGTTTCAATAAAATGTCTTATGTGTTAGTGCAATAAAGGTTAGTTCTTGATGAAATTGAATTTTAATGGTCATTATAGTTGCTTTCGATGACTTATCAAAGTTGAGGATTCTGTTATGAGATATCAAGGAGGGAATACTTCTCTAGTAGTTGATTCACTTTTTAGTTGGAAACACCAAGTTAAGAGATCTTTGTTTCAGGTTTATACAACCAGAATTGAAAATGAATAAGGTTATACTGATGGTTGTTGGAGTTTGTTCATCATGTGTGATTTGAGTGCAAGAACTGAAATTTTTTGAGCATGGCAACTTTTCACTATTTTGTAGTTTTATGTGCATATGAAGGAATCAGAATGTTAATATACATATACCAATTCTCATTTATAATATAGTTGATAAAATTCTGTTCTTCTAGATTGGTGTAGAATTGAAAGGTCTTGCCTACTATATAGTGGTAATTGGTAATTTGTTATTTAAAAAAAATCCATGATGGTCTTGCCTACATATACCAACCTGCAAGATTTAGTCTTGTGAAACTTGCTTGCATAAGATTAGGTGAAGAGCCTAGTTAATAAAAGGGTATTATTTATAACTGTTGAATATGCTACATTCTTTTATGATTTTCGAATACCCTTCAGTCTCATGTATATATATAAGTTCTATTTTTGCATATTAGACAGTCCATAATTTTGTCTATAACTTGCTTTGTTTTTGGGTATGTTTCATTCGTTAACCTTGAAACTCTTTGATTAATTTACTGAGAGAAACATTTTTGGGTGATATTTCTACTAAAGACCATAAGAATGGAAACTCGTGGTGTAAACATAATTGAACTATCCTTGAAGTAACTACAAGTATGCATGATTTAGAAATAGTTTTAAACATGTTTTTGTGTCCGTATTTTGAGATTTCCTTGTCATTTGGTGCATTTTGACAGTTTTTTATTTTTTTCTTTAACATCTTTGGTGCATTTTGATACTAGTTCATTGGCATAGAATATGTATTTTGTTATTGGCTTTGGTGTATTTTGCTACTGGTTCATTTGGGACATGTTACTTTCTGATTCTTTTGAGATCTGCACGTAAACGCCTCAACTTATCTGTTTGCATACATTTGTTGAAAACATCAGGTTCTGGCCTTCGGGTACTGTGTGACTTCAGGCCATCAACTACAGAGGTTAACATAACAATAAAGCTTTTCATTGTGTTGCTTCTCTTGACAGTGGAGTTTTGTTGTCTCAGTTCACGTTTTGGTGGCATGATAGACATGGAATATGTCGAGGACGTGGCTAATATTTCTAATGTGTCTGGGATTACTAACCATTCTTTGTAACTGTTGTTTTTTAATTTGGAAAATACTAGGAGCTTAGGCATATATGCACTGTTAGGGGAGAAAATTTTGTACTGAAAGTAGTAACTTTTCAATATGTTGAATATTTAAGACTACTTGAATACTTAAAGAACATTTTGTTGTTGATGACAATGTTGAATATTTTAAACTAATTTGTGGATTGTTAATACAATGTTGAATGTTTTTACTTTTTGTTATTTGAAAATCAAGTTCATTTGATGATGCTAGTATATATTAGAAAGCTAATTTTAATTTGTACGCCCTGATTTTCCACGGGATATTAGCGAGCTGAGAGATGGCCTAATTATATCAGCCACGTGGATACCACATGACCGGGGCTGCTGTCGTCAGGTCCTACCTCTTTAGCTTGAGGTAACCAAAGGTTCACCAAGATTATTTAAGGGCCGAGTCAGGAAAATAAAGACCGCAGGTTAGGAAGGCGTCCAGCTCGGGGCACGAGCTGGAGGTGGAAGTCGTGAATCCTTATAAAGTCAACCACGCAATGTAAACGTGCATATATCAGACATCACGTGTCTAATATATCCCTGAATTCTCGGACACGCATCATGAACGTGCGTATTCAGGCACCCACAACTGGGTTGGGCCGTGCAGCCCATTATCCCCCTTACCTGTTGATTATACCACACTTCATTTGTCAGGTTTTAGGAATTAATCATGAATGTCACAGAAGTGACATGATGGGTAAGAAGGTCACGGGATGACCCCCCCTTACCAACTCCCAGGTGCCCTCTCCTATAAATATGGAGACCCTGGGAGTTGCAAAGGGTTGGATTCTATTACATAACAAAATACCCTGTAAAAAATACCATAAATATAGCAATAATATTGGCTGGTGGAGTAGAAGGATTTTAACCTTTGAACCACCTAAAAAACGTAGTTGTGTCATCAGTCCATTTTAAAGATCATCTATCTGTTTCGGTTCATTATTAAGCACTAATCTCTTCCTCTTATTTTCTTAATTACCTGTTGGCGAAGAACCGCGTCAACAGTTTGGTGCTTTCATTGAGAGCTAGTCAGATTGGTGCTATCACAAACATCCAACTATGGTGACCACTCGATCAAGGCATGGTAACGAGGCGGAACAACATGATGGGCAGAAGGCTCATCATGCCACCATCTCCGGAGAGCAAAACCTTGAAGTTCAACAGCAGCTGGGCAAGTAGCCAGTAGGCCAGGATGACATTGGAAGTTCGGCACCTCGGCCGCCTAATCCAAACCCGGACTTTTACACAACGGTAGAGATGGAGAATGCTCAGCTGAGGAGTCAACTGGCGAAAGCTAGTCAGCAAATTAAGGAGGTGTTGGCCCGACTACCCCCTCTTACAACCGACGCTAACGTCGGAAAGAGGCAAGGCGAGACTCGTAAGTCCCGGCGAGGTAATCGGTCCAGGCCTAGCCGCTCGGTCAGACCTCTAACGTCCAACTCTACTCCCTCATCGCACCGCCGAGAAGCAAACTTCGAAGAAATACCCATAGTCGAACAACAGTATAGCCGCTCGGTCCGAACTTCAACTCCCAGCTCACTGCCAGCGTCGAGCGCGCCCAGGAGGGCTCGAGGGGATTCTACAAGGAGATACGGGGAGGGATCATAGCACCAGCCCGTCCCAGCCAGCCGTCCTGCACCTCGTCCAGATCACCAGGCGCAAGGCCCGCAAGTTGGCAGGGCCGAAAGGCCCCCACCTAACCTGATCCTCCCTGACGGAACCAGGATTGCATCCCCGGTCAAACATCCTCCGTCACCAATAAGGTATCTGTCTCCTCCTCGGCCTATCCGAGATATTCTAGCTTATGGAAGCAGAAGGAGAAACCCACCATCCGCAGGACCTTCCCATCGTAGCAGGGTGCCCAGAGGAAGCCCGGATCCTCACCCCTAGAGGCGGTCTCCGAGCTTCTCTAACGGGAGCTACTGGACCGGAAGTCGCCGAAGTGACCTTTCTGGCGGAGACCTACGTCAACGCCTTAGCTCGGCGCAAAGTCCTCAAGCCACCCCGACGGGCAACCTACGAGATCTCCTTAACTCTCATAGGGGGGACTCGGTAGGAGGTGGCAGCCATGCTCACTCAGGGGGAGACCTGTCCGAGGTACGTAATGGTGGGAATGTCCCAAATAACCTATCTCAAGATAGGAGGGGCAATAACCCAACAAACATATACAACGAATCCAGAGCTATTGAACAGCCCCGGAATAACCGAGGAGATCAGGACAAAACCCTTAAGCGCCTGGCCAAGATGGAGGAGCTGATGAGGAAGCTCCTGTCGGAGAAGGAAAAAGACGAATATGATTCGGGAGAAGAGCTTGAGCTCTTCGCCCCCAGTATAGCCGCGACGGCATACCCGCCCAGTTTCCGTATGCCGCATCTGTCCAAATTCAATGGAGATGAAGATCCATCGGATCATCTGGGTATGTTCAATACCCTGATGATGGCCCACAACATTGGCCTCGAGCTGAGGTGTCTGATAGTTCCCTCCACACTTACTGGGCCAGCCAGATAGTGGTTCAAACAAAGCAAGAAGCAATCAATCAGCTCCTGGAAAACATTCTCTGCTGACTTCAAAAGGGCATTCCGAGCCTCCCAGGCTACCCGCATCAAGGCCGACTCCCTGGCTAACATGAGGCAACAACCTGACGGGCCTCTGAAGGCTTACCTGAGCAAGTTCGCGAACATCGCCGCTCGGGCCAGGGACGCAGATGACAGCTCCAAGCTCATGGCTTTGAGGACTGGAATCCTCGTCGGAGGGGGACTCTGGAATGAAATACAAAGGAAGGGAGTCAGCTCAGTAAACAAATTCCTAAATAGGGCCCAAGGGTGGATCAACTTAGAAGAGGCCCAAGCCTTAGCTGCAGGAACCATCCAGATCCCTGAGCAGCCCGCTGGAGTGGGAACGGAGGTCATGACAGCGACCCAGAACGTTACACAGAATAACCAGTTCAGTGGAGGCAAGAGAAAGGGGAACGGCGAGGGCAACCAGCACGACCCAAAGAAGAATAAGTTCATGGAAAAATTTAAGCCGGTATACGCGACTTATACGGAGCTCACCCACTCTAGAGAGAACATATTCCTAGTGAACGCTGCTCGCCTCCCCTGGAAGAAGCTAGAGTCGTTAAAGCACCAGAAGGGGAAGAGAGACACCTCCAAGATTTTTCGTTTCCACAACGACGTTGGCCACAACACCGATGATTGTAGACACCTGAAAGATGCGATCGAGACTCTCATCAGAGCCGGCCCCTTGGCTCAGTATGCGCAGAACAGGGTTCCAACAAGCCGACCTGCTCAGGAAGTCCCGGTCAGTCAGCCCGGGTCTCGGGTAGATCAAGACGTCCCTCCTCCAGTGATAGGAGGAGAGATATCCACAATCTCGGGAGGTCCGCATTTGGCTGGCATGAGAAAGGGTGCCCAAAAGAGGTACGTAAACAAACTCAAGGCTCATAATGGAGTAGAGTTCGTCCCTGAGCAACATCTGCCAAAGCAGTAGCGATTGGAGAGGCAACCAATCATTTTTACCGAAGAAGATGCTAGCCATGTTCAGTTCCCTCATAACGACCCTCTGGTCGTAGCAGTGCAGCTCGCTAATCGGAGGGTTAGGAGAGTGCTGATCGATAATGGGAGCTCGGTAAACCTTTTATTCCGGTCCATGCTGGAGAAGATGGGTTTGACTGTCGCCGAGCTGAAGGCGACCTCCATGATGCTGTATGGTTTTTCGGGAGAAGGATCAACGACTATAGGGATGATCGAGCTGGTGATCACCCTGGGTGAGGGACCTTGGACAGTCTCAAAACTCCTCGAGTTCGTGGTCATCGACTGCCCCGCTGCATACAATGCCATTTTGGGCCGACCTACACTCATAGCTTTTGAAGCCATCACCTCTGTTCGCCACCTCGCACTAAAATTCCCTTCTTCCACGGGGATATGCACGGTCCGTGGCGATCAGCTTGCTGCTAGGGAATGCTACAACATTTCCATGAAGGGAAAGTCGAAACCCAGGCAGCTAACGATGGCCATCCAAGGTGGAGGAGAGGAATCTCAGGAGCCTTTGACTAATCCTGAGATTGAAAAACCTAAGAGCGCCGAGGGGGAAAGTATCGTCCTAAGTGAGGATATTGACCCCCGAATAGGCGAGGACAAGTCCGAGCTCCAAGCTATTGAAGAGCTCGAGGAAGTAAACATTGATCCACAAAATCCTTCACGGATGGTCAAGCTCGAGAAAAACCTCTGTGGCAAGAGGAAGGCGGAGCTGATCAAATTTCTGCAGGATAACCTGGATGTGTTTGCATGGTCACATGAGGACATGGTGGGAATCAGTCCAAATGTCATCATGCACACCCTTCATTTGGATAAGAGCACTCCTGAAAAGTCCCAGAAGCAGAGGCGCCTGGGAACAACTCGGGCTGAGGCCTTAAAAGAAGAGGTAGCCCAGATCAAGAAATGCGGCTTTTTCCGTGAAGCCAAGTTCCCAGTTTGGGTCACCAACCCCGTGCTGGTCCCGAAGCCCAATCGGAAATGGCGAACCTGCATCGACTTCTCCGACCTGAATAAAGCATGCCCCAAGGATTGCTTTCCCTTGCCAAGGATCGACCAATTAGTGGATGCCACGGCGAGGCATGAGCTCATGTCCTTTATGGACGCGTACTCAGGCTATAATCAGATCGCCATGAATCCGACGGACCAGGAACACACCAGCTTCATGACCCCAACTAACGTCTATTGTTACAAGGTCATGCCATTCGGGCTGAAGAACGCCGGTGCTACAAACCAGAGATTAGTGAATAGAATGTTCGCTAACCAGATCGGGAAGAACATGGAAGTGTACGTTGATGACATGCTGGTCAAGTCAAAGACTGCCGATAACCATGTTTCCGACCTGGAAGAATGCTTCAAGATACTAAGAGAATACGGCATGAGGCTTAACCCTCAAAAGTGCACTTTCGGGGTCGCGTCTGGGAAATTTCTGGGTTTCATTGTCAACACTAGAGGAATCGAGGCGAATCCTGATAAGATCAGGTCGTTGCTCGAGCTTCCCTCACCTAGGTCGCGTAAAGACGTTCAAGGCCTAACAGGAAGGGTGGCAGCCCTTAATCGGTTTATTTCAAAATCCACCGACAAGTGCCTGCCATTCTACAACCTGCTCCGAGGAAATAAGAAATTCGAATGGACAGAGGAGTGCGAAAGTGCTTTCCTCGACCTGAAGGCACATCTGGCCTAGCCGCCCGTATTGTCCAAACCAAAGGTAGGAGAGCCTCTTTTCCTCTACCTAGTTGTCACAGAGGATGCAGCTAGTGTCGTATTGGTCCGTGAAGAAGACCGGGTTCAAAAATCGATCTACTACATCAGCAAGAGACTTCTCGGGCTGAATCTCGATACCTGTTGATGGAAAAATTAGCTTTTTGTCTTATCACGGCCTCCCGAAAGCTCAGGCCGTACTTCTAGTCCCACTCAATACACGTCATGACCGATCAGCCTTTAAGGCAGGTTTTGCAAGAACCTGAAGCATCGGGACGCCTGTTAAAGTGGGCTATCGAACTCAGTCAGTTCGAAATTTTGTACACCCCCCGAACTGCCATAAAGAGTCAGGCCCTGGCCGATTTTGTGGCAGAGTGCACAGGATTCAGGGAGGATCCTATGGAGGAGTCACCCCAGGTCACCTCGCCCCAAGCCTCATGGAAGATCTTCACGGATGGCTCATCTAATGAGAACGGGTTCGGGGTTGGAATCATTTTGATATCCCCTGAAGGGCATAGATTCCACTCGGCGTTGAGATTTGGATTCAAGGCCTCCAACAATGAAGCTGAATACGAAGCTTTGCTGGCCGGGCTGAGGGTAGCCCAAGAGCTGAAGGCGAGCTCCGTTCAGTGCTTCAGCAACTCCCAGCTCATGGTAAACCAGGTGCTAGGTGAATATCAAGCACGAGGAGCCAGGATGACTGCTTACCTGGCCAAGGTAAAAGTCGAGCTGTCCGCATTTGAACGAGGCTCAATCGAGCAGATACCTCAAGAGCAGAACGCTAACGCAGATGCCCTCGCCAAGCTCGCTACCTTCGGGGACACGGAGACGCTGGGGTTAGTACCAGTGGAATTCCTGGAGAAACCAAGTATAGAAGAGGTCGGGGCGGAGGTCGAGATAATTGATGCTAGACTGACCTGGATGACTCCCATCCTCGATTACCTCACCGAAGGAAAGTTACCCGAGGGACGTAATGACGCACGGCGGGTACTATATCAGGCTCCAAGGTATACGATAGTAGATGGGGGTGTTGTACCGACGTGGGCATTCCCTACCTCTCCTACGATGTGTTCTACCAGGCAAAGCAAAGGCCATCCTGCAGGAAGTGCATGAGCGTTTTTGTGGGGATCACACTGGCGGGCAAAGCCTGGCCCTAAAATTCTTAAGGAAAGGGTATTACTGGCCCACTCTATCAAAGGACTCGATCTTGTATGTCAAGAAATGCGACAAGTGCCAGCGATTCGCCACAGTTGCCCGAGCTCCACCAGTCGAGCTGAAGATAATATCCTCCCCATGGCCATTTGTAGTTTGGGGAATCGACTTGGTTGGCGCCCTCCCTACTGGAAAGGGCGGGGTCCGCTACGCTGTTGTGGCTATCGACTACTTCACAAAGTGGGCTGAGGCAGAGCCTTTGGCAACGATCACCTCCAAGAAAGTCCTCGACTTCGTAGTCAAGATCATTATCTGCCGGTTCGGGCTGCCAAAGAAAATCGTATCTGATAATGGGACTCAGTTCGACAGCGACCTCTTCACCGAATTTTGTGAAAGGTATGGCATCATGAAAAGTTTCTCCTCCATGGCCTATCCTCAGGCGAACGGCCAGGTCGAGGCTGTAAATAAGATGCTAAAGGCGAGCCTTAAGAAGAGACTAGACGAATCCAAGGGGGTCTGGCCAGAACAGCTCCCCCAGGTTCTGTGGGCATACCGGACCTCGCATCGGACTCCCACTGGGCATACTCCTTTCTCCCTGGCTTTTGGGAGCGAGGCGATCCTTCCTGTTAAGTTAAAGGTATATTCTCATAGAGTCCAGGCATATGACCAGGATCGCAATCATGAACTACTTTTCTCATCCCTCGACCTGATTGATGAAAGGTGAGAAGAGTCACAACTCCATCTCGCACATTACCAGCAAAAAATTACGCGTTACTTCAACTCAAAGGTCCGAAAACGCTTTTTCAGCATTGGCGACCTGGTCCTCAGGAGAGTCTTCTTAGCCGGCAAGGATCCCAAAGATGGAGTACTGGGACTGAACTGGGAAGGGCCTTATCAAATAGCCAAGGTCATAAAGGAACCTACAAGTTAGCCCGGCTTAATGGAGAAGCGGTCCCACAAGCTTGGAACGCCATCCACTTAAAGAAGTATTATCAGTGACACCCTTGTAAGGCTTACTCAAAAAGGCCATTTCTTATGTATTAAGCAATGAGAATTAAATCTTCTTTCATTATTGTGTATATTTGCAAATGTAATCTCAAGTATCCACGAAAGACCCTTTCCTAATTACTTGGGGGGGCATATGGTACCTGGCAAATATAACCAAGTCGCCTTAAAGACTTGGAGGTTGATTCAAATCGATTGGTCGATGTTAAAACACGACATATTGATGAAGGATTAACACAAACTAAGTCCTATCCTGGATATAACCAGGTCCTAAAACTTAAAAGTTGATTCAAATTGATTAATGAGTGTTTTTCTTAAAAAGCACAAGACATTAGTCAAAGAATTAACGCGGACTAAGTTTTCAAAATAACGTCCTAGACATAACCAGGTCCTAAAACTTAGAAGTTGATTTAAATTGATTAATCAGTGTTTTTCTTAAAAAAAGCACAAGATATTAGTTAAAGAATTAACGCGAACTAAGCTTTTAAAGCGAGGTCTGGGATTCAACCAGGAAGTGTCTTAAAAATTGGATTGAGATTGGTTAATATGTTTTTCCCAGGAAAATATAAGAGTATCAATCATGGCACCACGAAAAAGAAAAACTGAAAGACCCTAGGCTCCATCGGGCTGCTCCGTGGAGGTCGCCGTCTCGCCCTCCTGCTCGGCCACTGTGGAGGACTCCCCAGTCTCAGAAGGTGCCTCTTGCTGGAGGTGACCTTTGAACCCTTCACGAAAGTCCTCCCAGTCCGCTCCTAAAAAGGAGAAGTCATCGTCCGAGTTGAAGACCCAACAATGGTAGAGCATGTCCTCCATGGCGGAGCTGGAAGCTGCCTTCTCCGCTGCCAGGGCGGCCTTGGCCTCCTCGGCTCCAGTCTTCGCAGAGTCCAACTCAGCCACTGCGGCAGCAGGGGCGGCCTTGGTAGCCTCGGCCTCTTGAAGAGGACGGGCTACATCCAACTCAGCCCACACGACCGCCAAGGCATCCTTAGCCTCTTTTTCCTGCTGCTGGGCCGCCTGCAGGGCGGCCAAGGTCGTTTGATGGGATGCCAAAACCGCCTGGTGCTTGCCCCTCATGTCCTCGAGCCGAGCCTTGGACCTGGATATGCTCCGGTGAAGAGCCAGAGCGCTCTACAAAACAAAGAGGCAACTGCCTTAGAAAAAAAAGAGAGACAAGGCAAAGCATGGTAACTAAAGTATAAAAGAGCAAAGCCAGCTTACCGTTAGAGCCATTCCTAGAGAAGACTCCATCACGCTCTACGGGCTCCTTGTCTCGATTGCCCGCAGGTCCCTTTCGGTAGCCCCGTAGTAATGGTCGACGGTGTAGGTCGCCGTCTCGTACACCGTCCCCCGAAAGACGTCAGGAATTTTCTCCAGGGCTTGTGGGTCCACCAGAATGCGAACCTCGGTGGCGGCAGCTGCCAAAGTCCCGAGCTCCATCTCCATATCCCGGACGAATGTGGGAGCTCGTGGAGGGGGCAGGGGCATCTTATCCATTGCTGCAGGAGGTGGAGGTACCTTGGCCAGGGCAGCTGGGGTCTGGTCTTTCCCCTTTGCAGGGGACTTGGTTGGTGTCCCAGTGGCCTTCTTTGCCACCCGAAGCTTCTTCACCATGGGCCCGGAGGTCCCGGCGAAGGAGTTCCCTCCGGTGAACCTAGCTCGCAAATCCCTGTTCCCGGGCTGAGACATCTCTTCTGGCAAAACAAAGGCAACTTAGTATACAAGTTAGCATTTATGCAAGAACAACAAGGATAAGGAGAAAATAGAATTCAAAAACATATATCATAAGGGATCCTACCCCCCAAGTTAGAAGAGGAATCTATGGTCACGACCATCGGCCCCGGAGCTTCTGCGGGGGAATCTAAGACAATGACTTCGCAGGCTGGCACGGGTTCTGGGTCCGAAACTGGCTTAGGACTAGACTCTTCTACGTATTGCCTAAGACCCGGAGCTACGATACCCTCCTAGAGCAAGGGCCATGACCGAAGGTTGGTCCCGTACTCCTCAAATAAGGCTGACCTAAAGGCTAGGGTGTTGTCTACGACTACGGTACCCCTAGGGCGGCTACTTACATAATCCAGCACAAGCTGGTCGACACAATGGAGCAGAGTTATGTCAAGGTCTGGGTCACTTCGATGGCGTTGGACGGGCTGGTTGGGATTGAACCTAGCTAGCTGGGGGTCTGCGGTGGCCCTATCTAAGCCCCTAAATAGATATGGGTTACCTTGACTGAAGGGGCCGGCTGCTGCCTCGGACTGGGCCCTCTCCATGTTAGCTTCTTGGGCGACCTCCTGCGCCCTCTTCCGCCTCACGAGGGGCACCTCGTCCTCCTCGTCCTCGTCTCCCCCCTCGGCCTCCTCCTCGGGAATGGGCCTCATCTCGCGAGCTGTGGGAGGCCCCCGCGGTCTCCTCAGGTTCAAAGTCTGGCCTGGGGAGATCAGTTTGCATGCCAGCATCGTCTCGTCTGTCACGAGCTGGCGGTAGTCCTTTTCACTAGGGGGCAGGCCCGCCAGCGTCTCGTACTGACTCCCGAGGATCACAAACTTGTCTGTCCTCGCGAAAATGGCTGCAGAATTATTCTAAGTCAGAAATGGATAAAGGGGGAGCTAATCAATACTTAACTTACGAGCTAAGAGTAAAAGGTACTTACGAGGACGGTTGAAGTAATGAAGTTCGCAGTTGTGAAACCCCTTGGACATAAAGAACTAGTCTTTGAAGTCGTTGGGGTGGCTGGGCAACTCAATGACTGCAGCCGTGTTTGGGAAGTGGGTCAGGTAGTAGAACCTGTCACCTTGCCCCCGCTGCTCCGGGCTGCCCTTGAGGCAGAAAAAATATAAGATATATGCTGGAGTGAGGACCTCCCACTCCTATTTCAACAACATATATCTCAACCCTGCCAACAAACGGTAGGAGTTGGGGGGGGGGGGGAGCTGGAAAGGCGCCAACGTCACATAGTTGAGGAAGTTGGCGAAATATTGGTCCAATGGGAGGATGGCCCCAGCCTTGAAGTGCTTCACTCCAAGCTGCATATTCCTCGTCGAGCGGCGCGCAGCTCCACTCACCTTCTAGGGGAGGTCGGGCGATCAGGGCGCCCCTCCCCAGCTCGATGTTGTGGGAGAGGAATATTTTGTTCACTCTCCCCTGGTCGGTGATCTTCGAGACGATCCTCTCGGCCTCGAAAAAAGCATCGGGCGCCACCTCGAGCTCCCGCTCCACGGCCGGCCCAAAGACGGGGATTGGGGAGTCTGTCATCACCTCCTTTCCTTTGGACTGTTGGAAGGACGAGCTGCCTGCGGTCTTCTTAGGAGCATTCTTCTTGGGTCCCATCTGGTCGCCTAGCGAACAAAAGAAGAAATTTCAGACAGGGTGACCTAAGCATAAGAAAGAATCTGAAGAAGTGTTTCCTTTGCACGGGCTGAGGTAAGCTCAGCCCGTGGAGAGTGAGATCACGCGGTTCTATGAACACGCGCCTATGCTCCCAACAGATCCTCGATTACTCGGAATTCGTGTGTCGAGAGGGTCAGGATAAAAGTTTTCCTTGGAAGGAAAGTTTCAGTAGGTAAGAGGTGCAAAACCGCCTATGAAGCGTGTCCCCTAATCTACCCGGTTTTGCACCCAAAATGCTGGATATTTTGAACAAGCATACCCAAAAATCCACCCAGAAGGTTTCCCCAGAAAAATGCACCCAATGAGCCATGCTCCTAAATGGTTTTCTTCTACAATCGATGCCCTAACCTAAAAGCCTACACCCTTCATACCCACAAAAAACCAACAAAACCTTCTATGCAGCTACAAGAACTATTTACCTAAGCTACAGTGAAAAGAAAATTTAAAGCATGCACGGTCAGAAAACTTACGAAGTATTTTGCTGTGGGAGGGATGAAGGGGTCGTCTGGGTTAGGGCCTCGATGGAGTGATTGGTTCCAAAACCTCAAAGGATCCCTTGCGCCTGATCTTCTGGAATGCTGGGAACGATAACAGGAAGAGAAAGAAGGTTTTTTTGAGGATGAGAAGAGAGAAGAAGAAGGGAAATTCAGAAAATTTTCAAATAAACGGGAGGCCCATGCGTATGGTGGCCACCCCTTTTTATATACGTGAAAGGTCATCAGAGGAGGGCCGTTGGATCGCCCTGATGTGGGACCCGAGGCTCTCCACTTGAAAGGCGAAACGACGACTGAGTATAGGCTAGGCCATTTAATGCGGTTTTGGGAAGACGTACCATAACCAACCACGATGCTCCACGTATTTGGCGCCTGCGTAAAAGGTGGAATATGGAGAGTCCATGGAGAAGCCTAAAAGCCCATACTGTGGCCCCAAATGACGTCGTGTGCCACGAGCAGAGGCTTGGGGGGCAAATGTACGCCCTGATTTTCCATGGGCTATTAGCGAGCTGAGAGATGGCCTAATTATATCAGCCACGTGGATACCACATGACCAGGGCTACTGTCGTCAGATCCTACCTCTTTAGCTTGAGGTAACCAAAGTTTCACCAAGATTATTTAAGGGTCGAGTCAGGAAATTAAAGACCGCAGGTCAGGAAGGCGTCCAGCTCAGGGCACGAGCTGGAGGTGGAAGTCGTGACTCCTTCTAAAGTCCACCACGCAATGTAAATGTGCATATATCAGACATCACGTGTCTGATATATCCCTGGATTCTCGGACACGCAGCATGAACGTGCGTATTCAGGCACCCACGACTGGGTTGGGCCGTGTGGCCCATTATCCCCTTTACCTGTTGATTAGACCACACTTCATTTGTCAGGTTTTAGGAATTAATCATGAATGTCACAGAAGTGACATGATGGGTAAGAAGGTCACGGGATGACCCCCCTTACCAACTCCCAGGTGCCCTCTCCTATAAATATGGAGACCCTGGGTGTTGCAAAGGGTTGGATTCTATTACAGAACAAAATACCCTATAAAAAATACCAGAAATATAGCAATAATATTGGCTGGTGGAGTAGAAGGATTTTAACCTTTGAACCACCTAAAAAACGTAGTTGTGTCATCAGTCCATTTTAAAGATCATCTATCTGTTTCGGTTCATTATTAAGCACTAATCTCTTCCTCTTATTTTATTAATTACCTGTTGGCGAAGAACCGCGTCAACATAATTATATAAATAAAAAAATAAAAATATAATAGAATAAATTAGTGTTATATAAATGAATATATAATGAGAATTTAAGGTTATCTAAATATTAAAATAATACGAAAAATGTGTTATAATATCTTTTACAATAACACTTTTTATAAGTAAAGAATTTGTTATGCAAACTTCATTATATAACACAAAAAATGTGTTATACTAAAGTGTAGTATAACACAAATTTATAAGTATTGAAATGTGTTATATAATCGACTATAAATAATATAATTAAACACTTATCTATTTATTAAAATAACACAGAAAGTGTGTTATCGTTGACAGTATAATAACACATCTATATAACAATGATAAAGTGTTATGTAAAGTACCATGACCTACGATAACATAGTCGGTCTTAACACATCAAAAAGTGTTATGGTATGTTTTGATAACTCATTTTTGGTGTTATTAAAAGCATTTTTTCTTGTAGTGACTTCTCATTGAACAGAGTCTGAAACTCTTCTCAACTCAGGGCATTGATATTTCTGGTCTGGGATATCACTTCCCACCAAATTCGGGCATCCTGCCCAAAAATGTATGTGCCACAGGCCACCCTCTCATTACTAGACACCCTCATAAAGTCAAGGATGGTGGTAATCATGCTCATTCACTTCTCTACCTTAGTTGGATCTGCACTGCCCTAAAAACTAGAGGTTGTTGTTTCCTGGACCTTTCATAAAGAGGTTCCCATTTGCTTCCAGCCTCTGGCAGTTGCTCAACTATTGGCACTGCTACAGGTGGTGCCACAAGTAAATTGTTCTCTGCAGGAATCTGTTGTTGTCTCAGGAGGCAGATTTCTTCTTCCTGGCTCAATACTCTGGCCTGTAATTCAACAAACAACTGTTGCAAGTTTTCGGGAACTGACTGTAGAATCTGACTCTGGTCATTCTCTTGACCCTGCCTGTCATTCTCGCCCTGATCATTATGGCTAGCTGATGAATCTATCTGACTTGGAATCATATTATCAACTTAAACCTTGCTGAAACAATCAATGTGACCAATTAAGTAGTGATAACTAAACCTTTTGTCGCCTCGTGGTCCAAGATCAAATAGATAATCATCCATGTTTCACAATCATACAAATAAACATGTTGAGACATGATCATAACATTTAACATTTAGCATTTAGCAATTAACCATTATCAAATAACAATGCAAATAAGCATGTTCTAGCAATATCAGTACTAATAAGCACGTTCTTGCTTTTGATGTAGCAGTCAAGGCCCAGCCTTATCAATATATCACATGTAGACAGGTAAAGCATTTATATTCTATTTAAGCAGTTAAACACATAACCACATAAATTGTTACCAAACCATGAGTCGAGCTTGTCTTCAATGGCGAGTGTACATGCCCAGCCAGTCTACAGGAACCCTAAGCCTTGGCATGCTCTAATACCAAGTTGCAACGCCCTGGTTAGTCCAAGATTGTTAATATGGACTTTAAACATCACTTAATCGCAAAACAAGTCATTTGGTTATAAACATGCATCTAAGTGTTATTAATAGGCTAAGGTGAAAAATCTCGATCAAAAGAAATGGATATATTTTATTTAAAACATAAAACTGTACATGGGCCCATAAAAACATTTACAAGTTATTTACAATTCAAAATGGTCATTACAGTATAAAAATTACAACCCGCCGACCTAAGCGGGAAAATATAGGGTTAACCCGTAGTTCCCCTGAGAAACACCTTGGCCGTGGTGGTCAAGTGGCCGCATATGTACACATCACCACCTAAGCTCTCCACTCAAGGCTAGGTGAGCTTTTCTTTCAATTTACCTGCACCACAATTCACCCGTGAGTCAAGGCTCAGCAAGAAACCTTATCACTGCATGTACGTAATGTCAATAAATTATTATGGTAATCATTCTGGGGCTTGCAGCCCAATTATAAAAGTGAATATCAATAATGATTCTAGTAATCATGCTGAGGCTTGCAGCCCAATCAGATAAGTGACTATTGAGTAACGAACTTGGGCTCCGCACCCTAAGCCATGTGACATGTCAGTCACCTTAGCCTTTTGGCTTTAGCTCTAAATAACTAGCCTTTAGACTAGACAAGCGCTTTTGTTTTCATCAAGCTTAAGGTCAGTCAAGCAATTCATGCTTATGTTGATAATGCTTATGCCGATTAGATCTAATATTTTCGGCTTGCATTAAACACTCTAATACCGTTCTTCACTCTTAAGTCAATACCATACGACCAGTGCTCATATAACCGCAGCACTTGATTGGTAAGTCACAGCCTCAGGATCAATACTAAGCACCATTGCCGTTCTCTGACTAATAAGTCAGTACCATACACAAACAAGCCAAGCTGTTATGCATTTACTATGCAATCAATGTCAATATATAGAACACTTTACATGCTTCATCAATAACCATGCATGTCACATACTGGGTGCAGTTTTCTTACCTCTAGTTCGAGCATGAAATAATAAAAGAACGACCTTTGAGAATGATCAGTCCTTAAGTTCCTTAGCACTCATCTAGTCATAACAAAATATGGAATTCCATCAATAAAAATAAATAATACAAGGTTTATAATCTAAAACCTCGCTCCCGGAGCCTCGAATTGTACTAAAACAGTTAGTAGATTTGATCCCGAGCTTTAGAAAATAAAACCCCAAGCCTAACCCTTGAAAAACTCTTCCCTAGCACAAAAGGAAGGGGTGGGCCGCGACTTGCCTGGGCCAAGTCGCAACTTGACCCCATGAACACAGCTACCCTGCCATTTTCTCCATTCAAACCAGCCAAAAACCTTCACTAATCAACCCATAAATCACACTCAAGCATTACCACAACTTATCCTTCACTCAACCAACAAAACCTAAGCTTTAAACCATTTAAAACCTCATTAAATTTCCATCTATTCAATCCAAAATATCAACTAAAAATAAGTTGAAGAATAGAGCAAAAACCAAAAAAACAATGGCTGAAACGTTACCTTAAACTCAGGTTTGAACCCCCTTCAGCTACTGATTACAAGCCTAAACCCTCAAGCCTTAACTCCCAAGCTTGAACCCTCAAATTGAGCTTCAAAAAATCTAAAGGAAAAGAGAGAGGGAGATGATTGGGGAAGAAGAAGAAGTGTACTCTATTTTGCTGTCTAATTCTCTACAGCCTTCCATTTAGTTTAAATATATCCTAAGGTCAAATGACCAAAATGCCCCCAAGCCTAACTTATTTCCTTAACAGCCCCCAATGGCAAAATCATCATTTCCCGTCTAGCTCGTTAATTATAATTAACGTCCTCCAATTCCCACTATTCCCAATATTCTCAATTAATAATTAAATCATATCCCATTACTCGTTCATTCCCGGTAATGTACTAAGCATCAAATTACAACTAGGCTCACCCCGAGGCCGCTAAATAACTTCGTTATGACCAAACAGTTAACTTGCATTCTAAGATCGCCTCATGCCGAATAGCTTGAACATATCCACATAATAATGTGGCCTCATCCATACCTCATCAACATGCATGAAAATACACAAATATGCCCTCAACGGGCCAAATTACCAAAATACCCTTACAATGAAAAGTAGACCCACATGCATGCAATTATTATCATATAATCACGCATTTAATCACATAATGGCATAACAAATCAATTATGGCCCTTTTGGCCTCCTAATCCAATCATTAAACCACATTAGGGATTTTGGGATATTACACCAATGCTCTGATGGCACCGTCTCAGCACATTCATGATCACCTGGTCAAGATGAACAACTACTTTCACGAAGTTGAACTGCATGGAGAAATTATTGATGAGGAGACTCAAGTCGGCTTAATCCTCAACAGTCTCTCTCCAGCTTTTCTGCCGTTCACCGCCAACTATGTGATGAATAAACTCAACTATGGTCTGACGCAACTCATGAACGAGCTTCAGACTATCGAGTCTATCATGGGTGGACCAAGTAAGGGAGAAGAAAAGAATACTACTGTTGTTGCTGCTGATCCTGCTAAGGCTGAAGCTAACCAAGCTTTGTCTTCGAAAGTTGGAAACAAGAGGAAAGATGGACAAAACAACAACCCCAAGCCTGCAAAGGCTGCAAAGACTTGTGCACAACCAAGTGCACAAACGCCTAAGGGGAAGAAAAAGAAAAACAAGAAAGGTAAAGGTAAGTGTTTTCACTACAAAGAGAAGGGGCGTTGGAGACAGGATTGTCCCAAGTTTCTAGCAGCGAAAAACAAAGGTAATGATTATAGATCAAATATCTTATAAACATATGTTTTAGAGAATGATAAATCTGTTTGGATTATTGATTCTGGATCTACTAACCATGTTTGTAACTCTTTACAACATCTTGAATCGTGGGAGGAAGTGGATGAAGGCAGCTTAAAGATCAGAGTTGGGAAAGGAGCGTTCGTTATGGTCCAAGCTAGAGGAAGAGCTCGCCTGAAGTTTGGAAATAAATATTTAATTTTGAAAGATGTATTTTTTATTTTGAATTTTAGTAGAAATTTAATTTCAGTTTCCATGTTGCAATTAGAACAATTTGTTATAACTTTCACAAGTTCTAATATATTTATTTCTTTCAATGGATCACAATTGTGTATTGCATGTTTGGAGAACGAGGTTTATATTCTGCGACCTAACGAACCACTCCCTCTTAACAATGATTTATTCAAAGTAGCTAAATCTATGACCAACAAACGTCAAAAGACCAATAACGATAACATGACGTATTTATGACACTTAACACTAGGTCGCATTGGCTATGATAGAGTTCAAAGACTTACAAAGGACAGTCCTTTGAGGGAACTCACCTTAGGTGAATTACATGTTTGTGAATCTTGTCTAGAAGGCAAACTGATCAAGCGTCCATTCTCTGCAAAGGGTGATAGGGCAAAAGAACACCTTGGACTTGTTCATTCAGATGTTTGTGGACCTTTGAATGTACAAGCCAGGGGTGTTTTTGAGTATTTCGTCACTTTCATTGACGATTACTCTAGATACTCATGTCTTTACCTAATGCATAGGAAATCAAAAACATTTTCAAAGTTTCAGGAATTCCTAGCTATGGCTCATAACCAATTAGGTAAAACGTTAAAGATCTTGCGATCTGATAGGGGTGGAGAATATTTGGATATGCAGTTCCAAGATCATTTAATTGAACTTGGGATTATATCACAACTTATTGCCCCGGGTACTACACAACAAAATGATGTAGCGGAACGCCGAAACAAAACTTTATTGGAAATGGTTAGATGCATTCTTAGTTACTCAACTCTACCAACTTCATTTTGGGGACATGCAATTGAAACTACAAACGACATTCTAAATGTCGTACTGTCAAAATCAATCCCCAAAACATCTTTAAAACATTGGAATGGTCGCGAACCTAGCTTACGTCATTTTAAAATCTGGGGGTGTCTTGCCCACGTCCTGAGGAAAAAGAAAGGAATGCTAGAATCGCAAAACAAATTTTGCATGTTTGTTGGCTATCCTACAAGCACTCGGGGTGAACTTTTCTATAGTCATTCAGAAAAGAAAGTGTTTACTTCTACGAATGCAACTTTTCTGGAAAATGACTATGTCCAGAACTTCAAACCATGCAACAAAGTAGTTTTAAAGGAGATGGTTAAAGAATTGACTCCAACCAATGTTCCATCGTCATCAATGCGAGTTGATGATGATATTCCCACTTTTCATGTCCAACAAACGCAGGTTGATGTAAATGAAGTAGTAATGTTCCTGAGCAAACAGTCGCGGAGCCTCGTCGTAGTGGGAGGCTTTCTAGGAACCCAATTCTGTATGGTTTGGATGGTGAAACCAATATGGTTGTTGGTGACACTGGTGACGATGATCCGCTGTCTTTCAAACTGGCAATGGCAAGCCCTAAAAAGAAATTATGGCTCGAAGCCATGAAACAAGAAATGGAGTCCATGTACTCAAATTCTGTCTGGGAACTTCTGGAAGCACCTAGTGACTTTAGGGCCATTGGGTGCAAGTGGATCTACAAGAGGTGTTGATGGAAATATCGAAACTTGTGAATCTTGATTAGTGGGAAAGGGTTATACCTAAAGAGAAGTTATGGACTATGAGGAAACTTTTAGTCCGGTAGCCATGCTCAAGTCCATTCGCATCCTCCTATCCATAACAGCTGCTCTCGACTATGAGATCTGGCAAATGGACGTCAAGACAGCTTTTCTTAATGGAAAGCTTAACAAAGTCATTTGTATGGATCACCCAAAAGGATTTAAAGTAGATGGACAAGAAGGAAATATTTGCAAGTTGAATGGTCCATTTATGGACTTAAGCAAGCTTCTCGTTCCTGGAATCTTAGGTTTGGTGAAATAATTGAAACCTTTGGCTTTGAACAAAATATTGATGAGCCTTGTATTTACCAACTGAAGGCAGATCAAATAGTGGTATTCTTGGTTCTTTATGTAGATGATATCTTATTCATTGGAAACAATGTTAAGAAATTGTCAGATGTGAAGAATTGGTTGAACATTCAATTCCAGATGAAGGATTTGGATGAAGTAAGTTATGTTCTAGGTATCTAGATCAATAGGGATAAAAGGAAGAAACTCTTAGCTATAGAGCTTACATTGATAAAATGCTTGAACGTTTCTCAATGACAAATTCCAAGAAAGGATGTCTATTGTCCTGTTATGGAGTTCATCTTTCAAAGAAGCAGTCTCCCCAGACTCCTGAAGAGGAAGATGCAATGAGAAAAGTTCCTTAGACATCTACAGTTGGAAGTATAATGTATGCTATGTTGTGTACTAGACTAGATATCAACTATGCAATGGGAGCAGTGAGTAGGTATCAGTCAAACCCAGGACCGAAACATTGGATAGTAGTTAAGCATATTCTGAAGTATTTAAGGCAGACTAGGCATTATATGTTAGTCTACAAGGGTGGTGTTATGAACCCTGTAGGCTACACCGATTCAGATTTTAAGATTGATGTCGATGACAGGAAGTCTAAATCTGGAATGGTGTTTACTCTTGGGGTGGAGCTGTGATATGGAGAAGCGTAAAGCAGTTTGCGATCTCATATTCCACCATGGAGGCCGAGTACATAGTTGTGTCTGAAGCAACTAAGGAAATAGTCTAACTTACGAAGTTATATTTAGATCTTGGTGTTATTCCAGATATGGATAAACCACTTGTATTGTTTTGTGACAATACAGGAGCGATAGCCAACTCGAAAGAACCTCGAAGTCACAAGAGGAGTAAACATATAGAAAGGAAGTATCACTGTAACGCCCCAGATAACCAAGACCACTACACTGTGTATTTGAAATAGTTCAAGACTTGCTAATCAAGTCATTTTATTAAAAATGTGAATCTGACGACACAAACCGATTAGGTTTAAAAGATTTTGGTTATAAACGAATAATTTTCATTAAAACTAATATTTGATACATGGGATCCCAAATCAAGGTTTAAATAACATAATTACAGAATTTCCAAAAAATAAATAAATAACCAAGCCACTCTATTGGAAAAATACACGTTTTAGGTTCTCGTCCCTGTACAAACTCTCGGCCGTGGCAGCCGAGCAGCTAACAATGTACATCTCGCCCCAGAGCTCTCCAACTCATGGTCAACTCATCTTACCCTTGCCTTTACCTGCACCACGTAGCACCCGTGAGCCGAGGCCCAGCAAAAAAACATAATATCATAACATAACCAGTAATAATAGGTAAGTAATTCACAGATCATAATCAAATGATTTACAAGACATTAATCAATTACCCAGCAAGCCATATCATTCATTCAATGCAGCACATCAGTCAATAACCAATGATCTAGTTCCAAATACTCAGCACATCGTACATAACAATTAACAATAGAATACATGTCAAGAAACAACTAGGGCAACCGCCCGTAGGCCGCACCCTCTATTTAATCAACTGTCTATGGCTCGCTTAGGCCAAGCCCAGTGTTCATCCCACTTACTCCGACCCACTTAAACCGAGCTCAGTGATTAATAAGTTGTCCTCAGCAACCATTGGCCAAGCCGCGCCTTGTGCGCAAGTATTGATTTCGGCACCCTTAGGTCGTTTATCACATGTCCCAGTGCCATTATACCACCTCATGACATTCATACAATTATAGGGAACTCTTAGTCCCAACATATTCACATGGTTTATCACAATCATATAACAATGCATACAAATACAGGGAACACTTAGTCCCATCCTACCCACATAAACAGGAGTAGTTTTCTTACCTTTAACTCCAAGTGCTTTAGTTAGGAGAGACGACCCCCGAGCACGATCCTGCCCCGAGCCCAAGTGTACACCTAGTCACAACCATAATAAAGGATTCCATCAATAATTGTATAAGGATTTCCGGATAGAGTTCTAGTCTTCAGGACATCGAATTCCACCAAACACGGTAGTGGGATCGATCCCGAGCACCCTAGGTTAGGTTCCCACGCTTAAAAACTCAAAATGGCCCAAAAATGCTCTTAAGGGTCGCGGCCCTCAAAACCCATGTCGCGACTCACCCCTGAAACAGAGGCTAGGCCTCCCTGAACACAGACACGCGTTGCGGCCCTGCCCCTGTGGCGCCGCGGCGCTCCCTCCTCTTAGAGCCTTCCTGGCTCTTCCTTGCTCTGAAGGGCCATGGCACTATAGAACAAAGTCACAGCCCAGCCCCACGAACCCAGAAAAACCACCACTTTTAACATTCAAACCCCACCCAAATCCACCCTAAACCATCCCAATAACACAATTCAATTATCACAACTCTCTAACATGCTTCCAGTAGCAAAACCCAGCAGAAATCTAGTCTAGAAACACATCAAGACAACATTTCAATCTTTGAACCCACAAGCTCAAGAACACTCAAACCAGTCAAAGAAAACATATAATTTAATGACCAAGAATATAATTCGAAGCTTACCTCAACTCCTGGTTGATTCCCTTAGCTAACACTGAGCTAACCCCAAATCCTTAGCCTCAAATTGATCTAAATTCCCTTTTGAACCTCCAGATTGCCACTGAAATATCCCTCAAGATTCCAGCTTAAATCCCTGAATTTCCAGCCATAAATCCTTTGGTTTCACTGAGTTCCTTGAGAGAAAAGGAGAGAGAGAGAGAGAGAAGGGTTGGTTTAGGATATCTTCTAGTGCTTTCCTTCCTTTGTTTTATCTATCCTTAGTTACTTAAGTCAATCCCAAGACTCGGGGTACCGAAAACGTCCCCGAGGGAAAAATGGTAAAATTCCCCAGTATTCCCACCTAGGCTTCCTAACCTCAAATATATCTCCAATTATTTATTTCCATAACCCGATAACCCAAATGACTGTCTATTACCCGAAATACCCCTTGACTCATTCTTAGTCAAGTACCGGGTCCCATTGTAACCTTCCCACTTCTTGCTCCCTAGGATCGCCTCGTGTCGAAAGCTGCAAACACATATATCCACATAATAATGTGGTCTCAACAGTTTACACAAATAATCATGTCCCTTGCCAACCAAACAGGGCCCGCATGCTTATCCAATACTCATAAACATGCATTCTCACACCATTAATTCACATAACCTCCAATTATGCCCTCCTGACACACTAATCAAGGCCCTTAAGCCTTATTAGTAATTTTGGGTCGTTACAACTATCCCCTCCTTATAATAATTTCGTCCTCGAAATTTACTTGAACACATCAAACAGTAAACCTCATACATCTGACTATAATTCCCAAGGGCCAATGCCTTTACTCTTAATCTTTGATAGCACTCAAATGTGAGTAACAATATTATTCCACAAGATCTTATCTGATATCTATACTTTCTTTAACTTTTACTTTCACATCAGATTCGCAGAAACTCCAGAGTCTGTTTAGTTGACAATGATCGCTTCATTGACTTATTTTCTATGCCAGAAATACTTGAGTCATCACCCTGACCAGGGTGAAATCAGCTTATAGGCCCTCGGCCTAATCCTTGTTACAACCTCAAAATTCCTGTTGAATCGGGAGTCAGAACTCCCCTTTCTTTCCCATAATAACACACTTTTTCTTATCTGCACTTACTTAGAGAGATACAAATCTCTCATCCTGGAACTTTGTATTCCAAAGTTAACAATTTACAAGTTCCTATGTCCTTTCAGATAGGCAGGCACTCCTGCCTTAAGAATTCCAACAACCTCTTGGTTTTCCCCCTGAACTAATACTGAACCGCAGTATCCACTATTTTTCTCCCTTCTCTACTTTGCATAGAACTCCTTGCTTTTTATCTTACCATATCCTATGCCATGTCATCTTAGCTGCACTCCAGCATCCATTGCCATGACTGTCTCTTCAAAGAGTACACTTTCCTTAATATCCCAAATGTTTACACATTCAACACCTAATCCCTTAACATAACTGTTAAGCCCTCAGATTGCTGTCCTATCTACAATCAATCAGTAATTCCATATTCCCACTCTGTTCTCTTTACTCCCTGGTCCCTTTCCAAAACTTGAAAAACTATAAGGTCTAAATTTAGCGTTACTAATGCCTTGCCCAACTACCAGTTCCTATGAACTGAATTACACTAACTCATTCAGTCGAGTTACAACCTTTCTTGTTCAATTACCTTACTTATAGTCTAATGTGGTCCATTCCTATGACTCATCACCATATCACTTTACCTTTCAACATTCGATCATACTAAAAAAAATTCACCCGCTCCAACCTCCTGGTACAACATACCCTAGGGGGTGGAACAATATCCATTTAGAATTCCCATCTCCACGCCAAATTTTCATTAGATCGTTCATCCGATCCTGGTACCATAACTCATAATACCTTGACAGGATTCTTCCCTGTTTCCACCTAACCATCACTTTGGATTCCATTGCCCAAAGGAACACGTACCTGTCCATCACCACACACTAAGGCTATACCAACTCAATCGTTATCTTGTCCAGTCCATTATAATCCATGACATTCTTTTTGAAACTGATACACACCTCCCAAGTAAGAGATCTGCCCCCAATCAAACCTTCCCCTCGTACAGTCGGGGATTTCCAACACTAACCACCCATCCATTACATTTCACTAAATCTTGGTCTCAACGTTATCTTTCTAATAAATGACCAAACTCTCATCACCTTACTCTATGCATACACTACCCACCTATCGCTTCAGGTATCTCAACCATGTTCCCATTTTACCTTCCGCGAGACTTGATCCCTCCCCACGTCAGCCTGAGTCTGGGCGTGCCCCAACCTGTGATGCACCCTCACAGTTTCGTATCTTTATCAGGAGTTATGGCGTTTATGCTACCCTTCTATACCAACCATAACACGCGTATTCCTGCATCACCAAGTGCTAATCAATTCTTATCCTGTCTTCTAAACTTCTGATCTGACACTATCCATTCATTCTATCTTCAAGTTTTACTATTTCTCTAATCTCTGGTGTAGCTGTCTGCGAAGATACTTATGTGGTAGATGACGCGCTTGCTAGTCTTGTTGTGCTTCCTGTCCTTCAGACGTTCTTTAGTAGCTTCTTTGTGGCTTCAAATCAAATTTCTTCATACCTGTCCCCTCTCCTTTTAGCTTCTCTTCTTGTAGCGCTATTCTGAATACCCCTGGCGAGACCAAATTGACACTTCATGAAGCCTTACCTGTGACCCTGCTTCCTTAGTACTAACATCATCAGCGTAGTAATCGCTCGCTTCCCACTTCTGACTGGAGAGTAATCCAACATACCAGCTGTAAACCTGAAGGAGACTTGTCCATACCGTTCTTATATTTTCTATTTGAAGAACTTACCTGTGTTGCTGAAGCTTGAACCAGTTAAGAACCTTTGTTACCAATTCCTCACACCCTACTCGGTACAAGTAGTAATTCCTGAAATGTCTCTTTCCTTGATCTCCAGCTGGTAATAACCAGATCGTAGATCAATTCTTGGAGACATTGTCCCGTCTTGTACCCGACATTAAAACTTTCATCCTCAACTGATGATGCCAACAATTCCCACAATACAATGCTTTGTTTGATTCACCTCGAGGTCAAACTTCTTCGACTGCTTCAGTAATTCTTTCTGTCAAACCAGTACCATCTTTCACAATGTTCCTGATACCGAACCTACCTGTAGCCCGACCCTGAAGCACACCCAATCTTTCCTTGTATACCCATATGAATTCCCTACTGGTCAGCTTAATTTTTATTCAATCCAATTGAAGTACTCCAAATGATATCCCCTACATTTCATGGTTGTCTCTTAACAGATTCACTCTCACTCTCACTCTGACTCATGTCGAGGCTTCCATATGATGAGCTTTATTGCTCTCACCACGAACTTCTCAATTACTTGTATCCAAATTCCTCTACCAGAAGTTTCTAATTCCTCCCCAACAAATACTAATATCTTCAGCCTCTCGCACAGTACCCTTGAGGCATATTCCCTACGTCTGAATCTCTCTTGGGACATTCTCAACACTGAACTCTTCCAGCTCGTTACATAACTAGAAACATAAGCTATCTAGTTAACTAATCATTTTCGAGGAACTAGCCTCGAGCTTCGAATGTAACAAGGCATTGTTGTCTTCCATTCCCTAACCATGGGAAATCCATCCTAGCAGATCAAACCATTCGTGTAGAATTCGTGTCCTTACCTGACATCCTTCCAGGTGGCGTCCTCTGCCTCAGATGCATACCAGACAACCTCACTGGTTCCCGTCACCATCCTGACGACTACCTTCACAATCAGACCCCTTCCTATCAAAACCATGTGCCATAGCACTGTTTGGGGTTCTTCAACCTCGATAACCGAGAATCTGTCCTTACTAAATTCCACCACTGGAAGTACTGTCTTTTGCATCTCTTGTCCTACGGCATTCATGCTCTATACCTCTTTCCCCAGATCTCAAATAACATGGCCATCACTGCTGCCTAAACACAGATGAAGATCTCATGCATTGATGCGACCCTGATGCTCGGAACTATTCCAGAGTTTAATCCTTATATGGGTCATCCTCTCTAGCTACACCTGCCTATAACAATTTCCAAACCGAATTACCCAACTCACAAAACTCACTGACATACACTATCATTACCTTATCATTCTAAATCAAACTTAGAAGCCTAATAGTCTCCGCAACTCAGACTATGCCTTTATAACCTTTTTTATCGAATTACCATCTGAGTTCTTTCCAACCCATCATGCCAATATCTCAGTCTGAATACCATTTCCTGGCATCCTTCTGCCACAAGTACTTAGCGCAACTCCTTATTTATGACCTCTCATCTTCATGTACCCAAGATGGAATTAGCTTTGCCCATCCACTAAACAATTCTTAGGAAAACCCAAACTTTCCTCCTGAAACCGGAGGATAACCTCTTTTAGGCCTTCCATTTAATACTCTTTATCTGTATGTATCCTTATATTAAACCAACACCGTTTACTCACATGCTAGCGAACTTCTCTGCGACTTTCAGAGGCAGATGGAGGTTTCCAACCCTAACTACCATCTGCAACCCTCCTGTAATACAATGCCAGGTCTACTTAACCCTTCTGGACACAAACAATCTGAGTTCATCCGCCACTGCTGACTAAACTACTCAGCCCTGAGGTTCACACTCCAAACCAAACCACATCCAGGTCCAACTAACCACAATATTCATGCACACATAAAGCATAATCGATAATTCTATGCACTTAGCTACCAAATTTATTACTACCATGTATATCTACACTCTATCATGCATCCTACAAGCCAATAAACAAGCATAACATATAAATTCAATTCAGGCAGTCAACTACATACAATCGGTATGCGAACCATTATCCACATATTCATTCACATACAACAGCAATGCTGATCAGCACGCCTCAATCTCATCACACAATAGTCAAGGGCCAGGCCTTATCATTTCTCATGCTCCCTATAGTCATACAGCATAATACATTCATATTTCAATCAAAAACTTAAGCATATAATCTCATATATTCAATTACAGAACCCTGAGTCGAGCTTGTCTTTAGCGGTGAGTGTACATATCAAGCCTATCTCCAAGAACCCTTAAACCTAGGACGCTCTGATACCAAGTTGTAATGCCCTAGATAACCAAGACCGCTACACTGTGTATTTGAAATAGTGCAAGACTTTCTAATCAATTCATTTGATTAAAAATGTGAATCTGACGACACAAACCAGTTAGGTTTAAAAGATTTTGGTTATAAACGAATAATTTTCATTAAAATAAATATTTGATACATGGGATCCCAAATCAAGGTTTAAATAACGTAATTACAGAAATTTCAAAACAAATAAATAACCAAGCCACTCTAATGGAAAAATACACGTTTTAGGTTCTTGTCCCTGTACAAACACTTGACCGTGGCATCCGAGCAGCTAACAATGTACATCTCACCCCCAGAGCTCTACAACTCATGGTCAACTCATCTTACCCTTGCCTTTACCTGCACCACGTAGCACCCGTGAGTCGAGGCCCAGCAAGAAAACATAATATCATAACATAACCAGTATTAACAACTAAGTAATTCACAGAGCATAATCAAATGATTTACAAGACATTAATCAATTACCCAGCAAGCTATATCATTCATTCAATGCAACACATCAGTCAATAACCAATGATCTAGTTCCAAATACTCAGCACATCTTACATAACAATTAACAATAGAATACATGTCAAGCAACAATTAGGGTTACCACCTGTAGGCCGCACCCTCTATTTAATCCACTGTTTATGGCTCGCTTAGGCCAAGCCCAGTGTTCATCCCACTGACTACGACCTGCTTAAACCGAGCTCAGTGATTAATAAGCTGTCCTCAGCTACCAGTGGCCGAGCCGCACCCTGTGTGCAAGTATTGATTTCGGCACCCTTAGGTCGTTTATCACATGTCCCAGTGCCATAATACCACCTCATCACATTCATACAATTATAGGGAATTCTTAGCCCAACATATTCACATGGTTTATCACAATCATATAACAATGCATACAAATATAGAGAACACTTAGTCCCATCCTACCCACATAAACAGGTGCAGTTTTCTTACCTTTAACTCCAAGTGCTTTAGTTAGGAGAGATGACCCCCGAGCACGATCCTGCCCTGAGCCCAAGCGTACACCTAGTCACAACCATAATAAAGGATTCCATCAATAATTGTATAAGGATTTCCATATAGAGTTCTAGCCTCTAGGACATCGAATTCCACCAAACACGGTAGTGGGATCGTTCTCGAGCACCCTAGGTTAGGTTCCCACGCTTAAAAACTCCAAAAGGCCCAAAAATTCCCTTAAGGGCCGTGGCCCGCCCCTGAAACAGAGGCTAGGCATCCCTGAACACAGACAAGCGCCGCGGCCCTACCCCTGTGGCGCTGCGGCACTCCCTCATCTCAGAGCCATCCTGGCTCTTCCTTGCTCCGAAGGGTCGTGACACTCTAGAACAAAGCTACGGCCCAGCCCCATGAACCCAGAAAAACCACCACTTTTAACATCCAAACCTCACCCAAATCCACCCTAAACCATCCCAATAACACAATTCAATTATCACAACTCTCTAACATGCTTCCAGCAACAAAACCCAGTAGAAATCTAGTCTAGAAACACATCAAGACAACATTTCAATCTTTGAACCCACAAGCTCAAGAACACTCAAACCAGTCAAAGAAAACATATAATTTAATGACCAAGAATATAATTCGAAGCTTACCTCAACTCCTGGTTGATTCCCTTAGCTAACACTGAGCTAACCCCAAATCCTTAGCCTCAAATTGATCTAAATTCCCTTTTGAACCTCCAGATTGCCACTGAAATATCCCTCAAGATTCCAGCTTAAATCCCTGAATTTCCAGCCATAAATCCTTTGGTTTCACTGAGTTCCTTGAGAGAAAAGGAGAGAGAGAGAGAGAGAAGGGTTGGTTTAGGATATCTTCTAGTGCTTTCCTTCCTTTGTTTTATCTATCCTTAGTTACTTAAGTCAATCCCAAGACTCGGGGTACCGAAAACGTCCCCGAGGGCAAAATGGTAAAATTCCCCAGTATTCCCACCTAGGCTTCCTAACCTCAAATATATCTCCAATTATTTATTTCCATAACCCGATAACCCAAATGACTGTCTATTACCCGAAATACCCCTTGACTCACTCCGAGTCAAGTACCGGGTCCTGTTGTGACCTTCTCGCTTCTTGCTCCCTAGGATCGCCTCGTGCCGAAAGCTGCAAACACATATATCCACATAATAATGTGGTCTCAACAGTTTATCACAAATAATCACGTTTATGCTCTAATGGGACAAAATTACAATTATGCCATTGCCAGCCAAACAAGGCCCGCATGCTTATCCAATACTCATAAACATGCATTCTCACACCATTAATTCACATAACCTCCAATTATGCCCTCCTGACACACTAATCAAGGCCCTTAAGCCTTATTAGTAATTTTGGGTCGTTACAATCACATAATTCGAGAATATGTGGCCAGGGGAGATTTGAAGGTTATGAAGATTGAATCTGAAGACAATCTTGCAGATCCGTTTACAAAGACACTACCAGAAGCTACATTTGATAAGCATATCAAGGAAATGGGATTGGTAGAATTAAGGAATTAGTTTCAATTAGTGCAAGTGGGATTTTGTCGGGGTTTTATGCCCCAATTAAAAATCAATTTCTTTGTAATCTCATTTATTATCAATAAAAGAATATAAATCATTTTTTGACTTGGTCAATCACTTTGCTCACATGTTTTATATAAACTTCTATTAAATCATGAGTGTATAGCTAATCATATTTATAGTGACGTAATCACAGTGGAATATATCTATGATTATATGTTTAAAATAAGTTAGTCCTAAGATAGTCAGTGCACATGATTTACACTGACTTACCGATCTACGATATGTTCTACATTGTAGTGTTGTGTTCTTTCCAGAACATTAACAAAGCAGATAATATCGGATATATTTGTTACATCAGACTAGACAGATATTGACAGTAGATAGGATAAGTAAACATATCGTTATTATCTATTCTAGTCATATCATATAGTTGACCATAGGTCAATTCAATCTCAATTATGAGTGGTTAGTATTCCAACTGATTGTATTATTTGAGTTCTTTGACTTTTTTGTTACCAACTTACCCTACGGACTATCCCATACTTACATCTTGGGAACTTGGTAGTATAATTGAGTGGGAGTGTTAATCATAGATATGAACATCTATAGCTTCTGATGAAGAAGTAAAACGATGGTTTCCTCTTAGTTTGGTTCAAGGTGCTAAATGATAGGGATCTCATTTCAATAATTAATATTAGTTTGCTAAAATATCATTTACAGGGAACTAAGTGTTTTATAAATAAAATGCAATGAGGGGTAAAATGGTATTTTAGTCCCATCTCATTGTAGACCGTCTATAGAGGATTGAGTGACAATTATGGTTGTAACAATATATAGTCAATAATGTATCTATATTTTTTATATAGCGTTCTATGAATTCAAAAGTGCAATTCTGAGTCTTTAGTGGAGGTCACGATGAATTAATAAGCTAGTAAATTTATTTGTTAAATTTATGATAACTTATTGGAGCTTGATTTCATAAGCTCATGGTCCCCACTATACCTTGGATAAAATCATCTAGATAGTCTCAATTAATTGATTTAATTACCAATTATAATTATGAAAGTTGACCAGACCAATTTTGGATAGTTTCATAGAATTATACAATCTATAGAAGAAAAGAGATTTTAGGGCAGATTTATTAATTAAAACAAATTGGTGTCTAAATTAATAAATAAGTTGAAATTAAGGTTCAAATTATAAATAATTAATTTGATAAAAGATTTAAATAAATATTTAATTAATTAATCAATAGAAAATAATACAAGTCTTGATTTTAAGTCCAACATACTTATAATTATATGGGAAATTTCACGGGCCTAAAGCCCATGAGAATTTTGATCTAATGGCTAATGTTATCTATTATTTTATTGATATTTTAATTAAAATAAATGAACTAATTTAGTATATAAAATGAATGCTAAGTGATAGTCGAAATAAGATTTTTGAATCATAAGATTTGAGAATATCTCACAAATGATCAGAACATCTAGTTTTGATACTCTAGGTTTTGTATTCTCTCTACAACATAAGCCCTTTTCTAAGCCTCAATATTCTCTTCTATTCTTCTTCTCTTTGTATTTATCTCATGTGTTAAGAATTTCCCACTCTAGTCTAAGTGATTCTAAGGATACTTTGGAAGGCTGTGAAGAAAATTGAAGATCGGTTCAATTTCTTGGTGATACTCTGCGACAGAAAGGATTCAAGGGTTAAAGAAACTGAAGGAATGACTAATACATTCTGCTGTGTATAATCTAAGTGTTCTTATCATTATCGCTGTTTAAATTAAATTGTAGAAACATGTTCTAGGTCGTCTTATATTAATTTGTTACAAACAAGATATTGTATAAGTTTTCCCAACAGTTGCGTACTACTCGTACTTTGATAATATTGACCAGTAGAAAATCTTGATTGCCTAGTGCTTTTACTCGTTTATAACTTGACCAATACTACCAATTAATAATTTAATTAAGTATATCATTGTTGTTGAGTGGATTATCAAGTGTCGTTGATAAGCTATATCTTAATTTAATGTGGAATATAAATTTTTAATATTGTTATTCTTTGTTTGTCCCTTTCTTCAAGGTTTTCGAGAAAGAGAAAAGCTTGCAAAAAGAATCAAACTTTATGCCTTATCAACCACTGCAACTTGAAAGCAGACCATTCTTGGTCATCTTATAAATGTGAGTATTGACTACCCTTATTTTATTTATAAACAATTTTTATTAAATAATAACTGGTTTATGATTGAGTTATTGATTTTTTCTAGATTGGATATGTAACGTCCCAAAATTACCTAATAAGGCTTAGGGCCTTGATTAGGTGGCCAAGATGAAAATATATGGAATTATGTGCTTAATTGTTATATTGATTGTAATTATGTGAATTATGTGATAATATGACTAGTTGTGCATATTTAGGGGTATTAAATATGCATGTGGGCCGATTTCTTATTAGAAGGGCAATTCTGATAATTTGGCCCGTTGTAGGCATAATTGTTTATTTATGTGCATATATGTGATATGTGTGAGAGACCACATTATTATGTGGGTTTATCTGGGTTACTCGGCACAAGGCAATCCTAGGGAGCAAGTTAGTGGGAAAGTCACAACGGGACCCAATACCTGACTCGGGGTGAGTCACGGGGTATTTTGGGTATTAGGCATTTTATTGGGTTATCGGGTAATAAAAATGAATAATTGGAGATATATTTGAAGTTAGTAAGTTTAGGAGGGAATATTGGGGAATTTGACCATTTTGCCCTTGGGGACGTTTTTGGTACCCCGAGCCTCGGGATTAGCTTAAGTCAATTAAGTTTAATAAAACAAAAGACATAAACACTTAGAAGCTTTTAAAACTGACTCTTTCTCTCTCTCTCTCTCTCTCTCTCTCTCTCTCTCTCTCTCTCTCTCTCTCTCTCTCTCTCTCTCTCTCTCTCTCTCTCTCTCTCTCTCTCTTAACTCACTCTCTTTCTCTCTAAGCTTTCCTAAGCTTGTTCCATTGAAGAACTAAGGAGATTTGTGGCTAGAAACTATAGAATTAGAGGCTTAGGATCGGGTTTCGGATTGCTTGAAGCTAGAGGGTCTTCACTTACAGCTAAGGTAACCATTTGAACTCCCTTTTATAGATAAATTTCTGTAGAATTCATGGTTTCTTTGAGATGTTCTTGAACCTCTTAACTCAAGGATTGAAAGTGATGTTTTGGTGAGTTTTAAGACTAGATTTTGTTGGGTTTTGTTGCTGGGAAGGTGTTAGAACTATTGTGATAATTGAATTATAATTTTGGGATGAATTTGGGTAAGTTTGGATTGATTTTAGTTGCTGAAAATAGAAGAAATTATGGGCTCAAAGGGCCAAGTCACGGTTGTGTTCTTGAGAAGTCGTGACTCAACCTGAGCCCAAGCGTCTTGGGGAAGCCTCTGCCTAGGGGGGAGGGGGGCGAGGGGCGCCGCGACCCATTAGGGCAAGTTGCGGCCCGTGCCCTGGACAGAGAGGAGGGGCTTGCTGATAGGAGGGGCGCGCTGCGACCCTTTGAGCCAAGTCGCGGCCCGCCTGGGCATTTTGGCCTTTGGGAGTTTGTTTTGAAAAGGAACCTTTTCCTTAGGACTCGGGATCGGTTCCACTACCCTGTTTAGTGGAACTCGAGGCCCCGGAGGCTAGGACTTGGTCTGGAAGCTTTTATTCGTTCGTTATTGATGGAATCCTATTTTATGGTTGTTACTAGGGTATCGCTAGGGGCTCGGAACCGGGATCGTGCTCAAGGGTCGTTCTTATTTACACTTACTTGGACCTGAGGTAAGAAAACTGCACCCAATATATGTTATATGTGATTAGGGCTTGACCCGACTGTTATATATATTATCACGATTAAGGTTTGGGCCCGAGGATGTTTATGCTTAAGCTATTGTTCCACTTGCTGATCGATATTTGCTTAAGTGTTTTATGACTGTTGTGTGGATCCTATAGTTAGGGCTTGAGGCCCCGTTACATCATTATAGATAGTATTGTGAGAATGATCAATCAATGGTGTTATGTGATTAACATGCTTATGTGCGCATTATGTTGGGATATGCTTATCCATATCTGTTTCTGTGTTGAGATCTGTAATCCTAGTTCAGGGCTTGACTTATTAGTCAAGGATGGCAATAGCGTCACGTGCTGGTCAGAAGGCTTATGCCTAAACCAGCAACGTACTATTACATTGGTTGACCTTAGGGTCGATGGTAAACCTAGGGGTTGGGCTAGCTCTATGGCTAGTGAGACAGAGCTAAGGGCGAGGGCCCCTGGTGACTCTATGGTCACGTAGCTAGGGCATAGGCCCCGAGATTGTCTCTAAGGCCATCAAGTTAGGGTAGCGGCCCCAAATTGGTCTAATGACTACTTGCTTATATCTGAATGATGTTTTTTGTGGATTTATAATGCTGGATTTGTTAAAAGGGTATCTGGAGGTTTATATATTTTCTGTTTATGCACATGTTGTGTTTTCTTGCTGAGCCTTGGCTCACGGGTGCTTTGTGGTGCAGGTAAGGGGAAGGGAAAGCTTGACCAGCCATGAGTTGGAGAGCTTCGGTGGCGGTGTGTACATATGCGGTTGCTCGACTACCACGGCCAGGGACATCTCAGTGGAACTAGGGTTATAGCCCTGTTTTTGCCGCTTAGGCCGGCTGAATGTAATTTTTTTTATGAATATTCACCTTTTTAAAAGCTTGGTTGTAATATTTTGGGATCCCATGTTCGTATGAAACTTTTTATATAAAAGTCAACGATTCATTTGACCAAAATTTGTAACCCTAACCCTTGACACTAACCTTAGTTACACATTTTTAAGCCAAATGACTTGGTTAGCAAATCTGACAAAATTTTAAGTACACAGTGTAACGGTCCTAGATTAGGAGGACGTTACAGGGTATATAATTTTTTTCATAATTTGAATTCTATTTTTATTTTGCGAATATTCTAAGTAGCATATAATTTTGATTGTGTTGTTATGAGTTTTAGTCTATGTGCCTATTTTATATTGATCTAAGTTTTTGTAATATTGATATTTTGATGAACTTTTGTAATCTGTGTAGTAAATTTTTTGTTTTGCTAATTAAGTTATGCTACCAAAGTTTCATAGAAATCCTTTCATAAACATTCCAGACCTCATAAATTTTAATATTTGTACAAATGCAAATTACAACTTATGAAAATAAACTTCAAGTTTTATTGCAAATAGAAATTATAGTTTTGATGATCTTCTAATTTTCTTCTTACTACTTTACATGTATGTCAGTTCTATTCTGTGATAAATAATCATGTGAGAGGCATATAAAATATTAACTTATAGAAATACGATCTTTAACAAACTTGCGGATAAAGAAAAAAATTACAATTTTGTGGCTCATTAATTACTTATTTAGGACTTTGCATCTATCAATCTTGCCTTACTCTCCAACAATCAAATTGAACTTATTTTTCAAATGTGTTAATGATTATTGGTAATTAATTAATTTTGTGTCATTTTGTAAACTTGTCATTGCAGATGGGATATAATCAATATATGCTCAAATATATGGGATGATAAAATTCTTCTTTAGTGGACTGGTCAATTCTATCCACTATAACTTTTAAGAGTAATAAATGAAGTCTCAGTCTGAAAGTTACAAAACTGAGGCTCGGGATTCAAGTAATAAGACTGCAAGACGTATTCGTGTCAAAGTTGAAAGTTATATATGAGTTGTTATGATTGTTCATTATTCATTTTGATTTTTTTTTTTTTTTTTGGATAATTTGTTGTGTAAATATGTATGGTTTGTATATGTGAATTTGAGTTTACACAATTAATGAAAATGTATTTTTAGAGTTATGATATTGAATGAATTTTTGGTTTGACATTTACATTACAGCGTGAATGTTATGTTTTGGTACTCTCTCATTATATTCAATATTTATGTAATTTTTAAAATATATATAACACGAGTGACATCATTTTTAACATTTATTTTTATTTTATTTTTTAGCAACAGCTATTGACTGTCGTTGTAGAGGGCAACAGTGACAGTTTTTAACTATCAGGGTTGAAATTCCATTTTTAGTAATTACCAAATTAATTAAACCATGTGAATTAATTAAAGTGCATAATGGTAATTAATTGTTTAAACAGATTGCAGTTCTGTCGGGACAGCATCCGAACTTGTCATGACAGAAACTGAACACAATAAAAAGACAGTGCAAAACAATACATAACATAATGAATTTTTACAAGGTTCAAAAACCCTTTCGGATAACCTACTCCTTGGGGCCACGCCCAGAGAATAAAATCAATTAATAAAGAATCACAAGTACAAAATATTGACTTAAACAAAACAAGACTCCCTCTTGAGATTTGCCGCAACTTTGTTGTACTTCTCTTCACTAATCTGATTTTGATTGAAACGCTCAACCACTTGAACTCCCTTCAATGGTCAGCGAGTGCTTGCATCCTCCCGACGCAAGGCTTGTAAAAAATCTTCTCCCGATGACTAAAACGTTGTGTTCAAATTACAATGTGTATTCACTCATGAACATGGTATAAACTCACCACTTAAAAACTAAACACACATATTTCTACAAGATCACGTGAATACTTATGATCTTGAATACAAAGAGGAACTCTCACAAATATTACAATTATGCTCACAAATAATGCACGAAAGAGTTCACCTTTCTCACTGCCTTTAGAGCCCTATTTATAGAGTCCTTTTTCGTGCTCATAAAGGCTGAGAAAGAATTCTTCTAATAAAGGCAAGAATAATTGAAGATATTCTGGTTTGATGAAGAGTTGCCTTTTTTAGAAGATGCTGATCCGACATATACGATTTTGGTGGGGACAGCTGAAACCTGTGTCGGATCAAAAACAAGCTCAAAAAGTAAACAACAATTAATGACATTAAGAATCCAGTTTCCTGTTTATTAATTCTTGAGCTGCACGAAAATATATAAGCAAATAAACCAGAAACAACTTTGGGTAAGTACTGAATATTTGCAATATAAATCTTCCCTTTATAAACAAATTGGGACAATATAAGCTAAATAAGGAAGCTCATAATTATCCAAAATTCACAAAATGGGAAAGTGGATTTCCGAAACTTATAATAAAGGGAAACAACCAATTTATCTTTTAAGAAAAAGATATTTCTATAAAAATGCCAATTATAGGATTTACAATCTCCCCCTTTGGCAATTTTATAGACAAAGAATATCTATTTTTAAAAGATCCATGCAAAACACAAGTAAGTGCTTAAAATCATAAGAGTCACAAAATGACTCCCCCTGCGAAAGATAACCAAAGCACAAGATAAAACTATTAATAAGAAACAGCAGGTCAGGCAACATAATCGATGTACCAAAATATAGAAAATAGAGTTACTCCCTCTCCCCCTCATTGTCTAAGAAAATTCCAAAGAACAAAGGAAATGTAACCAAAAGAAAGACACATCAAGTGTTCTTTTACATCTAACAAAAGCAAAATAAAAATAGATCAAAGGGTACAGTAACCATCATGGAGCAGGAGAGGTGGATGCACTGATAAGGGCCAAAGAAGCAAGAATTTGGCGCTGAGTATCCTCCATGAGAGTGAACCAATTGGAAAGACTTGTAATTCCTGTCTGGACAGAAGCGAGATCAGTCAGGACAGCAGGAGAGCCAGTCACAACATTGCCAGAACCAACCAGATTAATGCCTTTGACCTTTCACGTTGTGGATGGAGCATGGTCATCTTTGACAGTGTAGGTAGGACCAACCAAAGGAGAAGTCAAAGTCTCATGGGACTTCTTCAAAGGACGCTGAGAGTCCAAAAGTTTGTATATGACTTGTGGAAACATCAAGTGTTGACCCTTGCATTTGGCACCGCTCAAGGACATGATTTGATCAAAAATAACAGCAGCAAGATCAATTGCGACTCCAGTCCCAATTTTGAACAATAGAAAAGCCATGTCTTGAGTGATGGTAGAGGAATGAGTGGTAGGCATCCAATTAAACATTGCGAACTTAAAAAGAGCACCATAACAATGAGTGAGATCTGTGACTCGTAGAGAGGTGCTTGGTTCCCACACCATAGCTTGACCAACCAACTCGAACAACACTTGATCCTTAGCAAACTCAATAGAATCATCAATTTTAACAGGAACGAGATTGAGGGCTTTAGCAATTTCAGACGAACCAAACTTATACCAATGTCCCCTAACATACACCTTATGAAACATAAAAGAAGACTGGTCCAATAACTCATCATTCAAATTTGCATAAAATTCTTTAACAACCCGAGGCACAAACCCATCAAACCCAGACAAAGATCGCAACCAGCCCCTTTCCTCTAAAGTAAGTAAGACCCCAAAAACACGATGAGGAGTAAAAAGAAAATTTTGCTCACTTATAAAATGTTGATGCTCATAAAAATGCATGTTCTTCTCATTATCATTAAAACAGAAAGTAAGAGAATGAGCTTTGAAAGAACCTGAGGTACGGACAGGAGCACCTTTTGTTTAGTGAGTTTGGAAGACAATTGGGGAAATTCCAAAGGTGTGGTGCCTTTTGGGTCAGATGCAACAGGTTAGGCTTCGGATGGGTCTTCTTCAGATTCAGTCTCCTCCGCCAAATCATCAAGAGGAACATCAAGATTTGGCTCGGTCAAGGAAGGGTCCAACTCAGGTTGAGAGTCTTCCGTTTCAGGAGAAATATCCTCCGATGAGGTGCAAGTCGGTAGATTGATTTTTGCCTTTAATTTAAATCGGGATAGAGGAGATGAATCAGAGATGGAGCTGGTACCTTTTGTTGGAGCCACTTTGGCCTTCGTCCCTTTCTTCGTTCCAACAGCCTTGGTCTTGCGTTTGCCTTATGCCTTAGGGGTCAACACATCAGGAGATAATGATGATTCAGAGTCTTGATCAGATGGATCAGACACAACTTCAGTGGAGATTGATTAGGAATGACTTGTTGCCAAGGCCGGTTTGGCTTTATCTTGACCTTCGGGAGAGGCGAGTGAAACCGCCGAAGCTAGGATTGGCTCAGCATCCAAGTTGGGGAACGTAACTCCTTTGCTAGAAGCTCCAAGAACAGAAGATCCTATAGGACCCGAAAGAGCAAGAACCTTCTTTCTTGCTGTGGTTTTAGGTCGACGGCCTAGAGTAGGAGAGACAGCAGAGATTAATGCTGGGACTGGAGAAGTGGCAGTGGGAACAGACTCAAGAATTGTCTCCTGCAGAGACTTCACGGACTTGGAAGATGAACCTCGGCCTCGAGTCTTCATGGTTGCTAAGAGTGAAACAAGTGAAACACACAAAGAAAGAAACCCTAAACACTTTGGTTATACGTGAGAGATTCAACAAGAAAACACTGATTATAAAACAACCAAAGTGAATCCGAATATATAGAGTATTCAGTGTACAAATGAGGCAAGTTAAAAAATGGGTAGCCAAAAATGGGTAACTGGATTTTAAGTGATAAATGCCAAAATATCTATTTTTAAACCAAATTCTTTCACACCTCAAAATTGGAAACTTTTTGAATATTTTAGAATATATTGAGATAAAAAAATTAAATTGCATCAATTAATTTTTCAAACCTTTTTTTTTTCTTTTTTTTTTAAGTACACGGTACAAAACATATTTTATTTTACAATTTTTTTTTATTTTATTACAAATTTGCCGAAAATAGAGTGTAAATTGCCATATCATATGTCTCCATGTAAATGCCAAGTCTTGTTCAAAAGAAACAAGATAACCATATTTTTCACAAATTAGAGAAATGAGTTATAATTCAAATACTAAGAGACCATAATTCGAAAAATATACCAATCACAAAACATATTTTAATCAATTCATTATATGTATGAGTCTTACAACCATCTTACACAGTCTAGTCAACAGGCATGTGTGTGTGCATATGTAATCAATTTGGCGTTTCTTTTTGGCCTTTTAAAGCTAGGGTCATTGCCCATATATGGCGATTTTAGCCTTTTTCAAATTGTAACCATAATGGAGGCTATAACTCTTATACTGATGGTAGCCCTTTACACCGGTAGAGTATCCTCCAATATAATTGCTAATTACCTGGTACCAACTTACTCAGTGTCGGCTTTCACACATTAGTATAGGTAGCTCTTTTCCAAAATGGAACCTAAAAAAGAAACTGGATTAAGGAATGCTCATACAAAGATAATGATTTGATCAAATATAAATTGGATGGTCTATAATTTTTCAAATATGGTTTTTTTTTATTCCAACAAAGTATAGGACTTATAACGATCATTTTCTAAAATAAAAAAAAAAAAAAACATGCTCATCAAATTTCCTCCAAACAGGACAAGAGATCTACGCAAACACATATGCAAGGCAAGATAATCAATCTATTGGCAATTTCAAATAAAACAAATCCCCAAGGACTTCCTGAGGGAATCAAATCTGACCGTGTCTAAAGCTTTAGTAAAAATATCTGCAATTTGTTTGTTAGTCTCAACATATTCTAAAATCAATGTTTTGTTTTCAACAAGTTCCCTAATAAAAGGATGGCGAATGTCAATATGTTTGGTGTGAGAGTGCTGAACAAGATTTTTGGAGATATTAATAGCACTTGTATTATCACAAAAAATGGTTAAATTTTTAATATCAAACCCATAGTCTGCCAACATTTGTTTCATCCACAAAAGTTGAGTACAACAGCTTCTAGCAGCAATGTACTCAGCTACGGCTATTGACAAGGAGATGGAGTTTTGTTTTTTACTATGCCAGGAGACCAAATTGTTTCCTAAGTAAAAACAACCACCACTTGTACTTTTGCGATCATCAGTGTTTCCTGTCCAATCTGCATCACTATAACACACAAGATTAGAATTTGTTTCTTTGGAGTACCAAATGCCTAAATCAAGAGTATTATTGATGTAACGAATAATTCTTTTTACAGCAGTCACATGAGACTCCATGGGGTTCCCTTGGAAACAAGTGCACACTCCAACACTATAACTGATGTCAAGGCGACTTGCAGTTAAGTAAAGGAGACTCCCAATCATACTCCTGTAAAGAGTTGGATCAACTTTCTTCCCATTTTCATCTTTAGATAATTTGACCATAGTACCCATTGGAGTTTTAGCAGGTTTAGATGCATCGAGTCCAAATCTTTTCACTAGACTTCTTGCATACTTGCTTTGTGAAATGAAAATTCCTTCATCTGACTGCTTCACTTGAAGTCCTAGGAAGAAATTGAGTCCTCCTACCATGCTCATCTCAAACTCTTCCTACATTTGTTTCACAAATTCCTGCAGTAGAGAATCATTAGTAGAACCAAACACTATATCATCAACATAGATTTGTGCTATCATAATATTTTCATCAAAATTTTTGATAAAAAGTGTTTTGTCTAGTCCCCCTCTCTTGTACCCCTTTGAGACCAAAAAATGAGTTAGTCTCTCATACCAAGCCCGTGGGGCTTGTTTCAGTCCATACAAAGCTTTTTGCAATTTAAAAATATGATTAGGATTGTAAGGATCCTCAAACCCTTTAGGTTGTTCCACATAAGCTTCTTCATTCAAAAATACATTTAAAAGGGCGGATTTTACATCCATTTGGAACAATTTAAATCCAAGAACACATGAAATAGCTAGTAATAATCTTATGGATTCAAGTCTTGCAACAGGGGAAAAAGTCTCATCAAAATCAATTCCTTCAACTTGAGTGTACCCCTGTGCAACTAGTCTAGCTTTATTTCTTATTATGGTCCCAAATTCATCAGTTTTATTTTTAAATATCCACTTTGTACCTATAACATTAGTATGACTCAGTCTAGGGACAAGAATCCATACCTCATTCCTTGTGAATTGATCTAGCTCTTCTTGCATAGTATTGATCCATGATTCATCATTTAAGGCTTCCTTCACATTTTTTGGTTCCAAAGTAGAAGTAAAACAAACAAATTGAACAAAATTTACATACCTCTTTCGAGTGACCATACTCTCTTCAGATTTCCCAAAATAAGGTCAGAAGGGTGATTCTTTTTTACTCTAGTTGATGGTTCTCTTCGAACAGAGTCAGAGGAAATAACTGGATTTTCCTTCTCTGTTTGCCCAGATGTTGTTTCGACAGAATCAGCGTTTGATACATCAGCAGTGGCTGATGTCCCCTCCGAAGGTTGTGCTGTCAGATCTGCCATTTCCTTATGATGTTGAACATCAATGAGCCTGTCAATTTCCTCCTCATGGGAGTACTCATAAAAATCTTTTAAATCATCCACAACCACATTAGCTGATTCCATAATAATTTGGGTTCTCATGTTATAAACACGATAAGCCCTACTATTGGTGGAATAACTAAGAAAAACCCCCATATCGCTTTTGGCATCAAATTTGCCCAGATTCTCACGATCTCTAAGAATGTAACACAGACACCCAAATACATGAAAATAATTGACATTGGGCTTTCTACCTTTCCAGATTTCATAAGGAGTTTTATTTGTACCTGGACGCAGAAAAACACGATTAATTGTGTAACAAGCTGTATTAATTGCTTCTGCCCACAATTTCTTTGTGAGCTTTTTGCTGTTAAGCATAACTCTGGCCATTTCCTGCAAGGTACGATTTTTCCGTTCCACTACCCCATTTTGTTAAGGGGTTTTGGGAGCAGAAAATTCATGCAAAATTCCAAAAGATTTACAATATTCATCATAAACAGAATTTTCAAACTCCTTACCATGATCACTCCGTATTCGTACAATCTTTCCAATGTTACAATTTTTTTCAACTCTTAATCTTGTACATAGAGTTTGAAAGGCTTCAAATGTATCTGATTTTTCTCTTAAGAAATCTACCCAAGTAAATCTAGAAAAATCATCCACACATACAAAAATGTATCTCTTACCATTAATACTTTCAACTTGTATAGGACCCATGAGATCCATATGCAATAATTCTAACACATTTGAAGTATTAATATCTGATAATGCTTTATGGGAAATTTTCAACTGTTTTCCCAATTGACATGATTCACACTTACCAAGCGATTCTTTACCCAGCTTGGATATACCACGGATGAGACCTACATTAGCAATCTTTTTCAAGTTCTTGAAATTTATATGTCCAAGTTTTTCATGCCACAAGTCAGTAATATTAAAACTTGATGAAGATGCATGACATGTGAATTTTTGTGTGAGAGTGTAACAATTATCCAAAGAATGAGAACCTTTGAGAATAATATCACCACTTTGATTTAAAACATTACACTCATCATGCGAAAAATTAACAAGAAAACATTGGTCACAAATTTGACTTATGCTAACTAAGTTTGCTTTCAGCCCATCAACAAGAAGCACATTTTTCAGTTTCGATAACCCTTCAATGTTTAGAGTACCTTTACCTAAAATATTTCTTGTCATTCCATCCCCAAATGTTACTACTCCACACTTCAAGGATTTGAAGTTGGTAAGTATGTTGGCATTACCTGTCATATGTCTTGAACAACCGCTATCAAAGTACCATGAACTAGATGCATGCATTTTATGACAGGTAAAGGTAGCTAAGCAAACAGAGTTAACTTTCTTGACCCATATTGTTTTTTATTTTGAATTTCTTTTGGTCAAGAATTGATTCATACTACCAAAGTGTTTAACATAATTCTTTTTGAACAAATTTAACAGAGAAAAACACTTAGGTCTTATGTGTCCTTTCATCCCACAAAAATGACAAACTAGTACAAATTGTCCAATGTTTCTTTTTGGAGAAATTTTCTTTAGTTGTAGATCTGTTGAAACAGATGACAACTTTGTGGTCTCAGCAGAGTGACTTGTTCCTGCAAAACGGTTAGTTGGCACAACAGACGGATAATTCATAGATTTTACAAAAACCGTTTTTCTTGAGGATTCAAATCCATTAGATCCTAATCCACTGTAATCACCAGCCTTTTTTCCTACATGAAAAATATCATCCAATATTCCAGATCTAGGATTAAGTATTTTGACACCTTTTTGCAAACAATCAATTTCTTTATTCAAAGAATTAATTTCATCATTTTTGGAAGCAATAATCATCTCAAGTTTTTCAATAAATTTTTTATTATTGCTAGCCATTAGACGATTCTCAGAACACACTTTCAGCCATTGATCATACATTATTTTATAATACTCTTTCAATGACTCTTCATCTAAGTCAGAATCATCAGAATCAATGTCAGAATTCTCATTATTCTGAATAGAATTATTAAGGCATAACACATCCTTGTAATTACCTGAAGAGAAAACCATACCTTTGTGAACAGAGGTTAAGGCAACACTATTTTCCTCCTCATCACTCTGTTCAGAGTCTTGATCACTGCACGTAGCTGTCATGACTTTCTTTTTCTTTAAGGTTTTGCACACTCAGATTGAATGTGTCCAAATCCTTCACATTCCCTGGCTGAATACCCTTTTTATTAGTCTCAAAGGGTTTAGAAAAATTACCTTTTGGGTTTTTGGATATGGCCTTTTTGTTTCCCAATTTCTTTATGTATTTTTTAAAAAATTTTGTCAACAGAGCCATCTCATCATCCGAACTTTCCTCTTTTCTTTAGAAGATTTCAAGGCAATAGATTTTTCCTTGATTTCCTCTGTCTTACCTTTCTGTCTAATTTGTTGGTTTAGTTCAAAAGTTCGAAGTGAACCCATCAATTCTTCTACTTTCATTTTGTCCAGATCTTTTGCTTCTTCAATTGCAGTTAGCTTTGTCTGAAACCTGTCAGGGAGAACTATAACAATTTTTCGAACCAAAACATTCTCTTCAAGTTTTTCACCAAGAGCAAAGTATTCGTTAGCAATATCTGACAATTTCTCATAAAATTCAGTGAGGGTTTCATTTTCATTCATTTTCAAATTTTGTTGTGAGCATAACAAGCCTAGAACGCTTGACATCAACAGTTCCTTCAAATTGAGTTTGAAGGATTTGCCAAGTATCTTTGGCTGAAACACATGAAGAAATCAATTTAATGTAACCTTCACCAACACCATTAAAAATAGCATGTAATGCTTTATTATTGTAACTGGACAGTTTATCTTCAGCATCAGTCCAGTCAAATTCAGATTTTACCTTAGTTACATCATCGCTTTCTGCTGTAGAAGTCCAACCACTTAAAACAGCTCTTCAAGCCTTTTCATCTTGAGATTTGATGAAGGCTCTTATTCTAACTTTCCAATATGGATAGTTTGAATCGTTGAGTAAAGGGGGGCGAGTTATGGAGCCTCCTTCTGTGAAAAAAAGACATTGCAAGAACAAGAACAACAAATAGAATAAACCAAGATCACACTAAAAAATGAGTGACCCGCTCTGATACCAATTGAAATTCCGTTTTTAGTAATTACCAAATTAATTAAACCATGTGAATTAATTAAAGTGTGGAATGGTAATTAATTGTTTAAACAGATTGCAGTTCTGTCGGAACAACATCCGAACTTGTCACGACAGAAACTGAACACAATAAAAAGACAGTGCAAAACAATAAAGAACACAATGAATTTTTACAAGGTTCAGAAACCTTTTCGGATAACTACTCCTTGGGGTCACGCCCAGAGAATAAAACCAATTAATAAAGAATCACAAGTACAAAATATTGACTTAAACAAAACAAGAGTCACTCCTGAGATTTGCCGCAACTTTGTTGTACTTCTCTTCACTAATCTGATTTTGATTGAAACGCTCAACCACTTGAACTCCCTTCAATGGCCAGCGAGTGCTTGCATCCTCCCGACGCAAGGCTTGTAAAAAATCTTCTCCCGAAGACTAAAACGTTGTGTTCAAATTACAATGTGTATTCACTCATGAACATGGTATAAACTCACCACTTAAAAACTAAACACACATATTTCTACAAGATCACGTGAATACTTATGATCTTGAATACAAAGAGGAACTTTCACAAATATTACAATTATGCTCACAAATAATGCACGAAAGAGTTCACCTTTCTCACTGCCTTTGGAGCCCTATTTATAGAGTCATTTTTCGTGCTCATAAAGGCTGAGAAAGAATTCTTCTAATAAATGCAAGAATAATTGAAGATATTCTTGTTTGATGAAGAGTTGCTTTTTTTAGAAGATGCTGATCCGACATATACGATTTTGGTGGGGACAGTTCAGACCAGTGTCGGGTAAGAAACTAGCTCAAAAAGGAAACAACAATTAATGACATTAAGAATCCAGTTTCATGTTTATTAATTCTTGAGCTGCACGAAAATATATAAGCAAATAAACTAGAAACAACTTTGGGTAAGTACTGAATATTTGCAATATAAATATTCAATTTATAAACAAATTGGGACAATATAAGCTAAATATGGAAGCTCATAATTATCCAAAATTCACAAAATGGGAAAATGGATTTTCGAAAATTATAATAAAGGGAAACAACCAATTTATCTTTTAAGAAAAATATATTTCTATAAAAATGTCAATTATAGGATTTACAGGGGTAGCTAGCAATAGTGATAGTTTTTAACTGTCGGTGTACCTACCCCTACGCCGGCATAGACAAATATGATTGTTAGCCAACTATCGTCGTTGCTCAATAACAACAATTAAAAAATGTTAGAAAACCCCAATTTTGTAATAGTGTATGTAAGAATAGATAAAAAAAACAATAGTGAAATTATGTATATATTTTGAATTTTTTAAAAAATTATTAAGAATTTTTATACTTTTAGAAAAATATCTTCTTATGAATTTGTTTTTGTATTGATATTTTCTTATATTATAACAATGTATTATTTAATGTTTTTGTATTTCATATTATTAATATTTTTAGATAAATATCTATAATTTATGTTAATTTTCTTAAAATTTTCATTCGATATCAAAAATTTCTCCTATATTTCCATAAAATTAAAATATCAAATATTTTCAACCATAGTTAAAAGCTAGCATTGAAATTATTAAATTAACTAAAGGAAAGGAAAGAAGAGTGGGTCCATATAATGATATAAAGTGAAAACAAATTATGCAGAAACTCAATTCCAAAACAAAAAAAAAATTAAAATGATCAAATATATGTATCCTTGCTAATTTTACTGGTGTTTCTCAGTTTCCTAACAGAACTACAAGGAAAACAAGATCTTCCAAAATTACTTATAAGAATCCCATGTTGCATAGATATGTATATCCCAACTTTGTTGATGATTTTCTATAAAGTCTCCCATATTGGGACCTTAGAGGGAGACACGTAATGCTCAAAAAGCAAAAAAAATTATGTGGTACGGAGAATCATGAATAATACTGGATATTTCAGATATTATATTGTTATAATAACATTTTTTTACTTGCATGGGTCAACATGTATGCTTGTTTTACACATGTATATTGAATTCTCATTTGGTATATGAATAGTTGTTTTAAGAAACCTTTTAGTTTTAGTGTAATTTCATTTAGTTTAATTTAAGCTTACTTCTCATAAATTATTAGTGTATTTTGGCTGAATATATTAAATATTTTTTGTTATTGCGTCACTTGAGTTTTAGTTTATTTTTGCTATATGTTATTTTTTCTTAAGTATATTTTGGGTTGGTGTCTAGTTAAATTTTAATTGAGCATAGTTTTTGTTTATTTTATTTTATATATTATATATATACATATATTTTTTTTTAAATCTATGTGTTTTTTTGGTAATTTTTTCTTTTTGATTTTTATTTAATTTTTAGTTTATTTTAAGTTGATTTAGTGCACTAATTTATAGTTGCCTTTATTACAATATTGCAGTGGATTGATGTATACTTATTTTTTAGTTGCCATTTAGTTATTTCTAGTTGAGTTTTACGTAAGGATATTATTAGTTTATTTTTTGGTATATGTTAGTTTATTATTAGTTTATTTTAAAAGGATATTTGCAGCTAAATACCCAAAAAAAAATTTACGTTTATAAACTTTATAGCCAAACTTTTTTGTTATGTTTTTTTTATCCATCAATACATAGTGCTGATTGGGCTTACTAGGCTGATAGGTGTCAACGTATAATTGGTCCATGTCTTAATATTTTTTTTAAAAAAATCTTATAAAATGAGTATAAAATAAATAAAACTAATTAATTTTATATTAATAAAAAAAGCTAACTTAAACCTTTTTTAATAACAAGAAAATGTTTACTTTCTGACTCTCTCTGTTTTCATGATCTCTCTCTCCATCTCTTTCTCTGAAACCTACCTTCTCTCCTTCTCACCGTCTCACTTTTACACGGCCAGAAACCTAGCCCTAGAAACCCATCAGCTTCGTGCCTCATTCACTGCCTCCCCACGTCGCCGATCAAAGCCCCAGCAACTCCCTATCTCACTAGATCAGATACTATGAGTTACCTATCTTCTTCATCAATTCAGATCAGGCGCCTTGCCTTGAATGGGTTGACAAGCTATGACGTGGCAGAGCTTCAGTGGGTAAAAAAGAACGATGTGAACTAAGGGGAAGACAAGCTCCTGGTTGCCGGTTGTCAAAGTCAGAGATTATGGCTGGGCAAGGAGGACATCGACGCGAACGACGGGATGGGTTTGTTGGCATTGAATCAATTTTGATCTGAACATGCTTTGTCTAGTCGAAAAGATGGGATTTTATCTATGGGTATAATATTTTGAATTTGACATTAGGGATTTGAATCTACTTTTGTGTTGATTTGTTCATAATTTGTATAATTGGTTGAATTTAATGGTATGGGTTTGAACTTTAAGCAAGGACAATATTTCAATGAATAAAAAAATGAAAGAAAAAACCAATGAAAAGATCCTGGATTGGGTTTGTGTACTGTGTACATTGGCTATAAACCTTGCCGTCGATTAGGGTGGGCAGTCGTTGGAAGTCCGGCAACTATTTTCTTGTTTCTGAGATGAGAAACAACGATTGAAGAAGAAAGAGAGTGAGGAGTGAAATGGAGAAATAAAGGTACGATTGGTTCGCGATTAGAATATTATATTTTTAAAAAGTGGGATTCTGAAATGAAAATATGAATTTATTGACTAAAAATATGTTTATGAAAATGTAATTAGTTCAATGTCAGGATACTGTTTTTGAGTTTTAAAAAACTGAATTTGAAAATATAATAGAAGCTCAATACGTGATTGGTTCAACTGAATCTGAATATCATTTTAATTTTATATATTTCATATACATGGGTTGTGTTTACCGAGTTTTTCGGAAACGAATAACTAACAGAATAATAAAAAGATAAGAACTGTAGAAATGCTGAAATGTAACTAAACAAACAGTGTTTTTACGTGGTTCAGGCGTTAACAAGCCCTAGTCCACGAGTCGATGTTATTATACTTGGAAAAGGTTACAGTAAGATGGCTGGTGCACAAGAACTTCACACACTCACAATGTTTCTCTCGGGTTCTCTTGAAGAAGATGAAGCTAGAGAGATTTTGGTAGAGTTTTTGCTATGTGATTTGTTGGTCGTCCCTCTTCTTGTAAAATGAAGGGGTCTTTATAGCTAGGGTTTCGGATTAGGGTTTTTCTCTACGTACATGAGTCTTAATTACACCAGCCATAAATAGGGGATACAATTACTGTAGTAGCATGGCTACAAGACTCTATGTGGGTATATTTACGTGAAAGTATGGGAAACACACAAAGTCAGCCGTCTTTTCCAAGTTGTCAGCGGAACAGTAGGCGAAAAGGTACCCTTAGGCGTGCTGGGATGTGTGCGGCTTTGACCTGACGGGCGTGTCAGGCGGGATCCTGTGTCAGACGAATATCATTCCAAATATGCCTTCTCCCGGACTCGACCGTTCGGTTTTGTTCTGTGCGAGACACGGAACTGTTCCCGCGGAGACCACTCGAAGAGCCTCTCCTGGAAGGGGCTTCCCCGAGGGGTATCCTTCAGGAGTCCGGGAGAGTCAACGAGTTTCCGTGTTGTGCTTGCTTGGAAAAGTAATCCGGATACTAAACAGGAGAGGCGAAGCCTTTCTGTCCATCTGCGAGCTCTGGTCACCTACCGTGAAAGACATCGATAATTCTGCTTCCCCGAGGTCATCAATCTAAACGCTATCCGGAAATCTGGATAACATTTACCCTCCAAGGTCGCGGAGCTTTAAGAGATCCGGGAGCTTGTACAATCGGTTTCTTAGACTAGGCGAGGGGGCACCTTCTGTGTTCCCGGAAGGGTTCCTTTTTCCCGCCTGAGTGTTAGTATGAAAGAGAAAAGGAATTTCTTCTGTTTGAGATCAAGTACTCAAGTGCGGCAAGGATCACGTGTCATTCTAGGAATGGTTCTGCGACCAAGACGTGTGCGTGAGGCGACTGGTTGAGGATGCGTGCGTCAGTCATCTGACTAATGATTTGACGGTTTTTAATGGTACTCAGGGCCTGAGGTGGTGTAATGATGGGAAATAAATACTTTATTCCCATCCGAGGAGTCATAAATAGGATCATCGCTTCCTCTCCAGCCGTTGGATCTGACGCACACGGAATGGGAAGATCGGGACCGTCCACTTGAGGAATTCGAAACGGCTTCTTCCCTGCTATAAAAACGAGGGAAAGGACCTTTCTTCCTCTTTACGCTTTCAGATTCTCCATCTTTAGGATTTTCAGATTCTCCATCTTTAGGATTTTCAGATTTCCAAACCTTCGAACTCTCAAGCTTCCCAGCTTACGTTCCCCCGAACTTGCCATTTTTTTTTTTTGGTAAGTATCTGGAAACTTTTCTTTCTGATTTGGCAGTGGGTTTATTCCCCGAAGTTCCTGGTTTGAATCGCCGTTCGTCTTTGCAGCTTTTACTTCTCGCGATCGTGCTGTGCAGTGATCCAGTTACTTCTTCAACCTCCAACTACCCGAATATCAGTAAGTATTTCTACTTTGCTCTTTCCTCCCAAACCTTAGGTTGTTGGTAGTTGTTAGAGTAGAGGTTTCTGCCATTATTGCTTATGTGCATGTGTGAATAGGGCTTTGGTAGGCATGTGATTGATTGTGAGTCGTTAAGTAGCCTTTTCTGCATGTTTTGGCGATTTGCGTTTGGAAAGTCGTACCTTGTTTTGCCGCTTTAGGGCATAAGCATGAACGCCTTGAGGGTGTCTTTCTCTGGAAAAACACTTCTTTTGGTGGGCTTAGGCTCGGGGTCTGAGTCTGGTTCCTTACTGTCCTTCGGGTGGCATGGTGCCAATCCCTCGGTAAGCTCGGTGGGAGCCTCTCCAAGCAGTTTTCGGGGAGGGTCTCCCCGACGCCTTTGATACCACTAGGGTATGACAAGGGTGCTGACTGCTTAGAGTGTTTTCTTCTTTCTTTTCTTTTGTCCAGTGACGAACATCTCGAAGGAACAACTTCTTGCTGCGGGGGAGGCTGATTCTGCCCAAGAGAAGGGCTCTCCTGTCGCTGGTGGAAAGGGGAAAGGAAAGGCGAAAGTGGTCGCGGCTAGCCCACCAATCTCCAATAGCTCCATCTGGGAGATGGACCAAAAGCCGAACCTTTTCAGGAATTATGGCATGCTGGAGCTGTATTCCTCTGAGGCAGGCTTGAAGAACATCCCAGGCCTGATGTGGCACCGTCTGTCGGTGCTGGGCGAGTCAGCTAGCCAGAGTCACGAGGGCTTTGGTGCCTGGAGTTGGGCACACATAGTGTGTGGGGCGCACTTGCCCCTAAGGAGTTACTTCGCCAATTTCTGTGTGAAGGCGGGGATTGCCCCCTTCCAGTTAATTCCTCCCAGCTACAAGCTCTTAGCAGGGTGGTTCATCTTTTGCAAGTCCCGGAGACTGGAAGCTCCTACCCCGGAGGAGGTGCTGTACTTTTACGGGTTGAAGTCTCAGCCTATGAGGGGTCATTCAGACAAGGTGGGGTTTTACAGGCTAGAAAGGCACCCGGACGTGATGTGCCCCACTTGTCATACCGCGAGGGTTCCAGACCTCCGGGAATACTGGTTCCTGACGACTGGCTTCCCGCTGAAGAGGGTGCCAGCCCTATCTTTGGACTTCAAAATCCCTGGTAAGCTCTCCTTCCTCTCCTTTTCTACTTTGTTTCTTTGCACTTGATTTGCTTTTTGGGAGGATCTCTAACGCTTGTGTTTGATTTTCGCAGAAGTCGTTCCGCGAACACCTCGCTGCGCGGAGATGATAAGGAGGTCCAAGTTCTACGAAGGGCTTTCTGAGGAAGAGTTGAAAGTGGAGGGACTTGTGACCTCCGAATCGTTGAGGGAGTATGGGCTACTTGCCTCCTTCCAAAACATCGAGCCAGTGAGTGGCAGGGGGCAAACTCAGGTGTCAGCTGATATCCGGGAGCAGATTGCCCTGGAGCTGTCTAAGGTGATCACCCAAGCAGCTCGGGACGAAAATACTCTATCTCCTAGTTGGGCGGAGAGGTTCCCTGACCCCCAGCCGGAGGAAGAGGAGATCGAGGCTCGCCACGCCGCGGCTTACCCTAACGAAGGGGCTCCGGGGGCTAGTACCTCCGGGACAGGTAAGACTAGTTTTCGATTGATCCACACCCCCAGCCTGTCTGAGGTTTCCCGGACCTCTCAGATGGGGTTTGATCCCCATTTCCTTAGGCTAGATCCGCGTAGGATACCTTTCGACAGGTATTGCGATAGGGTAGATGAGCTCCTCTGGTGTCTGAGTGACGGTGGTCTGCCAGAAGGTGTCATCATGGTTGACCCTTCTTCTCTCAGCATGTCATTCCCGGACTTCAAGGAGTGCGGGAGTTTCCTGGAGCAGGAAGCGATGTTTTGTTTTGCTCGGGGAAGGCCATCCACGTTTCTCGTGCATGGTCGTCCCTTTCAAACTTTTCTTTTTCTCGTTTCTTGTTCCCTGCTGGCGCGCTTGCTTGTGCTTTTTTGTTGATTGCCGCTTCTTACTTATTTTCTTTCTCATTGCCCGTTGGTTCGTTAACCTTGCTTTGTACGTTTCTTGCAGAGTATCCCGAAGCCAAGATGTTGGGGAGGGTTACTTTGCTTATTAAGAAGGCTGCCACCAGCCAAGACCCGTCCACGGGGAAAGGACGGAAGACCAAGGCTGGTAGGGGAGGTAAGGCTGCCTCCCCCAAGAAGACAAGTGGCGAGGCGCAAGCGTCTCCGAGGGTAGAGAAGTCCCCTGCTGGCGGGCCTTCCGAGACTATGATGGTCTCGAGTAGCAGTAGCGACGGGGAAGGGCTTGTGTTCCCCGTGAGGACAACTGGGGTGAGCAAGCGTCCCGGAGAAGATGCTGAGGGCGCTAAGAACAAACGCCTTAGACACTCTTCTCCCGGTCGAAGGCAACAACAACAGCAACGACAGCAATCACAACTACAACAACAGCAGCAACAGGAACAAGAGAGACAATCACCAACGCCGCAGCAGCAGCAACAAGAACATCCAAACCAGCAGCAGCAACAAGGGCAATTACTTCTGCTGCCGCAGCAGCAAAAGCAACAGACCGGGGCCTTAATACCCCGGCTGCCTCCTCCTCCAGCCCAAAGGGGGTCCACCCTTCCGGGGTCTCCGTCTTCTCAGACAACCAATCTTCCCCTGCCTGGCTTGAAGTTCCACTTTCCGCGGAAGCCAACCAGTTTTCCCGCTGCTCTCCTGGAGGGTGTAAGACGGGCCGATAGTTTTTTGAAGAGGCGGTTAGAGGCGGAGAAGGCCGTTACTCAGGGAAGGGCAGATAACTTGTCTGCCGTGAAGAGAGCTGAGCTGGCCGAGGGGGTGAGATCTCTTCACCCGGCCGGAGCGGTTCTGGATGGTCCAGCCTTGGAGAAGAGGCTGGTGCCTAGGCTCGGACGTGCATTGGCGCCGTTCGGAGCTGAGATGATGGAGAACATGGCCCTGAGCTTATGCGAGCTCAATTCTGAGAAATGGGCCATCAGCAGCAGCAAGGATCCGCTGTTGCTGACACACGCTGTGAAGCAGCAACTGTCCGGGGTAAGCCGTCAGTTGTTATTTTTTGGGATCACCTGTCTTTTGGTCCTGCTTTAGCTCATTCTGTTGTCTTTCCTTGCAGGCCTCTATGATCGCGGAACGCTCGTTCCGGGAGGTTGGTGCAGCTCTGGTTCAGCTGGAGGAGAGCCAACTGGCTCGCCAGGCCTTGGAGGCGGAGAAACAGAAACTGACCCAACAGGCCTTGGGGGCTTCGGAAAAGATTGATCAGGCCCGGCGCACGGCTGAAGAAGAGGCGGAGAAGAAATATCTTGCCAAATATCAAGAGTACCGGGCCAAGGCAGAGAATGAGTTTAGACAGCGGTCGGATGGGATGAAGGCCGAAAACTCCAAGCTCCGGGAAGAGCTGTCCCAAGCCAAGGTGGAGAAGGATACCCTGGAAGCCCGCTTGCAATCAAAAAACGATCTCCTCCTTAAGCGGCAAGAGGAATATTCCACTCTTCAGAGTAAGCTGCACGAGGAGGAGCAACTCCATAAGAGGAGCAGGGATCTCGTGTCTATGCTGCAGTTGGGGCTCGCCGAGAAGGATAAAGAGATCGGGGCCTTGCGATTCACTGCCAGGGGGCATGTGACCGAGAAGCAATTCGTGCTGAACCAAAATAGGGAGCAGCGCAAGGAGATTGATTCTCTTAAGGGGGAGCGGGATGCCTCCAAGGCCGAAATGGAAAAATTGAGGGCCCAACTAACTGTCGCGGAAGCACAGCTGGAAACCTCCGAGGCGGAGCACTTGAAGGAAAAGGAGGATGCTGAGGTGATACTGAACAGGACTATTAATATATCGCATGTGGTCCTCATGCATCAACTCTGGAAAGTGAACCCGGAGGTATTAGGCTATCTGGGAGATGATGCCGAAGCCATGAGGGAGAAGCTACTCGTGTGGGATTAGGGCCTAGAGGCGTACGTCCAAACTTACAACATTGACGAACGTGCTGAAGCTCCTGAGGCGGGAGATCCCGGAGAGGCGGGGACCTCTGAACCTTCTCATGACCAAATTCCTCCTTCCAATGAGCCGACTCCGCCAGCCTCAGCTGAAACAGATGCCCCCGAAGCTGCGGTCGTGGACGCTGTAGTTACCCCCAATGCTTGAAGGGGTTTTATCTTTAATTGTTTTTCATTTTGAGTTTTTCATTGCGGACATTTTTGCCATAATCATAGCATTCTCCTTTCTTTTCTGCCGAGTACTTTATTTATCTTTGCGCTTAGGGTAGACATTTATACGGTAGAAACTGTTGTAGGGGCGTATGGGGTTTTGGTTCCAACGGCCAAAACCTATGCACTTCCCACTTGAAGCTTTAACGGATGATGTCTTTTCCCACGTAGTTTCTAGGTTACGAAGGTTTCCTGGTTCCAACGGCCAGGCTCCTTTCACCGTACTTTAGCTTTCCTGAGGCAAATAGCCAATCCCGGGACTTGTAGTTATACTGTTCGCTGGGATTGCTAAGGTGAGTCGTTCCATTGTTTGGAATGGGAGTTCTTTTGGTGAGCGTCGCTAGACTTAAGGTTAGATCTTTGCGAAGCAAAACTAACTGTTGTTGCGAACCTCATGGTGGCTGACTTCAGGGACCTGGCATGGAGCCCTGCGAGGCTAGATCCGCGCGAAGCAAAGCTTTAGAGCGCTCGCGGATCTTGCCATCTTTCGCCTTGCGGGATCCGGAGCTGGAGCTTGCGAAGCAAAGCTCTACAGCGCTCGCGGATCTTGCCATCTTTCGCCTTGCGGGACCCGGAGCTGGAGCTTGCGAAGCAAAGCTCTACAGCGCTCGCGGATCTTGCCATCTTTTGCCTTGCGGGATCCGGAGCTGGAGCTTGCGAAGCAAAGCTCTACAGCGCTCGCGGATCTTGCCATCTTTCGCCTTGCGGGACCCGGAGCTGGAGCTTGCGAAGCAAAGCTCTACAGCGCTCGCGGATCTTGCCATCTTTCGCTTTGCGGGATCCGGAGCTGGAGCTTGCGAAGCAAAGCTCTACAGCGCTCGCGGATCTTGCCATCTTTCGCCTTGCGGGACCCGGAGCTGGAGCTTGCGAAGCAAAGCTCTACAGCGCTCGCGGATCTTGCCATCTTTCGCCTTGCGGGATCCGGAGCTGGAGCTTGCGAAGCAAAGCTCTACAGCGCTCGCGGATCTTGCCATCTTTCGCCTTGCGGGACCCGGAGCTGGAGCTTGCGAAGCAAAGCTCTACAGCGCTCGCGGATCTTGCCATCTTTCGCCTTGCGGGATCCGGAGCTGGAGCTTGCGAAGCAAAGCTCTACAGAGCTCGCGGAGAATTCTGCAAAGGACTTGTCAGGGAGTTGGGGGTGTTTTGGCGTAGCTCTATGAACGTGCCTCAATTCCCAGTCCCGTCCATCGCTGGGCTACACAGGAGATAATTCTCATGATACATAATGGCAGGCATTTCCATGGCAATTTTCACATAAGCACATAATGCACATATGACACGTAATGCAAGCATGTTCATGGCAACAAATAAACCTAAGCTTAACAATTAAAACAAAACAATTTAAAAACTTCAAACACAATGCTAGCACATAAGTGGTGTTCTGTGTACGTTTTGTTCAAGGGGCGTATGGCTATGCCTTAGCCATGTATACCCCCCAAGTGAGCGTGGGGTCCGGACGTCTCCGGACCGCGTGGTCACTTGTTAAAACGCAGCCTTGAACACAGGGATAAAAAGAGCAGTAAAAGCGGAGTGAATCTCTCTGTGTTTCATTAAATTAGCCTGCTAGGCGTGAGTTTTACAACAGGGAGGATTATTTCCACATTTTTCACTTTTGCTATTTTCACCAAGGACTTCCGACTGGATGGTCCAGGGCCTACTGGTAGTAACGGCGGAGGTGCTCCGCGTTCCAGGCGCGCGGGACTTTAGATCCGTCGAGTCTCTTTAAGTGATACGTCCCATGGCCCACTTTTTCTTGGACTTCGTAGGGGCCTTCCCAGTTGGGTCCGAGGACTCCTACTCCCGGATCCTGCGTAGCAGGAAATACTCTCCGTAGGACAAGATCCCCAACTTCGAATGTACGGCTCTGGACTCTCATGTTAAAGTGTCGGGCTATCTTGCCTTGGTACATTTTTAGTTGGACCTGCGACTGCTCCCGGAGCTCTTCGATCATGTCCAAGGATTCCTGGAGGAGGGCGTGGTTCCGGGTAGGATCGTAGGTGTCTTGCCTGTGAGAGGGGATCATAGCTTCTACTGGGATGACGGCCTCGCAACCGAAGGTCATGGAATAAGGCGTGTGCCCCGTCGAAGTTCTCTCTGTTGTGCGGTAGGCCCAAAGTACTCGCGGAAGTTCTTCCGGCCAGTGAGCCTTGCAGGCTTGAAGTTTTTTCTTCAACGTGGTCTTTAATATTTTGTTTACAGCTTCCACTTGCCCATTAGCCTGGGGTCTGGCGACTGCGGAAAAGCTTTTGATAATTCCATGCGAAGCACAGAAGTTCGTGAAGTGTTCACTGTCAAACTGCTTTCCGTTGTCGGACACAATTTTCCGTGGAAGCCCAAAACGACACACTATATTCCTGATGACAAAATCCAGTGCTTTTTTAGATGTGACCGTGTTCATAGGTTCAGCTTCAGCCCATTTGGTGAAGTAGTCTACCGCGACTATGGCGTACTTCACTCCACCCTTTCCAGTTGGGAGGGAACCTACTAGGTCAATGCCCCAAACGGCGAACGGCCAGGGGCTGGTCATTAGGGTCATTTCCGTAGGCGGCGCTCGCGGAACCTTGGCGTACCTCTGGCACTGCTCACACTTCCTGACATAATCCACACAATCCTTCTTCATGGTGGGCCAGAAGTATCCTTGTCGAAGGATCTTTTTGGAGAGGCTCAGCCCGGAGGTATGATCGCCACAGAAGCCTCCATGAATCTCATGGATGATGGTGCTGACTTCGGTTCCGGCAACACACCTAAGGAAGGGTATGGACAACCCCCTGCGGTAAAGCTTTCCATCCATAACCACGTATCGGGGAGCTTGATATTGGAGCTTCCTTGCGTCAGCTTTATCAGTGGGGAGCTCTCCGGTGGTGAGAAATCGGAGGATGGGTCCTATTCAGGAGTGGGAATGGTCGATGATGGCGTTTATCCTTCGTGTCTCAGTACTGGGGGCTTCTAAGTGCCCGATGGGGACTAAGCCATACTGTTCAATCTCCGGGTCCGTTGCAAGCTTGGCCAGCGTGTCCGCGAGTGAGTTCTGGTCCCGGGGGACCTGGCGGATTTGGTAGCCTTTGAAATGCTGCAGTAGGTCGCGGGAGAGAGACACGTAGGCAGCCATCCTTTCGCCTTTCGTCTGGTATTCCCCGGATATTTGGTTTACCACAAGTAGGGAGTCGCTGTATACTTCGATTTTTTGGGCTCCGACTTCTCTGGCCAGTCGTAACCCAGCTAACATGGCTTCGTGTTCTGCCTCATTGTTGGATGCTGGGAACGCGAAACGGATGGCGCTCTGGAGCTGATGCCCTTGGGGAGATATTAGGATGACCCCCGCTCCAGCTCCTTTTTCATTTGAGGCTCCGTCTACGTAGACCTTCCAGGTGGGAAGTTCCAGGATAGGATCGTCCGGGAGGTCATTCATTCTCGAGCATTCCACAATAAAGTCCGCGAGAGCTTGACCTTTTATGGAAACACGTGGTTGGTAGTGGACGTTGAACTGGCTCAGTTCCATGGCCCACTTAAGCAATCTGCCAGAAGACTCGGGCTTCTGCAGGACTTGTCGGAGAGGGTGGTTGGTGAGTACTTTGATGGTGTGCGCCTGGAAATATGGCCTCAGCTTCCGTGAAGCGATCAGCAAGCAGAGGGAGAGTTTCTCGATCATCGAATATCTGGACTCGGCGTCCAATAACCTCTTGCTTACGTAATACACAGGGAGCTGGATACGGCCATCTTCCCGGACGAGAGCGGCACTTACTGCGTGCTCAGTCACAGCTAAGTATAAGAACAACGCCTCTCCTTCAACAGGTTTGGACAGAATGGGAGCTCGGGTTAAATGTTCTTTGAGGTGTTGGAAGGCTGCTTCGCATTCGGGGGTCCACTCGAACTTCTTGTTTCCTCGCAACACATTGAAGAAGGGGATACACTTGTCAGTGGCCTTGGATACGAAGCGGCTAAGAGCAGCTATCCTTCCGGTAACGCTCTGGACATCCTTATGTTTCCGGGGGGAAGGCATATCTATGAACGCCTTTATCTTCTCAGGGTTGGCTTCCACTCCGCGGGAGCTGACAATGAAACCGAGGAACTTCCCAGACGAGACACCGAAAGTACATTTCTTTGGATTTAGTTTCATCCCGTACTTTCGGATCACGGCGAAAGCTTCCTCAAGGTCGTCACTGTGGTCCCCGGAGGTCTTGGACTTTACCAACATGTCGTCCACGTACACCTCCATGTTCCTCCCTAGTTGGTCCTTGAACATTCTGTTTACCAGACGCTGGTACGTCGCCCCAGCATTCTTCAAACCGAAAGGCATGACCACGTAACAGTAGACACCCTTGTCCGTGAGGAAGCTGGTGTGTTCCTGGTCCGCGACATGCTTCTTGATCTGGTTGTATCCGGAGTACGCATCCATGAAGGATAAGAGTTCGTACCCGGAAGTAGCGTCTACCATCTGATCGATTCGCGGGAGAGGGAAACAATCTTTCGGGCAGGCCTTGTTTAGGTCCGTGAAGTCAATGCACATTCTCCAGGACCCATCAGGTTTCGGGACCAGAACTGGGTTGGCCAACCACACGGGATAGTGCGACTCCTGGAGAAAGCCTATGGACATCAATTTGTCCACTTCAGCTTTGACGGCTTCGGCTCTCACTGGGTCCAGCGGCCTCCTCTTTTGGCAAATTGGAGTTGCAGATGGGTCTATGTTGAGTGCGTGGCACGCAACATTGGGATTAATCCCCGTCATATCAGCATGGCACCACGCCAGGATATCCTGATTATCCTTCACAGTGGCTACGATCTTATCTCGAACGGCCGACGGCAGGTTCTTCCCCACCTGAATGACCTTGGTGGGTTCTCCTGGGTTGAGGATCACCTCTTCGACTTCCTCCATCGGCTCTATTGCTTTCTCGATTCCCACTCTTGGGTTGAGTTCGTCAGAGTATGCCTCCTGAGCACCCCCAGTTTCTGGAAATTCTTCCGCCAAAGGAATGGCAGCAAACGTCTCTTGGACCGTGTAGACAGATCGGACGGAGACGTTATAATAGCTCCGTGCACTTCTTTGGTCTCCTCGGAGGGTGCCAATACGCCCATCGTCGCATGGAAACTTCAAACATAAGTGGCGTATCGAAGTTATGGCCCCACAATCGATCAGGACCGGTCGGCCTAAGATGGCATTGTACGCCGTGGGGCAGTCGACCACCACGAATGTGCTATGCTTGAAGGCACAAGCGTCGCTTTCTCCTCTGAGGGTGACTGGCAGTTGAATTTTGCCTAATGGCATGAGTGCGTCCCCATTGAACCCTTGAAGCTGGATGGGGCATGGGGCCAGGTCCGTCTCGGTCAATCCGATCGCGTGGAAGGCCGCTTTGAAGAGGATGTTCACGGAACTTCCGTTATCGATCAAGATCCGTGAGACCTTCTTATTGGCAATCTGGGCTTCCACTACGAGGGGATCGTTGTGGGGGAAGTGCACATGTCGAGCATCGTCCTCCGTGAAGGTGATGGGAAGATCCATCATTCGGGGACGTTGAGCAGGTGATTGGACCAAAGCGCACATCTCCTCGGCGTGCTCTAACTCCTTCAAGTACCTCTTCTGGGAGTTGCGGGTACTTCCGGCAAGGTGTGGTCCTCCGGAAATGGTGGCAACGTGTCCGTCAACGGGTGGCGGAGCAAGGCCGGGCGGATATGGGTTGCCTGGTCCTGGAGCCAACAAGGCAATGGGCGCCGGAGCAGGTGGAGCAGGAAGTGCTGGGAACTGAGACCCGGGAGCTTGGGGGTGACCGGCTCCAGGAGCACTAGCGGCCCCCCTCTGTCCCGGGGAATATGCAGCTCCGTGAACTACCCCCTGTCCGGGATAGATAATGGGTATTCTCACCCACTGACCGAGGTGTCCCGCTCTTGCCAGGGACTCGATCTCATCCTTCAGCTGAAGGCACTCATTCGTGGTGTGCCCCACGTCTCCGTGAAACTCACACCTCTTATTGGAGTCTCGCGGACGCCTTCCTCCGTGAGACACTTTCGGGGGCTTCCTGTAGTTGACCATATTACAGGTCGCCCGATAGACATTCTCTCGCGAGTCTATCAAACTGGTATATTCCGTGAACTTGGGCTCATAGTCCTTTCGGGGTTTCTTTGAATGGTCTCCCCGGTTGGAGTTTCTTCCGCTTCGTTTGCTCCGCGATTGGCTCAAATTTCGTTCCGGGGCTTCCGCTTGCGGCTGCGGCATGCCAGGAGCGATACTACATCCGGTTTGTACTGCTCCGTACCCAGAGAAATGGGTTTGACTCGGCGTCTGAGCAGACGCGGAAGGCCCATACACACTTGGAGTGAATCGGGCTCCTGGAAGCGTGAGGGCTGGTGCGGGAGCTTGCGAAGCAAAGCTCGGCGCAGTCACGGAAGGGGTTGGAGCCGGGGGAACTCCAAAGGCCTGCTGGTAGGCATCCTCAAGGTTGATGATTCCCTGAGCTTTTGACATGAATTCGGACAGTGTTTCTGCCCGTCTCCTTTGCATTTCCCCCCATAGCAGGGAGCCGACAGTAAGGCCTGATTGAAGGGCGATCAGCTTCATGTCATCGCTGACCTTGGTTTTTGCAGCAGCTTCCATCATTCTCTGAATGAAAGCTTTGAGGTTCTCAGTGGGTTGCTGCTTGATGTTGGTTAAGGAACCAACCTCCATGTCGTGGTCGCGGGCAGCAATAAACTGCCTCCTAAACGCGGACTGTAGCTCCTTCCAACTGTGGATTGATCTGGGAGCTAATCTTTTCCACCAGTCCTCCGCGGACTTGGTAAGGGTGAGTGAGAAGCACATGCATTTGGCGTCCTCACTGACACGCGCCACTTGCATCATTTTATTGTATTTAGCTAGGTGGGTACGCGGGTCTGTCCTCCCATCATATAATTCTATGTGAGGCATTTTGAAGTTATCCGGGAGGGATGTTTCCGCGATCCTCCTAATACATGGTTCCGGGTCTTCCTCCTCAGAATCTGACAGGGCCCCACTTTGCTTTCGGACCAGCTTGGTCAAGGCAGCAATCTGTTCCTCGAGCCTCTTCGTATCACTTTCCGGGAGGTCACGTCCCCGGAGCTTGTCATTAATATGATTTCGGAGGTCATCTCCGCGAGGCCGGGCCTTTTCCCCTTTGGCCTTTTCATACTTGGCCTCCAACCTTCTTCTTAGGTCCACCGTGGACCAGCTATCTTCGGAGTGCGAGTTCGCAGCCCGACCGTCCTGATTGACGGAATCACTGGGGCGGTTGTTCCTTCCCCTAGGCCTGGGTGCCTTAGCACCGGGCCCTTTAGGCACAGAGTGCCCCCTTGGGGCTGAAGGACGTCTGGGCTTAGGAGCGCCAGAGACCTTCTGCGCGGGGGGGGGGGGGCAGTCGGCCTGGTGATTCACGCCTTTAGGAGGTGCAGGGGCGTCAGCGCGCACAGGCTCTCCAACTTTTTCTTTGCCCTTGTTAGGGGCGGCTTTGGATGGTCCAGCAGCGGGTGGATCCGGCATGGGGGCATCAGCCCCACCTCGAACAGAGGCATCCTCGTCCGAGTCGCCTAGATCTCCGAACTTACTTTGGAGGCGTTCCATCATGCGTTGCATTCTTTCGGAGACGCGCTCCTGCTCAGCAAGCTTGGCCTTAGTGGCCACCAGTTCTTCGGCTACTTGGACCAGTTCTGGGTCCTTCTCATAGTAGCAGCCGTCCTTGTAATAACCGTCTTGGACATACTCTTCTTCGTCTTCTAAGTATGTTGTATCTTCGGTACTGACCTGATCCTGGCGGGATGTCGGGTCTTCACCTTGGTAGTCTAAGGGTTCGCTTCGCACCACATCTTCCATCACGGTATCGGGGTTGACCGTAGCATTTTTGTCAACAGCGGATTTTCTCGTAGTCACCATCTCTTTAGTACGAAGTGAATACAAAAAACGTACACAGAAAAAGAGCTGACTAACAACTTCCTACAGCTCTCAATGAAAGCACCAAAATGTTTACCGAGTTTTTCGGAAACGAATAACTAACAGAATAATAAAAAGATAAGAACTGTAGAAATTCTGAAATGTAACTAAACAAACAGTGTTTTTACGTGGTTCAGGCGTTAACAAGCCCTAGTCCACGAGTCGATGTTATTATACTTGGAAAAGGTTACAGTAAGATGGCTGGTGCACAAGAACTTCACACACTCACAATGTTTCTCTCGGGTTCTCTTGAAGAAGATGAAGCTAGAGAGATTTTGGTAGAGTTTTTGCTATGTGATTTGTTGGTCGTCCCTCTTCTTGTAAAATGAAGGGGTCTTTATAGCTAGGGTTTCGGATTAGGGTTTTTCTCTACGTACATGAGTCTTAATTACACCAGCCATAAATAGGGGATACAATTACTGTAGTAGCATGGCTACAAGACTCTATGTGGGTATATTTACGTGAAAGTATGGGGAACACACAAAGTCAGCCGTCTTTTCCAAGTTGTCAGCGGAACAGTAGGCGAAAAGGTACCCTTAGGCGTGCTGGGATGTGTGCGGCTTTGACCTGACAGGCGTGTCAGGCGGGATCCTGTGTCAGACGGATATCATTCCAAATATGCCTTCTCCCGGACTCGACCGTTCGGTTTTGTTCTGTGCGAGACACGGAACTGTTCCCGCGGAGACCACTCGAAGAGCCTCTCCTGGAAGGGGCTTCCCCGAGGGGTATCCTTCAGGAGTCCGGGAGAGTCGACGAGTTTCCGTGTTGTGCTTGCTTGGAAAAGTAATCCGGATACTAAGCAGGAGAGGCGAAGCCTTTCTGTCCATCCGCGAGCTCTGGTCACCTACCGTGAAAGACATCGATAATTCTGCTTCCCCGAGGTCATCAATCTAAACGCTATCCGGAAATCTGGATAACAGGTTGTATAATATTAAATTTTGATTTATCAATAGATTTAATTATATTGATAAATTAAAATTTAATAATACTGTATTGATTAAATTCATAACAATATTGCATTGTCATTAATTTTGATTTTTTTTTCTAAATTAAAGTTACATTTTTTAAGTTTTATGTATACACTAATGTTTTTTAAAAATATTATTACAGTAGATAGTCCAGCAATGTTATCTCCAACATTTTCTACTAAGCCATATAATCACGACTGAAATTAATCTTTGGTGTCTCAAAAACTCATGCTTCATCTCCTTTTTGTTGGTTTTCTGTTATATCATATTGGCTTTCAGTTCGTTTAATATCTTCTATAGGTGTGGCACCAACTGGATATTTTTCAATCATTTTATCATTAACAGAGTGCATTCTGATCCAGTTGTGGATAACACAACATGCTATCGGTATTCAACGTTGCTTTCCAAGCAAGTATGGAGGCATTGAATTCAAAACTGGAAACCTGGCTTTTAAAAGTCCAAAACATCGTTCAATCACATTACGCAATGACGAATGTCTATAATTGAATAACTCAATCGCACATCTAGGTTAGTTCACTCTTCCTCTAAAACGACACAAGTGATAACGTTCACCACGATATGGTGCTAGAAATCCAGGCATATTTGGATAGCAAGAATCAATAGCATATTATTTACCTATATTAAAAGCAATTATTAATAAGGAAATGTGAAGAAAAAATTATAATGTACAAGTGTATTTTAATACTTGATGGTGGCATAGGAAAGTTATCTTCTTTTCTAATTTCATCAAGAAGCACTCTAGAGTCATTGGCCGTTCCATTCCATCCAACATAGACATAAGTAAAAAGCATATTAAAGGAGCATGCGGCCATTACTTTTTGTGTTACTCCCACTTCTTTTTTCCTCTATATGCAATATTATATATATATATTTATATAAATATGTGAGAGCAAATCAAAATAAATGATACCATATCTGTGACTACAAAATACAGACAATTTGGATTGGAAAATGGTTCACCTAAATTACTAGTTTCTAATGAAAACCCCAAAAATATCTAACACTTAAAACCTTTAAAAATTAATATTAAAAAAATGCTAATGGTGGAACACGAAAGAAAAAGATGTGAAGTAAGTGCTAGGATATCAAATGCATATGCTCAATTAGATGCATATGAAACAAATAAAATTACCAAAAAACCCTAAAAAAATTCTACGAAGTTATCAACAATCATCCCAATCTTTTGTTGTCTTTCTTTTATATATGTAAGGCAAACGACTTTTACAGCTAGCATATACTGGGTACAAAAGAGATCTCATCAAAACAACAAACACACATTTTTTTGTATATATTTACTGGTATTAATGAAAAAAAATAAGGAGATTTACCGCAATTAATCAGAAATTGAAGACTTGTAAGTGATAGTGAGTGTCTGAATGTGACATTGAACAAGGATGATGAAGAAGAAGAAGAAGAAGGTAAAGATGATGAAGAAGAAAGAAAGTCGAACAGAAAAAGATAAAGGGAAGAAAAAAACTAAGGGTGAAAATATGTTTTTAGGTTTTTGGATAAAATACTTAGAAAACATGAAATAATCGTTTTCAATTTGCTAGGCTAAAATTTGAATTATTTTTAAAAACACTTTTTGAAACACAAGCAACCAATCAATGATTTTTGTGGGCCCCATGTATTTTGTGTTTCCAGAATGATAAAATCATTTTCAAATGAGATACCAATCAGACCCTAAAATATTTTCAAATAATTATTCTATATTTTATTATTTAAAATATAATTTTTTATAATTTTAAAATAAATTAATAAATTTTTAATTAAAAATATAATGTGGACCAATAATTCACTGACACCTATCAGCTTAAGTGAGCCCAATTAGCACCTAACAAAGGTGATTGTGATAGATCAACAAAAATATAATGTTGGGTATTTTTAAATATTTAGGTATATAAGTGTATAAAATCGAAAACTTTGAGGTATTTATGGTTCAAATACACTTATTTTAAGTATATCTTGAACCATTATGTGTCACTTTAGTTGTAACTCATGAAGACTATGGATACCAAAAACCCTAGTTGCATAAGACTCCCGTCTTGTGCCCTTCAAACCATAGATTTGAGATGGAAGCAGCGAGGCTTGATCTGGTGCCTTCCGCTAAGAGCCCTGCGACAGAACCAAGCGAGACATGGTCTTGCGCCAAGATGGTCCCACGTCAAAAGCACCTCACGCTAAAAGGGTCTCGTGCCTAGAAGGTGCCCCGTGCCTCAGAGGGGCCGTGCGCCGAGAGGGCCTCGCGCCAAGAGGGCTGCACGACTGGAAGGTGCCTCGTGCCTTGGAGGCGACTCACGACTTCGCCTCGTGCTCAGGGGCCTCACGCCACAGCGCCTCGCGCGCAGGGGCCTCGCACGCCACATCATCTCGCGCGCACCAGCCCCGCGCACCACCGCATCATCTCACGCGTAGTGGCCCCGTGCGCCACACCGTCTCGTACACCACGACATCGTCTCGTGTGCAAGGGCCTCGTGCTACAGCGCCTCGCGCGCAGGGGCCTCGCGCGCACCAGCCCTGCGCACCGCGACATCATCTCGTGCGCAAGGACCTCGTGCCACAGCGCCTCACGCGTAGGGGCCTCGTGCACCACACCGTCTCGCGCGCACTAGCCCCGCGCACCACGGCATAGTCTCGTGCGCAAGGGCCTCGCGCCACAGCGTCTCGTGCGTAGCAGCCCCTCGTACCACGGGCCTTGGGAGGATCTTGCCTTCTATTCTCGTGGAGGTACGAAATGCATACGGAGGTACTACCCTAAAAATCACAGATGGCAGACCCTATTCCCACGCCAGAAAAGTAGTGGTCGTATGCGCTAGATACCTGATGTGGTCCTTCTCAACCTACCTCTGACATTTGTCCCCGACAAGTAGTAGAGGTACGAGGAGTGGTGGCATGACCTGCATGCTTCTGTCCATTTATCAGCATCGACACCACAACCCTCTGCTCCACCACGACCTATGCCACTACCATAACAGCGTACCCAAGTACCTTCTTGTCCCCTGGGACCACCTTGTATCCAAGGCCATTAGAGCCAAGCTATAAATGGATATTCTCCTCTCCATCTAAGGGGTTGGAAAATTATTGTAATATTAGACTATTCTAAGAGCCATATACGAGTTTTTCTTCGATTATTCACTTGCTATTTTCCTCCAAATTTCTACAAGTTCTTTTGTAATCATTAAGTTCTAATTAATTCTTTGAGTTTTCCATCCATATTTCGTTGACGAGTTTCTGCCGTTAACAATGACCTATCTTCTTAAGGTAGTTTTTTTTTTCGTTTCTTTTGGGTTGATGCAGTGGGTTGATGTCAAGGTGATTTTTAGTTGTTTTTTCGACATCGTATTATAGTAGGTTGATTCTAGTTATTTTTTAGTTTGTTTAGGGTATAAGTTTAGCCGTTCTGATATATTTTTTTAGTTTATATTGACACATTTTTAAAGTACAATGATTAGTTTTCGATGTTTTTTTGTTATGTTAGGTTGAAGTCGTAGATTGATGTCTAGTTGATTTGTAATTCTTTTTACGATACTGTGTTACAGTAAGATTGATGTCTAGTTGAATTTTAGTGGTATTTTTAAAACTGTATTTTGTAATTACGAAACTTGAAAAATTATATTTTTAAAAACTTAAAGTAGTAATTTTGAAAAAAAAAATTAGATACCATAAAAAATGTAAAATAACAATATATATATTTCGCATATGAAAATATTTGCAATAATACGGTGCAAACTTAAGCTTTGTAAATTCTGGGTTGAATTAGAGGCCCATGCATTCGTATTGAGTATAAAGCCCAATCTTCTATATGTGCACCATCTCTATATGCATGCCTATAACCTTTTTGTTTTTGAAGGGGATTGCATTGCATGCCGTAACTTGATAGTTGATATAATACTCTAAACTCATTAATCAACTTTACTAAAACTAAACTTAAAATAATACTTTTCATATATTATATAGTTTCTTTTGACGAATAACCAAATACTTAATGAGGCACACATGTCATAATATAAGGTGAAATATTTTCCAATTAAGTAATCTCGTTATTGTGTGCTACGTATTTACAAATATATATAGACAAAAATCAAGAATTTAAAATTCCTAATAATACAACCCCACTTGTTAGGATAGAAATTATAAAGTTAGTCACTAAATGACAAACTACTCTTTAAAAAATGAGTGGAGGAAAAAAAAACATATATATATATATAAAAAAAAATTCATAAATTATTGTGTGCTACGTATTTACAAATATGTATTGAAACTTTTAACACTTCCATCAGACGATTATTGTTCGAGTATTGCTATAAGGCACTATAAGGTGTCCAATGGGAGACAAGCTGCATCAAGTGGCAATCGTGTAGGCCACGTGGCACACTAGGAGGACTTTGGGAAGCAGTAAAGTTGCATGTGGGCCCAATAAGTCAAGTCTGTGCTGAATCTTAGGCGCGTCCTCCCTCACGGACACTCAGTAATTGGGCTCTAGTCTTTGCATGATATAAGTTGGGACCTTGGAGCAAAATAGCCCATTTTGTGTCGTAGATAAAAAATGTCCCTGTTTTAAAAAATTTCGCAAAATAGCCTAAATTGCTGTATATGATTAATTAATAGACAAAAAATATTCATATTCTCTTCCTTTTACTAACATGTTTTAGAAACTTTTTTGTTTTTGTTTTTGTTTTCAGCGTGCTTTCATCTTCATTTATTATCATTAATAAAAGTAATTTCTTTAATGACTTTTTTATTTTGATACTTTTCTATGAGAAATTTGGTATAGGTGATCAAATTCTATTGTTTAAGTAATTAACATAATTGTTAGTTAAAATAGATATATCATTATTTAACCTCAAACAATTTTTTTCTAAAAATAGAGAATATATCATCAATTAGTTTCATAAAAATATAAATATTATTAATCAACTTTAGTATACCATAACACAAAAAATGTATACCATAGTAAAAAAGAGATATCTAACCAAAATAAAATTGAAATACCATAACTTAAAAATCATATATATCATGTTAATAAAATTATATACTACAAAATATATAATAACGTACTAATAAGATTATATACCATCAAACTTACAAATATATATAAAAACTTTTTAAAAAATTAATCAAAGTTGATGTTCCACAATATAAAAAATAGATATACCAGTTTATCTAATTTTGTTCCTGGATATATTTATGTTAGCATCTGTTAGATCTATTTTGGGTCTTTAGTATATCTATATCTGGCTTTGGTATATCCGCTTGTTTGTTTATTTGGTCAATATATCTGCTTCTTTGTTCAGTATATATATTTTTATCTCAGGTATATTTTTGATTGCCTCAGATATATATATATATATATGTTTTCGTCTCTAATACATCTTTAGTTGTATATTGTTAAACCATGATTTTATATTTCTAAATTGACCATAGTCTTAGATGTTATTTCCTCTACTCGAGTTGTGTATTTTGTTACAGCTCACACCTTTTTTTTGAGTGAGCCCCTTTTTTGGTTTACGGTGTACATATACCAAGTACTGCTCATTTATGACTTGGGGAAAACAACATAAATTTCATTCGCTCTTAGATCTATTTTCTCTCGTGGTATCAGGCCATAAACGGCTCTAATTGCGTCCGAAATTAATATTACCGATGTTCCACAACTTCCTCAGTCTGCTCCACCATATCTAGTTCCTTCTTCTCCGATGTCGGCATCTGCTCCAGCCATGGGTCTCTCCCCTGTTTCAGATCTTGCTGGTTCCTCCTCCTCCTTTCCAGCTCTTCCTTCTATGAGTCAAACTCTAGCTGTTAAGCTAGATCAGCACAACTATGTTGTTTGGAAGCATCAAGTGGGCTAGAGATTTTATTGATTGATCTCGTCCCTGTCTCTCTCGTCTTGTTGCAAATTCTTCTACTCAAATCAATCCTGAATATTACTCTTGGAATAGGTATAATCATCTCATTATGAGTTGGATTTTTGCTTCCGTTTTTGACTCCATGATGGGCCAACTTGTCGGCTATTCTACTGCTTTTGAGATCTGGCAGGCACTTGAACAAATTAATGCGACACTCTCTTTTTCTCGTATCACTGAACTACGAACCCAATTCCAAAACATGAAGAATGATGAGTTGAGTGCTTTCTCTTACACTCAGAAATTTGGGTCTGTCTGTAATGCTCTTGCATTTATCGGGGAGCCTTGGGCATACCGTGACCAGATGACCATTTGTTACATCCATTCAAAATCACTCCACTAAACCTTCCATTGCCGAATTTTATAGTCTCCTCCTCAATTATGTTGCTCGGTTGGATCGACAAACTGCTGCTAACTCTTTCAGCTCCTTTCAAGCCAACTTGGCTAATTTCTCCAACAACACATATCCCAAACCCAAACAGAAGCACCCCAACTATTCTAATCGACAAACTTCTTTCCCTCACTGAGGCAACAATCGCCCTCCACCATCATTTCCCTCACCCCAAACCATTCCAAATCGTGGCAATCTCCTGCCTATTTTCCCAACCCCAAATCCAGAAATATACTCTTAGGATATGTATAGATATTTTATTATTTAAATAAAAGTACATTTTTATTATATTTAAATGTTATAATTATTGTTTAAAATAGTTATATAACAATATAAAAAAAATTTCTTATTCTTTCACGAGAATATAATTTTTTTTGTTAGTATGAGATAATTAATATCATATAATAAAAAAAATAGTGAGAAATATATTAAAGTAAAAAATCTTTAATGAATGATTACTAGTATAATTTACTAAGCATACAAGATACAAGTGATTCAGATTCAGATTACTGATGTTGATAGATATTTTAGTCAATGTGTTGTATATAATAGAGATTATATATGACAAAACTGATGAGAATTGATTATCTTTATAAATTTAACGTTTGACATAAAGATTTAATTCTTATCATAATAGATGATCATTTGTAGACCAGTCTAAATCGTGAGTATTCATGAATTTCTGTTTATGTTTATTGGATCTTTTGATTCACTCGTTAATGTTTCTTATTATAATGAGACTAATGACTTTAGTTTTGGAGATTCAATATCATGAATCGTTAGGAATATGATTTACAATAATGCAATCCATAATTTCCTAACGAAATGAATATTGGTTCCCTTAAGAGTTAATTCTGGAACTGAATTGTTATTGAGCTCAAATCGATAATTTGATTATAGATTAATTATTTGCTAGTGAATTAATGATACTTAAGGATCAAGAGGTAATTAGAAGGGTAAAACAGTATCTTGCCATCTCTAATTAACGAACCAATAAAAGGAGGACAAAACTACATTTATTGATTATATCAGTGGATTGTAAGAGAAAACTCTGTAAATATAATTTTATAAATACTTAGAGTGCAATTCTATATTTATAGCGGAGTAATCATGGAATTAATAAATAAGATTATTAGATTAAAGAGTTTAATTAATAATCTGGTTTATTAGAGCTTCGTATTATGGGTCCATGGTCTCCCAAATCACCTTTATCCTACACTATCAAGGGTAAAGATGTCAAAAGAAATATTTGTAGAGAGAATGACCAAATTACAAATGAATTAATTTTTCAGGGCTAGGAAATAATTATGTGATAGTTATGGGTGATTGATTAATTATTTAACTACATAGTTTTTATTTTGAAAAACTATATGTTAAAATAAATAGTAATCATGTTTGGATTAATATTGAGAGAGGTTAATAATTATCTTATTTATAATAAGATATTTATTTATTTATTTAAATCTCATATTTTAAGATTGTTGTTCGTCTTTTCACCAAAGGACACGTGGCAATCGGAAACCAGTGCGGGTAGGGCACGTGGCGTAGGCGCATGCCCCTTCAAGTGAGGCCACACCTAGGGGTCAGTCCTCGGAGGGTGGATATCTCGAATAAAGGCCACGCCCCTCTGACAAAGGTTAGGCACAGACGTCTCTTTCTGAGGCCATGCCCTGAGGACTAGTTAGTAGTCCTTGAACTCTTTACAAGCATTTGTCTTCTAGGTCAAGGACCTTATCCTCGGGACCTAGAAGGCTAGCCAGGTGTCAGCCAATGCATGTTTGAAGAGTCAAAGGATCGTCTGACAACCTTTTTGGTGATCCGTCCACAATGTTGTCAATTGTACGACTCGACAATTCGCACTCCTACTACGCCGTCTAACATGGAGATATGTGCGCACGCCTTAACAGTGCCAGGGGATGTTCCCCATAAAGTAGGTATGTAACGACCCAATTTTCTAATAGGGCTTAGGGCCTTGATTAGTGTGACTGGAGGGAAATAAATGATTTAATATGCTAATATATGAATTTATGTGAATATGTGATAGCGATGCATGTTTAGTTGAATTAAATATGCATGTGGGCCCCGTTTGGATATTAGGGGTATGTCTGTGATTTTAGCTCGTTGAGGGTATAAATGTGATAAATATGATATGTATGTGATATATCTGTGTAGCACGATCCGAGACAGTTCTAGGGAGCAGTTAGCCGAAAAGTCACAACGGGGTTGAGAATTCGACTCCGGGCGAGTCGAGGGGTATTTTGGGTATTAGATGTATTATGAGGTATCGGGTTATGGAAATAAATATTTGGAGATATATTTGAGGTTAGAATGTCTAGGAGGGAATATTGGGGGAAATTTACCATTTTGCCCTCGGGGACGTTTTTGGTACCCCGAACCTTAAGGTAACCTTAAAGCTTAAGTTAAATAAAACAAAACCTGGGAAGTCTTTAGAAAAATTCAGAAACCGACTCTTTCTTTCCCTCTCTCTTGAAGTTGTCTTCTTTTCTTCCTCTCCATTTGAAGCTTGGGAGAATTCTTGGTGAAATCAAGCTAAGGACTAAGTAGTGAAGCTGGGAAATCTTTGGAGCTAGAAGCTTGAGGCTAAAGGATCAAATTCAGAGACTAAGTTCAGCAAGGGTAAGCTTTAAATTACAAGGATTTAGATTGAAGTTTCAGCTGGTTTTTTTAGAATATGCATGTAGTTTGGTGAAGGATTGATTTTGGGTTTGATGAGGTATTTGGGCTTAAGTTCTTGTTAGGTTTTGCTGTTGAAATTGTTTAAAGATTTCTGTGATTAATGTTTGGATTATTAGGTTGATTTTTATGGATGATTGGCTGGGTTTTAGAAGAGAAAATGGAGGATTTTTCTGGGTTCGAAGGGTCGGGCCGCGGCCCTTCGAAGCATTTGGGTGGCCTAGAAGAAGGGCGGGCAGCGGCATGCCCTAGCTAGGGCCACAGCGCGCCTGCCCTGTTTTGGGTGTGCTCTTGGGTTTGGGGGCGGGCCGCGGCATGGTCTCATAGGGCCGCGGCTCTTAGTGCCATTTTATGCTTTTAAGTGTGTTTAGGCTTGGGAACTCAAAGGTTAAGGCTTGGGATGGATTTTATCACTCGGATTGATAGAATTCAAGGTCCCGGAGATTAGAGTTATGGCTCAAAGTTATTTAATGGATTAGAACTTGATGGATGAATATTGTTAATGTGTTGTGACTAGGGTTTCGGTGAGGCTCAAGTTAGGGGACTGTGCTCGGGATATCAGTGCTCAGAAAGCTCGGGACGCAGGTAAGAAAACCCCTGTTCCCATAGAGCTTGTATGCAGGGCTGAGCTCAATATGTTTGAACTGCAGGGCGTAGCCCTTCGATTGAATTTGTTAATGTTCAGTATATTTTTTATTATGCTATGAATGCAATTATGTAAATGTTCGGCAAGAGCCGAGAATAGCGCAGGCCGAGGTCGACAGGGGCCGGGAACGGCGTTAGGCACGTTGAGTGCAAGGCCGAGTGCGGCAAGGGGCCAGGAGCAGCGTTGAGCACGTGGAGTGCGAGTTGCCAGGGCGAGACCCTAAAGGATACCTAAGATATCCTCACGGTGTGGACTGCGAACCCAGGGCCTGGTAGAGCGCCTGGGACGGCATGGCCGTATGTGTTTAGCCGATTGATGGCCTGTCTATATGCTAAGTATTTGTTTTGCATATGTTTATGCTTGTGAGGGTTTTCTTGCTGGGCTTCGGCTCACGGGTGCTCTATAGTGCAAGTAAGGGCAAGGGGAAAATCGACCAACCATGAGTACGGAGAGCGTGAAGCGACGCGTACATGTTTGGCTTGCCTGGCTGCCACAACCAGTGGTTTTGAGAGATGATTGTATTAAAACTTAGATTTTGTCGTCTAGTCGACTTGGTTTGTACTTATATGTTGTAAATATTTCTAAACAGTATTTTGGGATCCCAAGTGTCAAATACTTTATGATTTTCAGTAAATGGAATTATTTTCAAAGTTTATAACTCTGTTTATGATTTAATTACACTTTTGACTTTAAACCTCGATTAGCGAGTTAAATGCACATTTTTAAACTCACTTAGTAACTGCTCTAAGGAAGTAGGGCGTTACAAGGTAACTTTATGGAGTGGGCCTCGCGTATCTCGCCTGGGTCGTGGTCTCTAGTTAATGTAGCCCAATGCATTAAAGTGGTATTAATACCCCAATAATGGGGAGAATATGTATTAATTATAGATAATTAATATTAATGACCCCAACCTCTATAAATAAAGCTGAGAGTCTCATTGTAAAGGGTTCGATTTTTTAGAGAGAGAAACCTTGTATTCAGAGCAATATAAACGTTGCCTGAGAAAACTCCATTAGAGCTTGCCCTAACAAGCTTCCAATCTCCTTAATACCAGAGATTTGTGGACTATGTCTCTTTTATAGCTGAACCACGTAAAAATCGTTGTGTTCTTAGTTATTTATTTATTTAATCTCTCATCTTTAAGTTGATATCGAAAAATACAGTCAATATTTTGGTGCTTTCATTGCGAGCTTGAAGAAAGCATTCAGAACATTTACAGCCATGGTAACCACTCGGAGAAATGTCACAGATGACGTAGTCCCTTCTACTGGAGTTGAAGGAGGGGAAACCAGTCGATAGGCACCCCAAGACCTGCCTGAGATGGTGGAAGATTATGACGAAAATGTCGAATACGATGGCGAAGATGACAGTGGCGACCAGGAGTATTATGAGGAAGAGTATCCACGGCCCATGGATGCAGAGGAGACACCAGAAGTTGTGGTGCTCCGTGAATAGGTGGCCACCCAGCAACAAAAGATTGATGCCCAAGAGGGTAACATCGCCACCCTACAGGAGATGGTACTTGCCATGGAGGCCACTGTTGTAGCCCAAGGGCTACGAGTGGACCCCAATGGTAATGTACCAGCTGAGCACCCAACTGGCATGCCACCTGCGCACCCTGTTGGAGTGCCACCTGTAATTGCAGCCGGAGTGCTCCTTGAGCACCCAACTGAAGAGGTGCGAGATCCGCTAGTTGTAGTGCCCACTAAGAATCCAGTTGGAGTTGGAATCCAAGTGCTGCCACAGGATTATGGCAAAGGAAAATTTGACGATAATCATGCTCCAAAGCAGAAAAAGGCTCATCAGGAACCTGAGGACAACCAGATTCTCAAGCAAGTTGGAAAAGGGTAATGACCCAAGAGCCCGAGGACACCGCTAGCCTGTCATCGCTCGTGGAAATCGGGGCGTTCCGCCCTGACGCGTCAATACGAACTGCGCGAGGCCTGGAGCTGGTGTCCCCTCGGCATCTCGCCAACCCCGCAAGAACAACGGTCCAGGGGTCAACCTGAGAAATGTCTCTATGAACTGAGAATGTGGAATCGGTATCTCGGTAAATAATGAGAATGTTGAGTCCGATGGCGAAACCGAGGTGGCTCATCCCGAGGGTAACGACGCATTCCGAGGTCAAGCTGACCTACGGGACAACCTTAACGGTTGTAGGTGTAATAAGACTAACGAGCGCGAGCCCGCCAAGAAAGGTTTGTCAGACCTTCGACATAATCTCAACGCCTGAAGAAGAGATAACCCGACGCAGAGCGTCAACCGAGACTGTGACCCACTCCGTGCGGAGTTAGAAAGTCTGAAGAGGATCATGCTAAGAATCGGCAAACAGGAAGGCCAAGACTTAGATTCAGAGGATGAAGAAGGGGAGCCCTACACTCCTCACATTGTGGAGGCCCCTTTGCCGAATGGCTTCAAAATGCCGGCCATCTTGCCCTATGATGGCAGCTGGGACCCCACCGAACACCTTTCTAAGTTCAACAGATTGATGTTGGTGCACCGTGTCTCCGATGATGCTAAATGTTATGTGTTCCCGATCATTCTAACGAGACCGACAGATGAGTGGTTCAAGAAGCATCGACTAGAATCCATTCAATCATGGAAATAACTATAATTAGCCTTACGAAGACAATTCATAAGAGCTCAGGAGGTGAGCTTCAAGTTCAGTGCTTTGGCCAACATAAAATAAGGGCCCTTTGAGACCCTCAAGGCATACATCAAACGCATTAAGAAGGAGGCAGTGAGAACCAAGAGGGTTGATGATGGCTAGCAGTTGATGGCCTTGCAGGCTAGCATCCGTGTGGGGTCCCCACTTTGGGATGACCTCCAGTGAAGGGGATGCTGACGCCTTGATGACTTTATTCGTCGGGCACAAGAGTATATCAGCTAGGAGGATGCCCAGATTGGAGCGTTCAGAGGACCTGCCACCTTTCCCGCTCTGACCACACCTGGCCCCGTGGCCTCAGGGATCCAGTATCCCCCCTTATGCTCCTTTCCAACTTGACATGGGGGGAGTCCAGCCCAACCTGAGTGTCTCGCCCACATATTTTAGTGTCGTTCCGAGCCCTGGATTCAGTGTGGCTCCGACAGAATACAAAGTGATGCCCACTGGATACAATGCATTTCAGCCTGCATTCAGTGTTGGAGTTATTGTTCCATCCCAGTTTGCAGCACCCAGTCGAACCCCCGGCAGCAGTAGACGCGAGGGCAAAGGAAAGGGCTGGAAGCCCAAAGGAAATGGAAACGCAGAGGCCGAGGAGGGAACTACCTCTGGTGAGAAGTATGTCTCATAGTACTACGAGTATATTGACTTTGTAGACTCCCAAGAGAATATATTTGTGGGCACAGAACAACATGTTCACTATCGGAAGCCACAACCCATCCGGAGGGACAGGGAAAGGCGAGATCCCAGCAAGTTTTGTCTTTTTCACAACAACATAGGGAACCACACCAATGAGTGCCACCAGCTCAGGGACGAGATCGAAAACCTCATCAAGTTTGGACATCTCCACCAATATGCTAAGGGTGGAGAACGTCAGGCACAACTCCCTGCAACAGGAACACTCGTGTCGCCTGTTGCTCCACAGATCCCAGCATTTGCTCCCGTGGCCCCACAACATCCAGTACTTCGAGGACCTCCCCCAATGAACGAATGAGTGAGAACCATTTTAGGAGGGCCCCACCTGGGGGTACCTCATGAGGCTCGCAAAATAGGTATGCGCGAGCTTTAAATCATGATGACGAGGTGATGGCTTTAGCTCAGTTGCCTGCCTAAATAGCCGCGAATGACTGACCAAGTCATAACATTCTCTGAAGACGATGCTCGAAGAATAAATTTCCTGCCCCAAGACCTGCTGGTAATAGAGAGACAAGTCTCCAACAAAATGGTCGCGCAGATTCTGGTGGATAACGGGAGTTCGGTGAACATCTTGTTTAAGTTAGCCTTCAAGAAAATAGGGCTGACCACTGCAGATTTGTCTTCATGCGCCTAAACTCTTTACGGATTCTCAGGAGAAACCCTCATCCCGATGGGGCAGATAAAGCTCCCATAACACTTGGAGAAGTGCCTCGACAAGCCTTCAAATACTGCACCTTTGTAGTGGTAGACTGCTCCTTAGCATATAACGCCATCCTGGGACGACCTGCCCTAGTAGAGTTTGGAGCCTCACTTCCATCCACCACTTGTGAATGAATATCCCCACGGAGGTGGGGATTGGTACCATTCACGGAGACCAAAAAGAGGCGAGGCAGTGTTACAATGTTTCTCTCAAGACCCCCGTGATGGTTGTGGAGGCAGCAGTCCCCGAGCAGCCCGAGACATTGGAAGTATAGGCGGTCTAGGAGACAGGGCCTGATGAATTGGACTGGAGGGTTTAAGAGGAGAGGTCCATTGAACCAATAGAGGAGGTGGAGGAGCTAGTTCTTGATACCTCCACCCCAATAGAAAAATAAAAGTTGGGGGAAGCTTGAAGACGGAAGTCCGAGAAGTAATGGTGGACTTCCTCCAAGAAAACCAAGACGTGTTTGCATGGTCGCATTCCGACATGGTTGGCATTGATCAAAACATCATCTGCCATGCCTTGAATGTCGATCACAACTTTGCTCCTATCCAGCAAAAGCAAAGGACGTTTGATCAAACTCGAAAAGAGGCTCTCATGGCCAAGGTAGACAAGCTCCTCACCAACAAATTTATTCGAGAAGCCCAATACCCCAGGTGGCTATCCAATCATGTTCTTGTGCCAAAGCCAATTGGCACTTGGAGGACATGCATCAATTTCTCAGAACTTAACAAGGTTTATCCGAAAGATTGCTTCCCGCTCCCCAAGATAGATCAGATGGTTGATGCCACCTCAGGCTATGATCTATTGTCATTCATGGATGCATACTCGGGCTATAACCAGACATCCATGCATGTCGCAGACCAAGAGCATACTAGTTTTCAGACCGATAAGGGTGTCTACTGTTACATCGTGATGATTTTTGGACTAAAGAATGCTGGTGCCACCTACCAGAGACTGTTAAGCAGGGGAAAAACATGGAAGTTTATGTGGATGACATGCTGGTCAAATCTAGGACAGCTCCTGATCATGTGGGCGACTTGGCGGAGGTTTTCTCGGTGAATGAAATTAAATCCCCAAAAGTGCACATTTGGGGTTGCCTCCAGAAAGTTCCTAGGTTTCATCATCAGTGCTCGAGGAATTAAGGCAAACCCCGAGAAGATCAAGGCCTTAATCGAAATTTTGTCTCCTTGGATGCATAAAGACGTTCAGAGCCTGATAGGAAGGATCACAACTTTGAGTCATTTTGTCTCCAAGGAAACAGACAAGTGCATCACTTTCTTAATGTGCTCCGAGGAAGTCAGAGATTCGAATGGTCGAAAGAGTGCGAACAGGCATTCCAGCAACTCAAGGCGCACATGGAAAATCCTCTGCAACTGTCCAAGCCCGTAGACGGAGAACCCCTCCTTCTCTATATGGTTGTCTCAGAGAATGCTATCAGTTGCCTTGGTACAAGAGGAAGGCCGTGTTCAGCACCCTATCTATTACGTTAGCAAAAGACTCCTTGGTGTAGAGTCTAGGTACCCGCTAATGGAGAAGTTAAGTTTTTATCTAATGGTGGCTTCTTGAAAACTAAGACCCTACTTCCTGGTGCATCCAATTAAGGTTCTCATAAATCATCCCCTTAGGCAAGTCCTTCAAAATCCAAAGTCATCAGGAAGAATCTTCAAATGGTCGATGGAGTTAAGTCAGTTCGACATCACTTACCATCCAAGGACTGCTATAAAAGTTCAGGCACTGGCCAATTTCATCACCGAGTGCACGGGGAATCATGAGAAGCCTGAAAGTGTCCCAGTGATCGGACCTGCTTGAAAGTTGTATGTAGACGGGTCTTCATATGAGAATGGTGCCAGAGCTGGACTCATTTTGGTTTCCCCTAAGGGGCACAGAGTGCACATCACACTTTGTTTTGGTTTCAACGCCTCTAACAATGAAGCATAATACAAAGTCTTAATCGTTGGGCTCCGAGTGGCACTTGAGCTAAAGGCTGATGGCCTCGAGATTTTTAGCGATTCTCAACTCATGGTTAACCAAGTACTCGTAGAATACCAGGCCTGGGGAACAAAAATGGCAACGTATCTAGCAAAGGCTCATGAAATGCTGCATAACTTCAGAAGCTTCACTATTCAGCAGGTGCCACGAAAGCAGAATTCCAATGGTGACGCCCTGACTAAGTTGGCCACCACCAAAGACGTTGAGTTGATCAATGTGGTCCCCATTGAATACTTGGCTACTCCGAGCATCTCATCTCTTTATGAGGTGGAAGCTATACAACCCCAAGATGGGTGGATGGAGCCAATAGTAAAATACCTCGTCTTCGGGGAGCTGCCACCAAATAAGAAGGTAACTCAGAAGCTACTCTATCAAGCACCTTAGTACGTAATCATGTACAGTATGTTATATCGGCGAGGTTATTATATGCCTTTGCTCCAATGTGTGGCCCAGCAAGAAGCCAGTTTGATACTCTGAGAGGTACCCGAAGGCTTTTGCGGGGACCACGCTGGGGGGAAAAATATTTCCAAAAAGATCTTGTGGCAAGGGTACTTTTGGCTCACCATAAATGGAGATGCGATGGATTATATCAAGAAATGAGACAAGTGCCAACACTTCGCTAACATCCCCCGAGCACCTCCAAATGAGCTTATGCAGATTACCAGTCCATGGCTTTTCGCTGTTTGGGTATCGACCTTATCGGGTCCCTGCCTACAAGAAAGGGAGGGGTGAAATATGCCATAGTGGTCGTTGACTACTTCATGAAGTGGGTCGAGGCTGAGCCACTTGAACCGATCACCTCTAAAAAGGCCTTGGACTTCATCATTAAAAACATCATTTATCGATACGGGCTCCTGAGGAAGATAGTCTTCGACAATGGGTTGTAGTTTGATAGTGAAGTATTCACGGACTTCTGTCAACGACATGGAGTTATCAAAAGTTTCTCCTCCATGGCCCATCTGCAGGCCAATAGCAAAGTGGAAGTAGTTAACAAGACACTCATGTCCACTTTGAAGAAAAGACTGGAACAGGCAAAAAGAGCTTGGCCCGAGGAGTTGCCTATGGCACTGTGGAGCTATCGCATCACTGCCACGACATCCACCAACCACTCGCCGTTCTCCAGGGCCTATGGATATGAAGCTATGCTCCAAGTTGAGGTAGCAATATCCACACACCGAAGGGATACGCATGACCCGACCATGAACCATGCTTTATTGCGAGAAACCCTGGACCTCGTGGAGGAGCTCTGTGAAGCTTCTCAGCTTCGAGTAGTGTCCTACCAGCAGAAGGTAGCCAAGTACTTCAACTCTAAAGTGAAAGATAGAAAGTTTGGGGTAGGAGATCTGGTGTTGCGAAGAGTCTTTTTAGCCACCCGAAACCTCGGTGCAGGAGTGTTGGGACCTAACTGGGAAGACTCATACCAAGTCGAGAGCATTTCATGTCCGGGTACATACAAATTGGCCCAACTAAGTAGGGAATTGATTCCCCACGACTGGAATGTCGAGCATCTTCGCCGATATTACCAGTAGTATGAGCAATGAACCTTGTTAATTTATGTAGTATCCCTTGTAGCCATCGAGGACATTAATGGAAACCGTGTATATAAAACACGGTAAGAAAGAAATTTACTGTCTGCTTGTATTTTTTGGTTTCCTTTATTCAATTAATGATATGTATAAGAGCACTCGCTCGCTGGCCTGAACAAATGAATGCAGACCAGTCTCCGATCACTTGGGGGGCATGGAGTTAGGGCAGCGCCACACCTTGTAGGGAACGACCTAGGAAACTAAGCTTGTCAAGCAGAGTAAGCCTAGGGTCACCACCACAAGAACAAAAAAACCTAGGAAACTAGTCGAGTTTGGCCTAGGTCTTAGCACCTAGAAACTAGACAGAATCTTAATAGTGTGAAAATGGACCTACATCACCTCCCGTGGACATTGCACTCGAGGAGCTCTGATTAAGTCTTTGATCTTGAGAAGTGAACGAAAGACCGAGTACTCCGTACTTGGTCCCGGGACAGACATGGGACGCCTCTCGCGGACACTGCGCCCGAGGAATTATGCCCAAGTCCTTCGAATTCCTCGAATATTATAGTGTAAAGAAATCAATGATATGGGGATCTTGGCTAGTCGATGAGTGAAGCACCCCTAGTGTTGTGGGATCCCATAGCTAAAAGGCCTGATAGAAATGTAGTGCCAAAAATATCCAAGTAACGCGAGATTGAATTTAACACTTTCCCAAGGGTAGCGCGTGCCTGGGGGGTAGTGAAAAAATCCCAGTCCTCGAGATGTGAACGGAATTCTGAGTCGCCAGTACTCAGACACTAGCATTAAGTCGCCTTAGGACTTAAGCAGAGTGCTTTGTGGGATATTGCCCCAAAGAGCAAGACAAAACCCAAGTAGTGTGAGTATGGACCAAAGTTACCTCCCGAGGACACCGCACCCGAGGAGCGCGGACTCAGTCCTATGATCTCGAAATGCGAATGGAAGCCCAAGTCGTAGGAACCCGGGGCTAGACCTCGAGCGTTCAAACTCGAGGTGTCGCGATATACCTTGTTCATGGACATGAATTCAACCCCCTAGGCTTGGGATGATGAGTTCACGATCCCCACATGATTAGGTCCTGAGATGGTAAATCCGAGACTATGTTCCCGGGGGCAGATAGCTTAGTGTAAATCATCAGGACTCGGGGACACAGGTTCACATTGAAGTTACTTTCAAGGACATTGAGCCTGGAAGACAACACTAAATGTCTTATGCGTCGAGAACTAACTCAGAACCCTATGATACTAAACCTCCTAAAGCCCGAGTCATTGGAACTCGGAGGTGTAGGATAGTTGAGTGCCCTTACTTGACACCATGTTATGACCTCGAGCCTAAGATGAAACACTAGATGCGCACGTCTGAACACTAATAGGCAGGCCTTGTCCTGAGTCGTTGGAACTCAGGGACATAGGCCCGTGTCGAATGACCCCTCGACAACATTAAAGTTACTTTCAAGGACATTGTGCCTGGAGACAACACTAGATGCGCACGTCTGAACACTGACAGACATGCCTCATCCGGAGTCGTTGGAACTCAAGGACATAGGATGGCGTAGAGTGACCCCTTGACAACGTTAAAGTTACTCTCAAGGACCGCAAGCCTACAGGGCAACACAAAACGCATGGAAATTGCCTAAGTACTCAAATAAGTTGATAAAAAGTGAATTTGGCAATAATGATGTAATCATGGAAAGTAGTGCAAGTTGCATAGTTTTAAACGGAAAATAGTTACAACTGTGCTCAGGGGCTCGAGCATTATTTGTCTATACCCCAATAAACTATGGCACGTAGGCCTACTTAGTTTAAAAAGAAGAAAGATTTTAAACAGGAAAAATTACTGGGGCCCTTGACCTGGGGGCATCTCTGCCACTAGCTGATCACCGGGTCCACTTCAGGGATGCGACTCGCTGCTGAGGCCATTTTCTCCTGAGCTGCACGGATAGTTTCCGCCTCGGGACGTGCCTCGAGCTTTGTCTTCATGTCGGGATCCTTTGTGAATGAGAGATCCATATCTCCGTTACTCTGCCATGCAATGAAGAGCATATCCTCAACCATCATATCGAGGTCTTTTTTCTAGTTCTTCAGCAGTTCTCCTGGTTTTCTCCAACTCATCGACACGGGATAGAGACTCTGCCCATCTTAAATAGAGCTCTTCGCAGACTTTGGCCAGCTCCTCTTCCACGGTCCGGGTGCGGCCTGAAGCATCTACCAGTAACTTAGAGGAAGTTTCCTCCAGGGCGGACAACTTCATCCGCTCGGTGGCCAGTAAGTCCTCCACCCTGAGGACATGAACCCTCATGTCCTCCACTTCTTTCTGGAGCCACGAATGTTCCACCAGGGGGACTGCGGTCTCCTGGAGCTGAGCTAGTTGTACCTGGGATTGGGCCATAACCTCTCGAGTTTACTTTAGCTCAAGGGACCACGTCAGCACAAGGTCCCCGAGCCATTGATTGAGGGCCATAGTCTATAAAATCAGAATATCAAATTAGTTGAAAAGATAGAAATACACAATAAACTTAGGCAGAAATTAGGAGACTTACCCTCAAGGAAAAGTGATGGTTGGTAGCCACTAAAGCAACTTCGATTCGCTGCCACAACGAGTGAAGCTGCTGTCAGGCTTCTCGCATAACGATGCAACTAGTGCTTGCATGAGCTCCATGCCGAGCGGTATGTTCCTATCTCATATTCTCCCTGCAAGGAGAGGTTCTAGCTCTTCGCGGCAAGGAGGGACGACAGAGTCCTTTTGCCAGTCCTCGTGCAGATATTCGGCTAGGAGTTGAGAGTCCTCATTGCCCTCCTTGATGCAGGCATTGTAGTACTCAATGACCTCCCTATGTAGCTCTGAGTCATCCAATTCATAGTATTTTTGGGAAGATAACCAACCGAGGCACCCTGACTTGGGGTGAGTTGGAAGGGATTTCCTTACCCTTCCCTGAGAATCCCTCATCTTGGGGGGATGAGGCCTCGAGGTCAATTACCTCATTGGCAGCCATTGTGGAGCAGCCGCAAAGGATGCTTGGACATCGTGGGTGTGGATGTGGGCACTGCGGTTGGATTTGTTGAGGCGTGTATCTCAGAAGGCCTAAAATCCCTATGACGCTTCGACCGAACTAGATCAGAGAGGCCAATGCTTTCTTCACAAAGGAAACAAACTAGTTAGTCTCCAGAAAAGAAAGAGAAACCACAACAGATAAAAACATGAGACCCAGTATAAAACTCCTCGGGAGCCCCACAATGATCAGGCTCCTCAGATTGGAGGACAGAATGAGCGAATTCGCTTATGAGTCGACCCATCTCCTGCGTTAGATTGGTCTCGTATTGAGAAAACCAAGAGGCGTGCATGGCCATTGTCTCACCAAGAGGCACGAAGCCTTGAGGGTGTCTCTATCTCCTCAAGTATAGGAGAAACACATTGATGAGGTCTAGGTAGTCTTGATACTCCTCCTCGGACCAACGACGCCTCGAGACTTGGTGTAGCCCTGCTTCTCGGGCCATCTGGAGGATCTTGGTTTCAAATGCATAGAAACCATGTTGATGAGTTGATAAAGCTCCTCGGACACCTGAAACAAACACCAAGCAATTAGCGCCTTAACCCAAAGAAAGCTAGGAAAAAACAAGAATCCCTAAGACTACTGCTTGGGGAAAAGGGAAGGAAAGAAAAACTAATGACATTGGAGTGTCCTCGGAGATAGACACCTGGTGTTGGAGACATCACCATAAACGATGAACACCAGTGAAGATGATGAACATTGTCGAAGGTCCAGAATAACGAAAAACGCCTTAAGACACCTCAGAACGTCTAAATAGGCCATTTAGACTATTTTTGATGAAAAACAAGGTCAAAACAACCTCTAAAAATCTCAAAAACAACTCCTAAGCATGCATCCAAAGTCCTCAAACATAAAAAAAAAATAGAAAGTCATAGTTCAGAGGCACTTACTCGAGATGAAGCGTCGAATGGTGCTGAATCGAGTGCGAACTCTAAAGAATTGTTTGCCGTTCACCTTGAAGTAAGAAGATTCACGCTAATCGTCCAGAGTGACAGAGCAATCAAAGAGGATGCAGAGCCAGGGAATTGAACGCTGGGAAGGAGAATGGTTTAGGAAGTCGAGAGAGGTTGGAGAGTAGAAAACGCAAGAAATTTGAAATGAGCAAAAGTAACACTGGAAAGTTGGTTCTTGATCTTTTATATGCCCAACGTTTGGGGGAAAACTAAGTTCACCTCGACCGACGAATTACCTAGGATATAGGTACTCGAGAGCGATCCAAGAGCCAGGATCCAAAAGGTGTGGATCGTGATCATTAGCATTGGAAAAGGAAAACCTCGAGTAAAGGCTGAAAGGACACCTAGGGTACAAAAAAGACGTTTTGGGCCGTGGACCTAACCCCTCATTAATTCAACGGATTGATGGGCCCAACAATAGGGGCTCAACACATGGCAGGAAATCTCGTAGTGACGTCAGAAGAAGTTCAAACGTTTCCATCCAAGGACTATTCGATTTATCCCCATTTTTAAGTCTCCATTGTTCGAGGACGAATAAACACTTGGGGAGCAAATGTTATCAGTGTTTTCACCAGAGGATGCGTGGCAATCAGAAACTGGTGTATGTAGGGCACGTGGTGAAGACGCTTGTCCCTTCAAATGAGGCTACGCCCGGGGGTCAGTCCTCAGAGGGTGGATATCTCTAATAAAGGACACATCCCTCGGATTAAGGTAGGGCACACACGTCTCTTTCTGAGGCCATGCCTCGAGGACTAGTTAGTAGTCCTTGAACTCTTTACAAGAAGTTGTCTTCTAGATCAAGGACCTTGTCCTCAGGACCTAGAAGACTAGCCAGGTGTTAGCCAGTGCATGTTTGCAGTGTCAGAGGATCGTCTGACATCCTTTTTGGTGATCCGTCCATAGTGTTGTCAATTGTATGACTCTACAATTCACACTCGCGCTACGCCGTCTGACACAGAGATATGTGCGCACGCCCTGACAGTGCCAGGGGGATGTTCCCCATAAAGTAGGTAACTTTATGGAGTGGGCCCTATATGTCCGCATGGGTCGTGGTCTCTAGTTAATGTAGCCCAATGCATTAAAGTGGTATTAATACCCAATAACGGGGAGAATGTGTATTAATTATATATAATTAGCATTAATGACCCCAACCTCTATAAATAGGGTTGGGAGTCTCATTGTAAAGGGTTCGGTTTTGTAGAGAGAGAAACCTTGTATTCAGTGCAATAAAAATGCTGCTTGAGGAAACTCCATTGGAGCTTGCCCTAACAAGCTTCCAATCTCCTTAATACTAGAGAATCGTGGACTAGGGCTCTTTTACAGTCTGAACCACATAAAATCGTTGTGTTCTTATTTATTCATTTCTTCAATCTCTCATCTTTAAGTTGATAGCAAAAAAGACAATCAACAAAGATAAAGTTAATTTTGAATTGACTGATATTTATTTTGTGATTAATATATCATCTTAAACATTAATTAAATAAAACAAATAAGAAATTTTGGGATAACCCCAGTAGTGGCACACTACACACTCATTGTGCAGCGAGTGTGTGGCGCCACTCAGGGATAGAAATATCCGTGGGATTTTGAATTTCTAATTTATTTATTTTATTTAATTATATATTTAATTATTCTTTTTAAATATGATTTAAAGTTAATAATTAAATTGGTTATAACTGATCAGTTTTTATTTTACATGAAATAAAGATTAATTAATTAATTAAGTTAATTATCTTTATAAAACTGAAAGAGCGATACTTTCAGGAAGAAGAATTTTGAAGAGATCAAAGTTGTTTAACTGTCAGACTCTCACAGAAAAAGAAAGCGATATATTTTTATAAACCTGATAATCTATTCACAACATCATCTCTCTTATCAAATCTCTCTAGATCTCATGTGTTGAGTACATCTAGAGAGTTTTAAATCAACATTTTGAACTGGTCTGGAAGATCAAGGTGTGAGCTTTCAAAATAAGGATAAGAAGATCATTGATTTATACAAAAAGATTCGTGGACTCTTGATAGGCTACAAGAGGTAATCACTAATATATTTGTGTTTGATTTAATATATCTATGTATGTATGATCTTGGTTGCAATTAATATTTTTTTTTGAAAAAGTTCCATTTCGTTGCATATCCTGATTTATCATATTTAATACCAACAATTGGCATGAGAGCAATCTACATATATATATATTAAATGTTGTGTGGGTTTCTTGCATTTGTTATATATATGTTGATATATATATTGAATGAATGGACGTGTTTTTTGAATGTATGGTTAAATGATAGATCGTTAATTATATAATGCTATAAGGTTAGGAATTTGAATTTCTAGTTCTTGTGTATGCCATAAAAGGGAATATAATTTTTGTAAATTTTTATTTTTGAAATTAAGACCTGAAAATTATGTACATAAGAAAAAGGAGGACCCGTGTCATGCCCTGGATAGCCAAGAACATTACACTGTGTATTTTAAATAGTGCTGGACTTGCTAATCAAGTCGTTTGGATATAAACGTGTTACTAAGGATAATTAACGGATTAGGGTTAAAAGATTTTGATCATAGGAATAGTTGTTTTTCATTAAAAGGTGTGAGTTTATACATGGGATCCAAAAAATAAGTGTTTACAAAGGCATTTACAACTCTAAAAAAATTACAACTTAAGCCAGACTAAGTGGCAAAATTAATTTTGGCTCTAGTCCTTGTTGATCCCTCGACTGTGGTAGTCACGCAGCTGTTGATGTACACGCTGCCACTAAAGCTCTCCAACTCACGGCTGGTCCAACTTTCCCTTTCCCTTACCTGCACCACATAGAACCCATGAGCCAAGGCTCAGGAAGAAAACTTAAATCAACGAATACGATAAGCAGTAAACTGGAACCAAAAAATTCAATTGGTAATGGGATATAAGCAATAAGATTTCCTGCGGTATTCAGCTCAATCAAATACATATTTCAATCTCAACATCAATACAGTTAGTTAAGTGCAATCGACACTTCTATGTATTTAAGTGAAGTTCAGACCCAGCGCCCTTAGACCGAGCCCTCTGGTCAGATGGACGACCCCGACTCACTTAGGCTGGGCTGCGTCTGCACGCTTGATGTCAGCCTCGAAACCCTTAGGCTGGTCCTTAAGCATAAATATAATCACATATTTATATTGCACAATCACACAATTGGATACAACATATACAAGCATGATTTATCAGGTAATAACAATTATCATCATAGTCATATCCAATTATAGGGGCCCAAGCCCTGATCACAACCATGGTGCATTTTTCTTACCTCGAGTTCTATGCAATAGTATATATGGCCTCAAGTACGATCCTAATCCCGAGCCTTGCGATAATCTAGTCACAACATAAACATACTCTTATTAGGGATTGACTTCAAATCCCGAGAGACTCACTCTAAACCTTATCCTTAGGATTACCATTCTCAAGTGTCGGGACATCAGAAATGTCCCCGAGCCCCCAAGTGGACCATCAAATGGACTCCCGAACACCCTGAGCCTTAATCTTAAAATCAGCAAAACCACACTTCGGGACACTTGGCGCGGTCGTGCTTGCAGAAAGTTTAGGCTTTCTGGGGTACCGGTGTGGTCGCGCCTTATCCCAGCGCGATCGCGCCACTATCTTCGAAACCCAAAAATCTAAAATAAAAAATTAGAATCCCCACTCCCTGAGACACTAGTGCGATCGCGACCCAACCTACAAGGTCGCGCTAGATCACCAGAAACTTGAAAACAAGCCCAGGTTCTTGTGTTCTTCCCCAATTTCTCATACCCACGTTTCCATGTATATCAAACCCAAAAAATCGACCCCAAATGGACTCTCCAGCAAGTTTATAACCACCAAAATGCCCTATACATCCTTAACAACATAATACCAATATTAATAAACCACAAAATGCACTAAAACACCAACAATTCCAGAATTCACTATTTTGAGCATGAGTTTTAGGAACTTACCCAAATTTGAAAATCTCAGGTCTGAAATGCAAATTTAAATTGAATTCCAAGCCTCCTAGAGCCTCCCAACACATTTCTTCCAGCAAATTCTATACTACAATCTCCTAGAAACCTTAATTTCATCAGCACTTGCCTTAACCTCATCTCAGCAAAGGATATCAAAGTTAAAAATGAGAAATAGAGCTACAAGTCCTTACCTCCTTGATTTCGAATTTTCCAGCAGCTAACTGAAGGTCTTGGCAGCTCAATCCCTTCTTTATGGCCTTGAATCCCCTTGATCTGCACCAAAATCCTTCAATTGCCTATCTTGAGCTTGAGAGTCTTGCTTCAATTTGTGAGAGAAGCTAAGGGAAGTGATGGGTACTCAAACGTGGGGTGCTAGGCAGCTGATGCCTTGGTCTATACCCTTGGCTAAAGGACCACTATACCCTCACCCTAAAATCCAGTCCAAGACATCCACCGAGGGAAAATTGGTCATTTCGCCACTAATCCCACTAAACCTCAATTAACATCCTAAATTCCCTATTAAGTTACTAATCCTCCATGTACAGATATTTCATTCAATAATGTTCCACTAATTCCCTACCTATGCAAAATTATCAAAATAACTCTTGGTTCGCTGTGAGCCAAGTATAAATCCTCGTTGTTACTTTTTCGCCAAATCGCTCCAAAGGATCAACTTAAGCCAGTTATCGCAAATATATCCACATAATAATGTGGTTCCAATCATATAACACATATAATTATAATTATACCCTTAACGGGTCAAAATTACGAAAATGTCCATTTTCACAAAAACGGCCCCACAATCACATTCTATACACATAAGCCTGCATAAATAGTTATATCTTAATATAACCCATATATTTAACATAATAACACATATATTCAATTAAGTTCATGCAATAATCCATTTATGCTTTCTCGACACACTAATCAAGGCACTAAGACCTATTTGCAAATTCGGGTCGTTATAACTATCACCTCCTACTGGATATTTCGTCCTCAAAATTTGTGTGAATAACTTGGGATGTTGATCTTGCATAATCGACTCTGGCTCCCAGGTCGCATCCTCAGCCTTGATATTCCTCCATAAAACCTTAACTAGAGGAATCATCTTGTTCCTCAGAACCTTGTTCTTTTGTCCAGTATATGCACTGTTCACTCCTCATAAGACAAGTCAGTCTGTATCTTCAGATCCTCATATCCCAATATATGGGTCGTATCTAACACACACTTCTGAAGCATCAAGATGTGAAACACATCATAAACTATTGATAATGATGGGGCAGAGCCAATCTATAAGTTATATGCCCGGTCTTCTCCAGGATCTCAGAAGGTCCTACGAACCTAGGGCTCAACTTGCCCTTCTTTTCAAACCTCTTCACTCCCAGTAGGGGTGAAACTCGTAGAAACATGTGGTTCCCTACCTGGAACTCCACGTCCCTACGCTTAGGGTCAGCGTAACTTTTGTGTCTGCTCTGTGAGGGAAACATTTGAGCTCGAATCTTCTCTATGGCTTCATTATTCTTTTAAACCATCTCTGGACCCAAATACTTCCTTTCCCCCATCTCATCCTAATGAATGGCCGACCTACACTTCCTTCCATACAACATCTCGTATGGAGCTACTCCAATCGTCGATTGGTAACTGTTATTATATGAAAATTCAATCAACGGGAGACACTTACTCTAAGACCCCTCGAAATCCAGTACACATGCCCTAAGCATGTCCTCCAGTATCTGAATATTCCTCTCAGACTACTCGTCTTTCTGAGAATGAAAGATTGTACTAAACTTCAATTGAGTCCCTATAGCCTTCTGTAGGCTACCCAAAAACTTGGAGGTAAAAATGGGATCTCGGTTTGACACTATATATTTTGGAACCCCATGGAGATGTACAATCTCCCTCACATACAGCTCTGCATACTGGTCCACATTATAGTTTGTCCTCACCAACAGAAAATGAGTTGACTTGGTATATCTGTCCACTATCACCCATACCGAGTCATGTTGCCCCATTGTCCAGGGCAAGCCTCCCACAAAAACTGTAGTAATATCTTCCCATTTCCACTCGGGAATACCTAAAAGCTGTAACAACCCCACTGACCGCTGGTGCTCAGCCTTTAACTGATGTCATGTTAAACACTTCGCTACATAGTCGACGACGTCTTTCTTCATCCCATGCCACCAGTACAATGACCGTAGATCCTGGTACATCTTTCTGGTGCCTAGATGCAATGAATATGGTGTGGTATGAGATTCATCAAGGATCTCTCGTCTGATACCTACGTCCATCAGAACACAAATTCGATTCTTATATCTCAACAAACCCATCTCTGAAATAGAATATTCCTAAGCTACTTCAGCTAAGACATCCTCTCTAAGATTCACCATCTATGTATCACTCATCTGACCATCTTTTATTCTCTCCAAGAGGGTGGACTGCAAAGTAATATTGGCCAACTAGCCCACCACTAGATCTATCTTCGCTCTGGTCATGTCTTCTACTAATTCCTTAGATATTTTCTTCGAACTGAACAACCGTCCTGGGCCCCTTCGGCTTAAAGCATCTGCCACCACATTGGGTTTCCCTGGGTGATAAAGGATCTCATGGTCATAGTCCTTTACCAACTCGATCCAACGTCTCTGTCTCATGTTTAGGTCTTTCTGGGTAAAGAAATACTTCAAGCTCTTGTGGTCGGTATATATTTCACACTTCTCTCCATATAGATAGTGTCGCCATACTTTCAATGCAAATACAACCATTGCTAGTTCCAAATCATGAGTAGGGTACCGTTACTCATATTCCTTCAGTTGTTGCGATGCTTAGGCAATAACCTTCCCACTCTGCATCAACACACATCCTAACCCCAATCTCGATGCGTCGCAATATATGATAAACTTATCCCAAACTAAAGGGAGACTGAGCACTGGAGAAGTAATCAACTATCATTTCAGCTCCTGGAAACTATTCTCACATCTGTCTAACCACACGAACTTCAGAATATTTCGCGTCAACTCAGTCAATGGTGTGGCAATCTTTGAGAATCCTTCCACGAATCGTCTGTAATACCCTGCTAACTCAAGGAAACTCCTAACTTCTGAGGCGTTCCTTGGCCTCGACCAATCTCAAACTGCTTCTACCTTGGTCGAATCTACCTTAGTCCTGTCTCCACTGATAATGTAACCAAGGAATGTCACCTATGGTAGCCAAAACTCGCACTTCTTAAACTTAGCATATAACCGGTGCTCCCTTAATCTCTGCAATACCAATCAGAGATGCTGCTCATGCTCTGCCTCTGAACGAGAGTAAACTAGGATGTCATTGATAAAGACTGTAGTGGAAATTTTTTTTCTACAACTAAAGTTCAATTTGTTAGCCAGACTAGCTAGCCAGGCCCAATAAACCAGTAAGGCTACTCTCTTATTGAAACGAAGCCTACTCTCTTTCTTAGCAATCCAGTCAAGCAAGTCGAATTAGTTAGTCTAATTTGACCGAAGTTGACCTAGTCGTTCAGTCCTGCCGTTGTCTCCACCGTTACTCTGACCATTCCATTACTCATCCATCCATCACTATTTCATTATATACATAATAGTTTTATTACTTTCAATTAGATTTCATTACAGCCCGACTAACTTGAGCGTCGGAGTCCCTTTGGCTGACACCCCACCGCTTTTCCCAATTGAACTCTCATCTCTCTCTTTGTTCTTGACATGTTGCTGGTGCTCGTCTAATCGATTGTAGGAAATCACATCTACAATTTGGCGCCCATTGTGGGGCCCTGAAAATCAGACGATTGACAAAGAAATCAAGGAGTTCACTTGAGAGCCATGTCAGACGTGACTGAGACACTCGATCTGTCTGCCCAACTCGTTGCTCTTACCGCCCAGTGAATGAAGAACACAAGAAAATGAGGAGGCTCAAAGTTGAGAATGCTGACCTACTCGTGCGAATGAAGGCCATGTCCTCTCAAGCCACTGAGGTTCGACCACCCCGCTTTCGAGGCCCAATTAGCCTGATGCAACCTTTGGGTGACCTCACCCTTATCTCTAACAATGATGGACCGAGTCAGACAGTTCCATCATCCTTGGTAAGGAATTATCAAACTCCACCCACCATGTTTAACATACATAATTCTATTGCCAATGCAGGTGAACAGGTAACCATGACTGAACAAGGACATTCATCTGTGCCCGAACCACAACAGATTTGAGGAGTCAGCCAGCCAGCCTCGGCAGCTGGACAACAACAGATTTAGGAACCAGTCAGCCAGCCATTGGACCCGAACAACAGTAGGTTCAAGGTGTTAGTCAGCCTACCATTGGAGCCAGCCAGACCATCATTGGAGCTGGTCAGAATATACCTGAGCAGCAGAAAGTCAAATTGAATCACCCAGCCATGAGCCAGCCAGCCCGCCATACCAACATTAGCTCACTTCCAATCCAAGATCCTCAGCTGGCTCGTAAATTGGTCGAGATGGAAGCACTCATCCAGCAGATTCCTGGAGTGCCAACCCCTATTAAAAAAAGTGCAGCAAGATGCTACGCTGACTCACCTTTCGTCGATGATATAGCCATGGTCGAAATGCCGAAAAAGTTCAACTTCCCCCACATGAAGATGTTTGATGGAACATTTGATCCCAATGATCATATCGCTCAATATAGGCAGAGAATGTTCACCTTTGCCTTACCACACAACATGAGGGAAGCATGCATGTGTAAGGGGTTTGGTTCTAGTGTGTTTGGACCAGCTGACCAGTGGTATACTAATTTACCTAATAATTCTATTTCTACTATTGCACAATTGACTGACACTTTTCTTGAGCAGTTTTCTAGTAGCAGGAAACTTGAAAAATATCCATAAGACCTCTACATCATAGTTCAACGACGGGGTAAGCCCATACGAGATTATGTAAGCCGCTTCAACAAAGAGAAGGTGTCTATAACCCATTGTAATCAGGACACAGCCATCCCAACCTTCTGCAAAGGACTCTGCTATGACTTAGACCTATACAAAGAACTTACCAAGTGTCCTTGCAAGACGATGGAAGACGTTCTTGCCAAGGCCTGGGCACAGATCAAATGGGAGGAGGATGAAGATAACTATTATCACTCTTCACCAAGAAAAGAAACTCGAAGAGACTTAAGGGTAGACAGACGGTAGGGTGACAGACAATCCGAGCCATACCCGTATCCTAGTAGATCAGAGAACAGAAGGAGGTAGTACAACCAGTCATCTGAGACACGTCTTTGAGATGGACCAAAGATACTAGAATACAATCTTTCAATCTCACCAGTTGAAGTCGTTGGCATACTGAAAGGACTCGGAGACAAAGTAAAATGGCTAGAAAGGATGAGGACTCCATCTGACCAGCAAGACAAAACAAAATGGTGTGAACTCCACAATGACCATGGTCACCGAACGGATGAGTGCATTGTCTTAAGACTCAAAGTATTCGACCTATTATGATGTGGTCATCTGACTGACCTTCTCATAGACAAAGGCAAACGAACATTCCAGCAGGAGGCAGATAGGTCAGCCGTCTGAAGAGAATTAACCCTGCCGAAACCACCTACTCATGAACGGATAGTGAATGTAATAACTGGTGGCTCTGATGTAAGCGGAGTCACCCCTTCAGTAGCCAAAAGACATGCCAGGCAGACCAATTGGATCAAAGGAGAGTCGAACGGGACAGAGAAGAATATCATCAACCTACCAGCTCAAACTATCAATTTCTCAACAACAGAGTCAACCAGACTCCTTAACCCACATCACGATGCTCTTGTTATTGCACTTTACATTGCTAATTGTCTTACTAAACGTATACTTATTGATAATGCTAGTTCAACTAACATTTTGTTTTCTAGTGCTCTCAGGGAAATGGGGATAGATGAATCAAAGATCATAAAGAAGACCACAATCCTCATCGGTTTCAGTGGAGAGCAAAAGAACACACCAGGAGAGATCGAGATACCTGCCTATGCCGAAGGAGTCAATCTATGCACAAGATTCCTTGTAGTAGACTCTCCGTCTGTGTAACGACCCAAAATCACTAATATGACTTAAGGGCCATGATTAGTGCGTCGGGAAGGCATAATTGGTTTATGTGTGAGTTCATTGATTTAAATGCATGCTTGTATGATTATATGAATGTAAATGTGGTTAAATGTTATGTCTGTGAGAACCACATTATTATGTGGGTAGATTTGCAGAGTGCGACCTGAGGCGATCCCAGGGAGCTAGACAGCGAGAAAAGTCACAACGGGGCTTAATATTTGACTTTGGATAAGTCATGAGTATTTTAGGTATCGGGTAGTTATTTAGACTATCGAGTTATGGAAATAAATATATGGAGATATATTTGAGGGTAGGAAGCTTAGGTGGGAATATTGGGGAAATTTACCGTTTTTCCCCCGGGGACGTTTTCCAGTACCCCGAGCCTCAGGATTGATTTAACTGGCCAGAATTAGACTAAGTTAATAAAAAAAAAAATAGAGGAATAAAACACAAACTGACCTCAGCTCTTCTTCTTCTTCTCTTCTCTTCCTACTCCAATCACTTTCAAGAAACTACAGAAAATTCAAGGAAAACCAGCTGGGAATTTAGTGATTTGGGCTGGAAACCTGTAGGTTGAATCTAGTGCTCAGCTAAGGGAACTCAACCAAGATTAAGGTAAGGGCTGAATCATACCTCTGAACATTTGAATTTTGAGTTTTGGCTGGGTATTATGGGTGTTTATGGTTTTGATGTTTAAGGGTTGAATTAAGCTGAGAAGCTTGGATTTTAGCTCAGGAATTTGTCAAGAAAGTGGTTCAGCAAAAGAGGTAAGCTTCAACTCGTAATTTAGAGGTTTAAATTTGAGTATTTCATGACTGGTTTTGGTGTTTGAGTTGCTGGGTTTCAGAAATAAAAAATGGAACTTTAGTAGGTTTTTTAGGCTGGATTATGTTGTTAGAGTCATGTTAAAAGTTTTGTGATTAATGGGTTTTGAGTTAGGGTGCTTTGGGATGGTTTTGGATGGGGTCAGGATGCTAGAAATGGTGGATTTTCTGGGCATGAAGGGGAGGGCCACGGCTCTGTTCTAGAGCGCTGCGGCCCTACGAAGCAAGAGAGCCAAGGAGGCTCGGCCAAGGGAGAGCTCCGCGGTACCCTTGGGCAGGGCCACAGTGCGTGTCTGCTTGCTGGGGACCTTGGGATCTGTTTTAGGTGCGGGCCGTGGCTAAGTTGCAAAGGCTGCAGCCCTTTGGTGCATTCTTGATCATTTGGGGATTTTAAGCGCGGGAATCTAGCCTAGGGTGCTCGGGATCGATTTCACCACCGTGGTTGGTGGAATTCGATGTCCCGGAAGCTAGTATTGTACCCGAAAACCATTATTTGAATATAAATGGAATCCAATACCTTGGTTGTGACTAGGTGTTATAGCTAGGGCTCGGGAAACGGATCGTGCTCGAGGAACGTCGCTCATAATCAGTGAACGTATAAACTAAAGGTAAGAAAACTGCACCCGGTTGTGTACTTGTAATGGGACTAAGGGTTCCCTAATATATATGCTTGAAAGGATGGTATTATGCCATGTAAATAGTGAACCAACGACCTATGAGTGCCAAGGGTTACACTAGCGCACAGGGTTCAGCTTGGCCACTGGCAGCCGAGGACAGCTTATTATGCACTGAGCTCGGTTTAAGCGGGCCGAAGTCAGTGGGGTAAACAGAGGGTGCGGCCTAAGTTGTCGGCCCTGACTATTATGTGACCTAATTGTTATTTGTGATTAGTTACGTCATTGGTTCTGAATAAGTGCTGAGTGGTTAATGTGGTGTATTAAGTGTTTGGTCATGCTTAAAGAATTAACTATCTGTTATTGTTGTTTGTGTTGCATATTATGTTTTCTTGCTGGGCCTTGGCTCACGGGTGCTACGTGGTGCAGGTAAAGGCAAGGGCAAACTTGAACAATCCTGACTTGGAGAGCTCTGTGAGCTGAATGTACATGACCAGCTGCTCAGCTGCCACGGTTGGAGGACAGGCAGGAACATGAGAACCAGAAATGTCTATTTTGCCTTAGTATGGCTGATGGTTGTCTGTATTTTGGAGGTTCTGTAAACCAACTTTTAAGCACTGTTATTTTTTGGGATCCCATGTATAAATTTTTTAAATTATATAAAGTGTAACTCTTGAGACCAAAACCTTTTTAACCCTAGCACTTTCATGGTTAGTGACACGTTTTTAACTAAATGACTTGATTAGCAAGTCGTGCACCTTATAAGTACACAGTGTAGCGGTCTTGGCTATCCAGGGCGTTACAGTCTGCTTTCAACGTGATACTATGTCGACCATGGACACATGAAATGGAGGCAGTCCTTTAAACATACCACCAAGTTCTAAGGTTCCCAACTAAATGGGGAGTAAAAGAAATCAAAGGCCAGCAGAAAGACTCAAAAGCATGTTACTAGACTACCATGAAGGCCAAACCCGCTTAGTTATAGCAATTACAGAAAGACATACTGACTGTGTAACAACCCAAATTTGCTAATAAGGCTTATGGCCTTGATTAGCGTGCCTGGAGGGCAATAAGTGAATTAATGTTATAATATGTGAATTTGTGTGAATATATGATTAGTGATGCATGTTTATGTGAATTAAATATGCATGTGGGCCCCATGTGGTTATTAGGGGCATGATTATAATTTTAGCCCGCTGAGGGTATAAATATGATAATTGTGATATACTTGTGATATAACTGTGTTGCACGATCTGAGACAGTTCTAGGGAGCGGTTAGCTAGAAAGTCACAACGGGGTTGAAAATCCGCCTTGGGGCGAGTCGAGGGGAGTTTCGGGTATTAGACGTTTTATGGGGTTATTGGGTTATGGAAATAAATATTTGGAGATATATTTGAGGTTAGAATGTTTAGAGTATGCATGTTTGGAGATATACCGGGGGAAATTTACCATTTTTCCCTCGGGGACGTTTTTGGTACCCCGAGTCTTGAGGTAACCATATAAACTTAGGTTAAATAAAACAAATATGGGAAACCCACAGAAAGCTCTAAACTGACCCTCTCTCCTTCTCTATATCTCTTTTGTCTTCTCTCCTTTGGAAGCTTGGGGAAAACCTTGGACAATTACTCAAAGACTAAGGAAATTCGGCTGGGATTTTGGGAGCTAGAGGCTTGGAGCTTAGAGAATTGATTTAGGGATTCACTCTAGCTTAAGGTAAGCTTTAATTTCAGTAAATTATATTGAGTAATTGCTGGTTTTCTTAGAGTATGCATGTGTGTTGGGTGAAGAATTGACTTTGAGTTTGATAAGGTTTTTGGCTTGAGTTCTTGTTGGGTTTTGTTGCTGAATCTATAGCATAACCTCTATGATGATTAGTTTGGATTGTTGGCTTGATTCTGGGGTTAATTGGATTGATTTTTGAGGTGAAAATGGTGAGTTTTTCTGGGCTCGAGGGGTCGGGCCACGACGCTGTTCTTGCTGAGCTGCAGTCCCTTAGAACTTGGGGCGTCTGGAATTGAAGGCAAGCTGTGGCGCCCTTCAGGAAGGGCAGCAGCGCGTGTAGGCTAATTTGAGGCAGGGCCTCGGGTTGAGCTGGGGGCCACGACATTAGTCCCTAGGGCCACGACGCTTAGTGCATTTTTGGGTTCTAGAGAGGTTTTAGGCTCGGGAATTCAATAGTTAAGGCTCGGGATGGATTTTATCACCCGGATTGATAGAATTCAACGTTCCGGAGATTAGAATTATGACCCAAAGCTATTTAATGGATAAGATCTTGATGGGTGGAAATTGTTAATGCGTTGTGACTAGGGTTTCGGCGAGGCTCAGACTAGGGAAATGTGCTTGGGACATCGGTGCCTAGAAAGCTTGGGACACAGGTAAGAAAACTACTATTCCCATAGAGCTTGAGTTGTAGGGCTCGACCCTATATGACTGTGTTGCAGGGCGTTGCCCTTTGATTGAACTTGTATGTGTTTAAGTATCTGTTTAGTTATATTATGTGTACATATAAATGAATGAACGACGAAGGCCAAGAACGACGAAGGCCGAGAACGGCAAGGGGTCGGGAACAACGTTTAGCACGCAGAGTACGAGTTGCTAGGGAGAGACCCTAAGGGATACCTGGGATATCTTTACGGTATAGACCGTGAACCCAGGGCCTGGTAAAGCGCCTGGGACAGCATGGCCGTATGTGTATAGCCTGATGATGGCTTGATTTTATGTTAAGTGTTTGATATGGATATACTATTTGCTTGTGAGGGTTTTCTTGCTAGGCTTCGGCTCATGGGTGCTCTATGGTGCAGGTAAAGGAAAGGGGAAAGTCGATCAACCTTGAGTATGGTGAGCGTGATGAGCGGCGCGTACATGTCTGGTCTGCCTGGTTGTCATGGCCAGGGGTACCTTTGGGGGATGATTGTACTAAACTTAAATTTTATCGTTTAGTCGACTCTGGTTATATTTTGAATTGTAAATATTTCTAAACAATGTTTTTGGGATCCCAAATGTTAAACGCTTTATAATTTTCAATGGAAGGTTTATTTTCAAATTTATGACTCTAATTATGGTTTTATTGCACTTTTGTCCTAAAACCTCGATTAGCAAGTTAATTGCACATTATAAATTCACTTAGTAACGGCTCTAAGGCAGTAGGGCATTACAGACTAACTCCCAGATGGACCAACTAGATGTGGAGGAGCTGGATGAAGCTTAGATACATCCAGAATTCCTAGACCACAAAGTCCAAATCGAATCATGATTGGACCCTGACATCAGAACTAAACTCATTGATTTTCTATCTGCCCATTATGATTGTTTTGCATGGTCCCATACGGACATGACTGAAATTGACTCAAAAATTATTGTCTAGAAATTGCAGGTTGACCCAGACTACCCACCAAAGAAACAAAAGAGAAGAAAATTCGCCTCTGAAAGGAACAAAGCGATCAACGAAAAAGTTTAGAAGCTCATTGATAATGGGTTCGTGAGGGTGGTGCATTATCCCGACTAGTTGGCCAACATAGTCATTGTGAAGAAGAAGAATGGCAAATGGCGAGTCTGTATCGACATCACAAACCTCAACAAGGCGTGTTCTAAGGACTCATTCCCATTATCGCACATAGACATGCTGGTAGATGCCACAGCCGGTCATGAACTCCTAAGCTTCATGGATGCATACTCAGGATACAACCCGATCCTGATGCATCCAGACGACCAAGAAAAGACAACCTTCATGACCAACATGGGCATATTCTGCTACAAGGTCATGCCATTTGGACTGATTACTCAACAAGATGTATGCCGAATTGCTGGGGAAGACAATGGAAGTCTACATTGACGACATGCTCATCAAATCCCTCATTGCAGAGGACCATATCAGTCATTTAAAGCAATCTTTTGACATTCTTAGGAAATATAGCATGAAATTGAATCCAACTAAATGCTCATTTGGTGTGATTGTAGGAAAGTTCCTTGGATGCCTAGTAACTCAAAGGGGAATCGAGGCTAATCCAACACAGATAAAATCAATCCAAAAGATACCTTCTCCAATGTGCATAAAAGATGTACAAAAGTTTACTGGATGCATCGCAATACTCAGTCGTTGCATCTCAAACTCGTCAGAATGATGTCACCTCTTCTTTAACACATTAAGGAAATCCAAGACCTTTGAATGGACGACAGAATGCGAAGAAGTACTAACTGAGTTGAAACAGTACTTAACTAGTCCGCCTCTATTATCCAAACCAAAAGATCACGAGTTGTTGTTCGTCTATTTGGCTGTATCCGAAACAACAGTTAGCGCAGTTCTAATCATAGAGGATGAAAGTAAACAACCCCCAATATATTATGTAAGTAAATCCTTAGTTGATGTAGAAACTCGATACAACCAGCTAGAGAAGCTGGCACTAGCACTCGTCCATGCAGCAAGAAAGCTATGCCCATACTTTCAGTGACACCTAATAATAGTATTGACTACATTCCCTCTCAAGACCATTTTACACAAACCAGAGTTGTCAGGCAGACTAACCAAATGGGCAATCAAACTCAGCGAGTAAGACATATCTTATAAACCACGAACCTCATTGAAGTCTCAGGTATTAGCTGATTTCATTGCAGATTTTACACCTATAACAATCACATGCAAGTAGAAAAAGAACTTTACTGCCTAACTAAGGGACAGTCAGCCGACACTTGGCAACTCCACACAGACGGCTCAAGTAACATAAGAGGAAGCAGACTCGGACTTGTTCTGACCTTCCCTCAGGGATAATCAATCGAGCAATTAGTCTAATGCAAGTTTAAGGCTACAAACAATGAAGTAGAATATGAAGCGATGATTGTTGGACTTGGACTAGCCAAAGAAATGGGAGTCAGACGAATTAATGTGTTCAACGACTCATAGCGGGTAGTCAACCAGATGCAAGGAAGCTACTAGGATCGAGATGATAAAATGGAAACATACCTCAATAAAGTCAAGGAGCTTCAATCAGGCTTTGACGAGTTCACCATCAGCCAAGTACCAAGAGGAGAGAACAGTCATGCAGACGCTCTAGCCAACCTCCGGTCATCCATCCAGACAACCAGCCATAAGGCATTTCCAATAGTTTATCTCTAGTGGCCAGCCATCTGGAAGGGTGAAGGAGAGCTGGTCAGTGACATCTCGACTGATCAAACATGGATGACTCCAATACTATAATACTTGGAAAGAGACACATTTCCCGAAGACAAGAATGAGGCACGACGAATCAAAGCTCAGTCAGCCCGCTTCACCATCATACAAGGTAAACTTTATAAACGGTCATTCTCTGGTCCTTATCTAAGATGTGGTAACCTTGCAGAGGGAAAATATATATTGGCTGAATTACATGAAGGAGAGTGTGGAAACCATTCTGGAGGGAAAAGCTTGGCACACCGAGCCCTAACCCAAGGGTATTACTGGCCGACCATGAGAGCTGACTCCTTCGACTAGGCAAGACATTGTGATACATGCCAGAGGTTTACTCAAGTGACTCATCAGCCTCTAGAATGCTTGGTGGCAATCATTTCTCCATGGCCCTTCATGAAATGATGAATGAACATAGTTGGCAAGTTACCAATTGCACCAGGACAAAAGGTCTATATGCTCGCAGTAACAGACTACTTCAGTAAGTGGATCGAGGCAGAATCCTACCATCAAGTCAGAGACAGAGAGGTAAAATACTTCATTTGGAAAAACATAATATGTTGATTCAGTGTACCAAAGGAGATCATAACAAAAAACGGGTCTTAATTCATTAGCTCTGACTTCCAAGACTTCTGCAAATTTTGGAATATCAAGCTTAGCTTCTCAACACCAAGGTACCCCCAAGAAAACAGACAAGCAGAGTCATCCAACAAGACTATCATCAATACTATCAAGAAACGCCTTGAGAAAGCAAAGTGGAAATGGGCAGATGAGCTGTCGGGAGTCTTATGGTCCTATCAAACTACAACATGAACTTCAATAGGGGATACACCATTTTCACTAGCCTACAGAATGGAAGCAGTCATCCCGACCGAAAGTGAAGTTTGAACAACTAGATATGAATTGACAACCGACATAGAAAACTGGGAGAACATGTGCCATGAACTAGACACCATCGACGAGAAAAGAGAAAAAGCACTCTTAAGAATCTTAGCCTACCAGCGAAGTATAGCCAGACATTACAATAAAAACATCCGCACTCGATCATTCAGAGTTGGAGATTGGGTATTAAGGCGAGTATTAAAAAATACTAAGGAAGCAAGAGCATGCAAGCTCGCCTTGACCTGGGAAGGTCCCTACCTAGTCACTAAGGTAGTTGGACATGGAGCGTACAAGCTACGAGCCCAAGATGGACGAGACATCGGTAACAGCTGGAACACTGTCCACTTAAAACAATATCATCCTTAACTCTAGTCTGTCTTCTGTCATCTACTTTATTCACAGTCTTACGAGACTTTCAACCAAGCTACATACTGACACTATCATGCAGGGAATCATAACTAAATTTGGGCTTGATCCCTGAAAAGGGTATGTAGGTAGCTCCACAGAGCGCAACCCCTTATCACAACTAATTTTTTTTACTAGTAACAGATCAATAACAAATCTAAGTATAAATCAACTAAGTAACTTCATAATTAGATTGGGGGGAATAAGATACTAATACTTCACAAGTCATATAGCCAACCGGCATCCAGTACAACAACTTATAGAACCCTAACATAAGCTACAACTAGTCAGGATACAACGAAAAAAATAGAAAAAGTCTCATGTTTACAACACTATATAAGAAAAAGTCATACAACAACTAAAAATACATAGTCATCTCCCAACAGAGAACTTGAACAAAGGAAGAGTCAGTCATTCGCAACTAGGTCATGAGTAGTCATAACGCCAAAAGAAGTGGCTAACTCTTCGGCCTTGGTCGTCTCTTCCACCCTCATCTTCTCCAATTCCTCAAATTCCGCAATGTACTTAGGAACATCCCAGCTATCAGTCTTACCATCCCGAAACTTACTGGCCATTTCGCCATGACACTGGATCTCAGCCTCCATCCCAATCACTAAGATCTGATTCTCCAACGAAGCTACCTCAGCTTTCAAGACATCAACTTGACCAAGAGTCACCCCTCAGCTTCTCGACATCAGCTTCCTTGGATTCTAGTTGAATCCTTAAGTCAACTATAAGCTGATCAGACTCCTTCTTGGAATCTTTCAGCCGGCCAACTTCACCACAAAGATCATTTCTCTTACCTCTTACTTCCTTCAGAATTTCCATTAAGGACTTGATTTTCTTCTTCAGCCAAATGACCCCCTGCAAACCCTGAAAAATTGCAAAAACGTAAGACAACATGAGGTATCAACTTGTCAACAAAAAAGAACTTAAGGGAAATCCACATACATGGAACAAATGGGAAACAATAGTGTCTATTGACCCATCCATACCGACTTGCTCCATCTTTTGATCATCTTCAGGCCACAACAGCTTGTCGATCTCTCCTAAGTGAGAACCAGCAAGAGGCGTGATGACCTCCCTGTCAGCATTAGAGCCCCCAACGGATGATTTCTTCGCTTGACATAAATGTTCCAAGGAATTGGAACCAGTTAGAGGAAGTGTAAAAGGTCGTAAAAGGTCAAGACATAGCTATGTCTACAAACAACCGCTCATTTTTCGTTAACTCGGTCAACAGATTGGGATTAAATCTCAAGACTTCTAAACTTCTCTTGATAAACACAATACAAGGGTTATCAGGACTTTGGAGAAGAGGAATACCTTCAGGGAGTTGTTCAACAGAACACCACAAAGAACTCTAACGGAGACTCAATTCAGACAACAAATTACTCCACTCACGCTCTGCCTCTAGAATAGCAAGAATCCTCTTGAGCCGACAAGAAGACTCCCTCAAATCCCAAAGGTACTCAACCTAAAGTCTACCTGCAAAATAATAGAAGTATCAGCAAAAAAGAAGAATATGCAAAGAAACAGATTAATAAGCAAGCATAAAAGAGTCACATGCAGGAGACCATGAACAAGGTATCCTACAATCAGCCGGTAACCCCAATAAGATGAAAGGGATGAAGAAGTAACGATTCTTCCACTTCTTATCTCCACTCTTCAAACTAATAATTAGAGGAGGTTCCTTCCCCCTAACCGTTAACTGGTACCTACCCTTGTCATTTAGATGTGTCTTCAAATAATCTCTCAGTAAGTCAGCCACCCCAAACGTTATGTTATGTCTTTCATAGAGGACTTCGAGAGATATCGAAATCCGCCATGAATTAAACATTAGTTTTCCAGGCGAAATCTCATGGTATTCACACAACTCAACCACTAATCTAGGGATAGGAATCCGAAACCCTTCCCTTAAGGGAAGTTCATACAGACACACCCAACAAGGTATGGGCCAGTTAGGCCACTCTGCATTTGTAGGAGCATGCACACTGATGGAATCTGGAATCTCATAATAACGACGAAGATAGGGCAATTCACCTAAACTTAATCGAGGACCTAGGATTAGAACTAAGCATCTTACTGGAACTGGGCATGTAACGACCCAAATTCGCTAATAAGGCTTAAGGGCCCTGATTAGTGTGCCTGGAGGGCATAATGGGAATTATGTGTGACTTTAATGAGTAGAATGCATGATTATGATTCAAAGCATGTTATATGACTATTTGAATATTTGAGATGCATGACTATGTGTATTAGTATGCATGCAGGCCAAGATTAGGTTAGAAGGGCATAATCGTAATTTTGGCTATTATGGGCATAACTGTATTGATATATGTGATAATTGTCGAGACCACATTATTATGTGGATATATCTGTGAACTGTGACTCGAGACGATCCTAGTGAGCAAAGTAACGAAAAAGTCATGGCGGGGATTTATACTGGCTCGGGGTGAGCCTAGGGGTATAAATGGGAATTTAGTGAGTATATTGGGGTCTATTTTGACATCGAGGAATATTACTGGTGAATAATTAGGTATCGGGAATTAAGCGGTAAATATTAGAGACACTCGAGGAGTTAGCGGGAATTGGGGTGAAATGACTAGAATGCCCTTAAGTGGATTAAAGGGTTAGAAATAAAAGGGAGGGCATTAAGGTCATTTGGATTTTTAAAAGATGGGTATTACTAAGGCTTTATGTTAGTGGAAGTTGTAGAAAAGTATAGAAGTCTGAAAGAGAGAAAAGAAGGAAAAGAAAGAAAAGATGAAAGGAGAAAACAGAGAGTTTCCTAAGGTCGGTTTATGCTTTCTTCATCAGTTTCTTGAGTACTTTTGGGGAAAAGCTCAGGGAGGAGCTAAGTTAGGCTGAGCATCAAGAATCCTAAGCTAGGCTTGGAGAGTTGGCAGAGGTTTAGCAAGAACACCCTAACACTTGAGGTAAGGTTTTGTAGTTTCTTCAGTTTCTAGTTTTGGTTTTGAACTATGGTGTATAAGCTGAGTTTGATGGGAACTTTAGGGAATTCAGGCCAAAGGTTGAGGAAGAGCAAGCTAAGTAGGTGTAGAGGTTATCTTGAAATCGAAATCCCATTAAAGGTATGAAGTTCTGAGCTTTAACTTTTATGTTTAACTGGTTTCTGCTGAGTTTTGATGTCTAGAGGTGGCTATGGTGAATTTTGGGATTAGGGATTCATGTGCTTGAGTTCTGGATATTTGGAGTGCTTGGGATGAGTGGAGTGTGTTAATAAGGTTGTTTTTGAGTTTGGTGAAGGTTTGGAGAAGTTTTGGTTGAGTTTTGTTCGAGGAAATCGCAGGAGGGGAAATCTGGAAGTTGCTTGTCTGTGACTAGCGCTACAGCGCTAGCCTTTGGGTGCTGTAGCGCTAGGCCAAGCTTCCTGGGGGATTTTTCTTCTGTTTGTAGCGCTGTAGCGCCCTCCTAAGAGCGCTGTAGCGTTGCCCTGTTCTCAGAAGGGGATTTTAGGGTTGTTTGCAAGGGTTTTTGACCAAGGGTTTGGGGTTTGATTCCACCACCTTGTTGGGTGGAACTAGGACTTCCCAGGGGCTCGGGATTGGTCCCGAGGCTAGGTTTTGGACTTGAGGTTTGATGATGACTTTGGCCTATGGTTGTGTTTAGGTGAGAGCTAGGGCTCGAGAGGGATCATGCTCAAGGAGTCAAGTGATAAAAGCTAGCGAATCGAAAGGTAAGAAAACTACACCCGATTATATGCTTGTGATGGGACTAAGTGTTCCCGATATTTGTATTATGTCAATGATGGTATTACGCCATGGGACATGTGATAGCGGCCTAAGGGTACCGTACACAATATTTGCGCACAGGGCGCGGCTTGGCCACTGGTAGGCGAGGACAATTTAATATTCACTGAGCTCGGTTTAAGCGGGCCGGAGTCAGTGGGATAACATAGGGAGCGGCCTGAGGGCGCTAGCCCTAGTTATCATTTGTGAGCAGATATATGATATGAGTTGATATGCTTAGTATGTTGAATACTTGATTATACTGAATGATTATATGGTTAAGAACATGTGGTGCAATATGAGATATTGGTTTGTTTGTTGATTCCATATGCTCTATTGTTGTGTTTTCTTGTTGGGCCTTGACTCACGGGTGCTACGTGGTGCAGGTAAAGGCAAGGGCAAGCAGGACCAATCCTTAGATGGAGAGCTGCGGGGTTGAATGTACATAGCCAGCTGCTCGATCGCCATGGTCGAGGAGTGGATCAGGACAGGGATTGCCTAATTGTCTGTTTTGCCTTAATATGGCTGGATATTGTATTTAAACCTTGCGTCTTTTGTAAACAGTCTTTAAACATAATATTTTTGGGATCCCATGTAAACAGGAAACGTTTCTTAATGAAAAATGTGACTTTTGAGACCAAAACATTTCAACCCTAGTTCCTTTATAGTTTCAATAACACGTTTTTAATTAAATGACTTGATTAGCAAGTCCAACACTTTATAAACACACAGTGTAACGGTCTTGGCTATCCAGGGCGTTACAGGGCATACCTCCATGTAGGAGTATGTCCTAAAAGCATGTAAAAGACATTTATTCTTTCGATGAATAAATAAATACAATGGTCTATTATTGTTATATTTAGATTATTAAATTATTGTTTGAATAATTTTGTAAATATCAAAAAAATTCCATATTCATTATTGAAGATGTGATCTTGTATTAGTACGAGAGAATTAAGATCACATGATTGAATAAAAATAGTCAACAACAACAAACTGAAGTTATGGAATTCTTTAATTGGGGTTGTAAGTACGGTTTGGTGAGTATCATGTTGATACAAATAATCTAGATTCAGATTATTGATGTGGTAAGACATCTTAGTAAATGTGCTTTATATAATATGATTATATATGACATTTACCGATATGAATAAAAATCTTTATCCAAAAACCATTTAATAATAAAGACTTGTAATTCATATCATAACTGATGATCATTTATAGATCAACCTAAATCCCGAGTGTTCATGAACTCCTGTTCATGTTTATTAAATCTTTTGATTCATTCGTTAAGGTCTCTTCATAGAATGAGGCTAATGACTTTTGTTTTGGAGATTTAATACCATGGATGGCTGGGAACATGTATCAACAATACATAATCTAATCTTTCCTAATAGATCGTATATTAGTTCCCTTAAGGGTTAATTCTGGAACTGAGTGATTTTGAGCTCAAATCTATAATTAGATTATAGATTAATTATTCACTAGTGAATTAATGGTACTTAAGGAATAAGATGTAAATTAGAAAGGTAAAATGGTAATTATTCCATTCTAATTTATGAACAAAATAATTAGAGGGTTGAACTATTGTAAGATGGTTATGTCAATGGACGACTTCAAATAAGATTTCTATAAAAGTATATCTATAACATAAAGAGTGCAATTCTGAATTTATAGGGGAGAAATATTAGAATTAATAAATTAACTATTATAATTAAAGAGTTTAATTATTTAGTTTCAATTTATTGGAGCTTAATGTTATAGGCTCATGGTCCCCGAAATGGCTTAAACAAACACTGACAAAGATAAATACAAAAATGGGCAAAATGACTTATTTGATAAGTAAAATATTTTTCTATGCACTAAACATAATTATTGTATAATTATGTGTAATTAATTAATTGAGAATTAATTAATTATTTGATTTAACAAAAATATAATTAATTTTGAACTAATTTATTTTTGGGATTTTTAGTATTTAAATAATAAGAAAAAATTGGGAAAAATCACATGTCTTCCTTGGCATGTGGTACATGTGTAGCACAGTGCACAGACACTGTGCTACACGAATAAGAAGCTCATGGCAGTTTCTTGGTTCCACAATATTAGTTATTTAAATATTAAATAAATAATGAGATATTGTAATATGATTAAAATATTATTATTTAAACAAAATTTGATAACTGGTTAGTTATTTTTAAATTGTTTAAAATAACTAATATTTTATTTTTAATATATTGGATATATTAAATATAGGATATCAGTTTTTCAGAACGATACTTTTCAGGGATAGAAAATATATCGTGAAATCTCTCTGAGAGAAAGAGAACAGTGATACAAGCATAGGTCATTATTCTTCACAAACGTAGGTCCAAACTTTATCAGATCTCATGTGTTGAGAACATCTAATAAAAAGATTTTGCCTATTATTATGTATAGCGAGCCCACACTCGTTCTTTGTGTGCTTAGAACATTTTGGAAGATCTTGGTGTGAGAGCTCAATGATTTTTTCCATACAAAAAGATAGCAGCAAGGAAGGACTTGAGGTAATTTTCTGTTCATATCTTTGATTCAATATATATATATGTATGTGAAGAAGTAGATCTAGAAATCTTGTGGGGTTAAATTAACAATTTTGATTGTTGTTTCGCATAATCTCTGATTTGATCTATAAAAACTAACAAATGGTACCAGAGCCATCTTCACATATATATATTAAATCTGTGTGGGTTTAATTTTATGCATTTATTTATTTTTGATGAATGAATGGATGGCTTAATATGATTGAATGCATGAGAATGTTGAATCGTTAATTGTATGGTGTTTTGGGTTAGGATTTGTTTATGATTAGATCATTGTGTAAGCCATTATGGGGCATAGGATTTATGTAATTTTATTCGGGTTTTGACACCATAAAATTGTAATTCTGATCACACAAAAGTCAAAACGGAGCCTGGGATTCAGAATTTAGCCACCGTTCCTCCGAGGCCGCCCTCCGAGCCGCTGTCGGGGACGTCCATACGGACCGTATGGACGGTTCTGTACGGATCCGTACAAATGGGCCCCGGCAGCACCAAATGGTGCCACGTGTCCTCGTCTTACTGGTCCATAATTTTTTTTATTTTTATGAAATTATTCTGTTATTTTTTTTAATTTTTAAAATGTTTAATATCCTATTTATTATAAATTTGATATTTAAATAATGAGATAATTTTGTTATCCTAACAAACTCTTTTGAATACATTATTTAAACTTTTTTTTTTAAAATAACAGATTTTAATTAAATTTTTTTTTCTGTTTTAATTAAAAATTGTTTGAATTAATTGGAAAATAAAATAATGATTATTTAAAAGTTTTGTTTTGATTAATCAAGATAATTAGAAAATTATTTGCTTATTATCATTCTGGACCAACGACACATATCCTACCGAAAGTAAAGTAAAGAAGCCCGATGGAGATCAATGTGGTTTTATTTTTAATTTTTTTTAATTTTATAAAGTGGTTGTAAAATTAGAAATACCCAAAAGCACCCTCTTCTACATTTATTTTTTATTTATTTATTTAAATAATTATTTTCATGTGATTGATAACTGTTCATGCATTTTGTGCCATACATAAAAAATCCACACAATCATTATCATGCATCTCATTGGTAGAAACATGATTATTAGGATTGTCCTATATGTTTATATGAATTGTTTTGCGAAACCAATTGCATATAAATTACTTAGTTTTATTCTTTGAAAACTAGGTAAAATATCACACCGGTTTTAAGTCTTTATGACTTAATTTCTTTAAACCAACTTTATTTTAAAATTATTTTTTTAGTAAAGTTTAGATGAACATAATTGGTAATTTAAAATTGGATATGGACCTAGAAACTCGCTTTCTTTCCAATTTTAATTATGTTCATAAAGTTGATTTCAAAACAGTGAGTGGGAGAGGGTTGATATCTCAATCATAACCCATGGTCTCCATTATTAATATAACACTGTGAGATGTGAATAACGCCTCGTGACGACTTTGTTTTCGTCTCACTCAGCTAGAGGAGCGAAACATATGAATTAGACATACATAAATTCTAAATGGATAAACAACAGAAATGCAATTACCACCACTACAACCAGATCAAACGTAAACGAAAAATCTACAGAATCAAACAAAAATAACAGTTTGAATTACCCAATCTAACGCGAAGAACATGAAAAACATGCATAAGAACATTCAAAGGAAAACAAAAGGGAGAAAACTTACCTCTTGAGAGATCTTCCACTCCATACTTTGCAACTGCCCTCCAAGCCTTCCTCAAATATCTGCAAAGGTGGAAAAAAAACTCCCCTTATATAGGCATACAACTTCGTCACATGGATGCCAAGTGGCAAACATCAGAAGACCATGCCAAAGGATACTCAAATTTTCCTAAGAAACATTAAAATGGGGGGGGGGGGGATCTAGGGAAACTTGGCAAGCCACTTGACAGTGTGTTTGGGAAACTAGACGATACACTCGACCACCTAGGCGAAGCACTTGGCCCACTCAGCCATCTCTCCTGGGCATACAACCTCCTTGGTAGGCCACTCGGCACGGGCGCACGAATCACTCAGCCACCCAGGCGGAGCACTTGGCCTGCTTGGCCATCTCTCCTGGGCACACAGCCTCCTCGACAAGCCACTCGGCCCAGGTTCGCAACTCACTCGGCCACCCAGGCGGAGCATTCGGCCTGCTCGACCATCTCTCCCAGGCAGAGAGCCTCCTTGGCAGGCCACTCGGCCCAAGCACGCGATTCATTTGGCCACTAGGCCACTCGGCTACTCGTCCCAACCTGCCACTCGGCTACTCGTCTCAACCTGCCACTCGGCCACCTGGACACTCGGCCACCTGGCCAAAAGGCCACACGACCACTTAGCCAATAGGCCATTCGGCCACTAGGCCACTCAGTCCAACCGGCCACCTGGCCACTTAGACGCCCAACCAAAAGGCTACACGACCACTCAGCCAATAGGCCATTTGACCACTAGGTCACTCGGTCCAACTGGCCACCTGGCCACTCGAACACCTGGCCACCAAGCCATTCGACCACCTAGCCACCAGGCTAATTGGACACTCACCTTGCTTGGCCAGGTAACCTTAAGGTCTCGTAGTGCTTAGAATTCGACATTATAGAATCTCTAGCTAGAATGAGTTCAAACTATAGAGTCAGGGACAAATTGTAGTGGACAAAATTTTTCTACAATTAAAGTCCAACTAGTCAGCTAGACTAGCTAGCCAGGCCCAATAAACCACTAAGGCCCCAAACCAATGTAAATGGGCTCGCACATATTGAATAAGCCATCCAAATGGACCAGGTGGCACCTAGGCCCGAGTTCGGGTGCATTCAATCAGCTAGAGACGTTGAAGCTATAAAAAAACTTGCTCCTCTTCCCATGAAGATTGGAGGGAAACCACTGAGAACTAGTCAGACGGGCGAGATAGATGAGAGAAGAACGAAAAGAAGAGGAGGACTATAAAACAGACCCTCAGGGGTTGAGAAGAGGACATCTGATAATCACTGAACTCTATTATACTCTCATATTGAAATGAAGGCTTCTCTCTTTCTTAGTGATCCAGTCAACCAAGTCAAATCAGTCAGTCTGATCTGACCAAACTTGACCCAGCTGCTCAGTCCCACTATTGTCTCCACCGTTAGTCTGACCATTCCATTACTCATCCATCCACCACTATTTCATTATATTCATAATAGTTTTATTATTTTCAATTAGCTTTTGTTCCAACCCAACTAACTTGAGCGTCAGAGTCCCTTTTCCTGACACCCCACCGATGCTCCCAATTGAACTCTCGTCTCTCTCTTTGTTCTTGACAGGTTGCTGGTGCCCGTTTAATCAATTTTAGGAAATCACATCTACAAAGACAATCACGAACTGATCTAAATAATCCTTGAACACCATGTTCTTTAGATCCATGAATGATGTTGGGGCATTGGTCAACAAAAATGACATGACCAGGAACTTTTAGTGCCCGTACCTCACGCGAAAGGCCGTCTTCGGGATATCCTCATCCTTGATCCTCAGCTGGTGATAACCTGATCGAAGATCTATCTTTGAGAATACTATCTTACCCTGTAGCTGGTTAAATATGTCTCTATCCCAGTAGTGGGTACTTATTCTTGATGGTCAGCTTATTCGACTCCCTGTAATCTATACACATCCTTAGGGTCCCATCCTTTTTCTTCACAAAAAAAACTGGAGCACCCCACGATGAGAAGCTAGGTATAATAAATCCTAGGTCCAATAACTCCTGTAACTATAACTTCAACTCCTTCAGTTTTCCCAGAGCCAAATCGTATGGTGCCCTCGACACTAGTTATGTACCTGGTGCTAACTCAATGAAGAACTCGATCTCGTGGTGTGGCGGTAGTCTCGGTAAGTCCTCAAGGAACACATCTAAGAACTCACATACAAATCAGGTTTCCTCTGGTCCCACCAGCATGACCCTAGTGGTGTCCACCACATTATCTAGGCATCCTATACAACCTCCTTGTAATAGGTCTATAGCCCTCAATACTGATATCATGGGAATGTGGGGTCCATGCACAGTGCCAATAGAAACAAAGGGGTCCTCACCGTCAAATTCGAAAGTCACCATCTTCTTCTTGCAGTCTATAGTTGCCTCATACCTAACCAACCAATCCATCCCCAAAGTCATGTCAAAGCCTAACTTAATCAAATCCAGCGATAGTTCCCTGTTTTCCATCACCTCTGGCAGCGACCTAACCCATCTCCTAGAAACTACTAGTTCCCCTATAGGAAATATATTCCCAAATGTCGTAATATAATAATCACAAGGCCTACACAATCTACTAATCACTTTTCTAGATACAAATGAATGTGTAGCACCAGAGTCAATCAATACAGTATATGAAGTGCCAACGCTAGAAAGCTGACCTGTCACCACCAATGGACTAGCCTTAGCCTTTGCCTGAGTCAAGGTGAACACTTGAGCTGGAGTTAAGTTGTCTGCCTCCCTTGGTTATTTCTTCTTCAAAGTCGGGCAGTCTTTCTTGAGATGCCCAATCACCCCACACAAGTAGCATGCTTTTACCTGACACTCGCCCAGACGACGCTTAATGCACCGAGGACACTTTAGGTAACCTCTTCATGCCTCATTGCCGCCCTGGGAACTCTGACCCCTCCTATCAGGACCAACAGTGGTTGAGGTGTCAGTGGTCTTCCTCTTGTGATCACTGGGGCCTTTGCCCATACCAGATCCAACTAATGGAGGCACTGCCCTCCAAACATCTCGTCTTGTAGCGTTCTCCCTCCAAATCTTATTTTCTGCCTCCTCAGTTATAATGGCCTTCTCAACCACCTGGGCATAAGTAGTCTCCCCAAGTACTGAGGTAATCCGCACATCTTGGGCTATCATAGCATTCAGCCCCTGGACGAACCTATCTTGCTTGGCTGCATCCGTAGGCACTAGATTAGGTGGAAACTTTACCAACCTATCAAATTTCAGGGCGTACTCAGTAACTGTCATATTGCCCTGTACCAAACCAGTGAACTTGTTCACCTTCGCCGCCTTAACGACACTATTGTAATACTTATGATTGAACAAGTCTCTGAACTCATCCCAATCCATGATAGAAACATATCGAGTCTGAGATGCCACCTCCCACCAAATGCGGGCATCATCTCGAAACATGTATGTAGCACATGCCACCCTATCATTATCTACCACCCTCATGAAGTCCAAGATGGAGGTGGTGACGCTTATCCACTTTTTCATCTTTAAGTGGATTTGGTCCTACCTTAAAGATTGAAGGGTGCTGCTTCTTGAACCTCACGTACAACGACTCCCACCCGTTCCCAATATCAGGCTACTGTATGGTTGGTGCCACAACAGGTGGAAAGTCTGGTGCAGCGTTCCCTGGCGGAACCTGCTGTCTTAGAAGACAAATCTCTTTCTCTTGACTCTATAGTCTATCTTGCATGTCAGAAAGCATCCGTTGCCAGTTCTCAGGGACTGACGGAGGATTCTGGCCCTGGTTTTCATCTCTAGCCTCGATCTCAGTTCCGGCTAGTCGAATTGATCACCTTGGAGGCATAACTCTAAAAGTTTATCTACAATCAATGACTCAGCTGATCTGGCAATGATAACAGGTTTTTAAAGTCACCCCACAGTCTAATACAACAATAAAGCAACAATATGTAGTCACAATGCTAACAGGCTGTAACGACCCAAATATGCTAATAGGGTTAGAGCCTTGATGAGCGAGTCAGAAGGGCATAATTGGATATGTATTTGATTATGTGATTTAAATGCATGATTATGTGGCACACATGATATATATATATGATGTGAATATATTATATGCATGTTTATGAGTATTAGATATGCATGTGGGCTCTTTATTGTTTATAAGGGCATATCTGTAATTTTGGCCCGTTAGGGCATAAATGCGGTTATATGTGATAAATGGTTGAGACCACATTATTATGTGGATATATTTGCAGTACACAGCTCGAGGCGATCCTAGTGAGCGAATTAACAAAATAGTCACATTAGGGTTTAATACCCGGCTCGAGGAAGCCTAGGGGTATTTTGGGAATTTACAGAATATTTTGGGATTTATTGAATAATGGATAAGTATTTGGTAATTAGTTGGACGTGGCGGGATTAATGGGGAATTGGTAGGATGACTTGAGGAATTAGCGGGAATCGGGAAATGACTATTTTACCCCTAGAGGCAATTAGGGGGCTAGGAAAGCTTAAGGGAAATTTGGTCTTTTAGAGTTAAAGATAAATTCGGTGGAAATCCTAGATAGAACCAGAATACTCTCAAATATTGCCTCAGCTCTCACTCTCTCTCATCATACACGTTCTTTCCTTCCTCTCTCTAGAACCAAGGGAAAATTTGGAAGCTTGAAGAAAAGCCAAGGAATTGAGTTGAGTTTGGGTTGGGAAAACTTGAGGAATTGAGATTAGAAGTAGACAGAGTATAGCTGGGGAATTCAAGCCACAAATTGAGGTAAGTTTCCAGTTGTTATTGTTGAATTCTATTGAAATAATGATAGAACTTAGAGCTTGCATGAACATGGTTTCCAAGACTTATTTTGGGTGTTTGAGGGGAGTAAGAAATGGTTTATAGGTTGGTTGTGATGTTTATGCTATATGGATAAGGATTTCAAGCTTAGTTTTGAGGTTGGCTATTGATTGGGGTTGAAATTTAAAGGTTTAGACTCAAGGAAAACCACTTGAAAAAGTGGAATTTCTGGGTTTGGGGCCTCGGGCCATGACCCTGTTCTTCAAGCGCCGCGACCTGTGTGCTTGAAAAGGCTAGGATGCCTCTGATTCGCTAGGCGCGCCGCAACCCAGGGGGTGCAAGTCGCGGCCCATGTCCTCCAGCAGGGAGGGCTTGGCCTCCGTCTAAGGGGTGGGCCACGACCCTAAAGGGCAAGTCGCGACCCTAAATAGAACATAAAGGGCAGCCAATCTTTTTAGGCTCGGGGAGGCTCGGGGTTCCAAACCTAAGCACTCAGGATGAATTATACTACCTAGTTTAGTAGAATTTGAGGTCCCAGAGGCTAGTATTTGTTTCCAAAACATTTAATTGAGATAGAAATTGATGGTTATCCATTATTATTTGTGACTAGGTTTATCGTTAAGGCTTAGGAGTGAGGATCATGCTCGAGACCGCTCTTTATTTATCGCTCGGGATTCGAGGTAAGGAAAATACATCCATGTGGTTGTGAATGAGACTGAGATTCCCTTTAATTGAATGTATATATTTCGTAATTATATGGTTGTTATGTGCAATATGAAAGTACGACCTAAGGGTGCTGGGGTTGATGATAAGCGTACTGAACGCAACTCGACCTAAGCGAGCCGGGATCAGCTAAATAACCAGAGGGCTCGGCCTAAGGGTGCTGGCACCTAATAGTTTATATTACTGATTGAGATAAATGTCACTTATGCTTGTATTTTGTTGATCACCTAAACTAGTTGCACTGAGGTTGATTATATGCGTATATTGCTATATGTGTTTGTTATTTATGGTTTTCTTGCTGGGCCTTGACTCACAGGTGCTATGTGGTGTAGGTAAAGGCAAAGGGAAATTGGACCAACCATGAGTTGGAGAGCTCTGAGCGTAGATTGTACATTGTCAGCTGCTCGACCGCCACACTTGAGGAAAATTTACAGGAATTAGAGCACTAAACTATATTTTGTCGTTATCCTGGCTTACGTTGAGTTTATTTTTTGAGAGTTGTTTTCCACCATGTAATTTCTATTTTTGGGATCCCATGCATCAAACATTTATTCAAATGAAAATTAGTCGTTTATGATCAAAATCTATTAACCCTAACTTGCTAGTTGACTTTAGGTTCACATTTATGCTCAAACGACTAGATTAGGAAGTCTTGCACCATTTTAAACACACAGTGTAATGGTCTTGGTTATCCAGGGCGTTACACAGGCATTTCAACAATTATCCACATACATTAGCAATGTTAATAAGCATCCCATATCATATACCCATAGCAGTCAAGGGCCAGGCCTATCAGTATATCTTATCCCTCCTATTAAACGAGCAAATAAGGCATTCATATTTCATTTGAACAGTCAAGCATATAATCACATATATAGTTACAAAACCCTAAGTCGAGCTTGTCTTTAGCAGCGAGTGTACATGCGTAACCAGTCTTCAAGAACCCTTAATGTAACACCCTGGATAACCAAGACCGTTACACTATGTATTTAAAATAGTGCAAGACTTGCTAATCAAGTCATTTGATTAAAAGTGTGGTCGTAAAGTCAACAATCAGGTTAGGGTTAAAAGATTTTGATTGTAAATTTTTAATTTTCATTAGGAAAGACGTTTGGTACATGGGATCCCAAAAATAGGGTTTAAGAGACAAATTTAAAAAATTCTTGAAAGTTATATACAATCAAGTGGCCATTCTAATGGCAAATTACAAATTTTAGGTTCTGTCCTTGTACTTTCCCTCGGTCGTGGCGGATGAGCAGCTGACAATGTACACCTCGCCCCCAGAGCTCTCCAACTCATGGTTGATCCATCTTACCCTTGCCTTAACCTGCACCACGTAGCACCCGTGAGCCAAGGCCCAACAAGAAAACCATAATAGTAATACATAATAAGTGATGGTAATCAATCAATCATAAAAAAATCATCCAGATATTCAACAAGTCATAGACATCAAACTATTAACAGTAAACATATACATTCAGCAATTTATCTCAATCAATATGCAATACTCAGGGGTAGGTGCCCTTAGGCCGTGCTCGCTGTTTACTCCATTGACTCTATCTCGTTTAGGCCGAGTCCAATGTTTATCTAGCTAACCCTAGCTCATAGTGGCCAAGCCGCGTCCTGTGCGCAAATCATCAGCCCCGACTCTCTTAGGACGTTCATTTCATGTTTGCATAACGATATTACAGTTATACAATACATACATATCCAAATACATGGAATCTCATTCCCAACACAGCCACACAAGGGTGTAGTTTTCTTACCTTGAATTCCGAGCGAAGATAATAGAACGGTCACGAGCACGATCCTCAGTCCTAAGCCTTGGCGGTAAACCTAGTTATAGAGGCCACTGGGTAATCGTCAACTTCTAATCAAAATAAATACTTAGAAGTTGACGATTACTAAACCGTGTAGTAGAAATTGTCTGGAGCGCTTAGGTTCGAACCCCCGAGCCTTACCAATTCTAGAAACCATCCCAAGGTAAAAATCTTTAGGTGGGTCGCGACTTGGCCCCAAGGGTCCCGATTTGCTCTCAAGTCAGAGACCAAAAATCCAAGCCACAAGGGAGGTAAGCCGCGACGCCCAAGAGCTGGGTTGCCGTGCGCCCCTTCGAACCCAGAAATTTTGGGTTTTCTTAACACTTCTCCCAGCCCATTTTTCCAAAACTCAAACCCAGTAAAGCCTCTCAACCAGAACTGAACCCAACTACGAGTTCAGGATTTTAATCACATATTTAAATATAATCTCCTAGAAATTATACTAAAATCAATACCCCAATTCAGTAGAAATCATCACCCAAAACTCAACTTAGATTCCACTCTAATAATCTAAATTCTCAAACAAAATCAGTGACTAAAACTTACCTCAATTGCCAATTAAATCTCCACAAGCTTCTTCACCCTACTCTTGAGCTTAATTCTCCTAAGTTCCCAGCAGAACTTCTTGGATAAAGGCTTCAATTTCTCAAGAGTTCCAAGCAGAATTTCCTTAAGCTCTAACCTTTAATTTGCCCTTTTCTGAGAGAGAGAGAGAGTGAGAGAGAGAGAGAGAAACATGAGATGGAGAGAGAGATAGAGTTTGAGTAGCTTCCTTTAGTTTCTGGTTACCTATACTCCTCTAAGTATCTCACTTAGCCCCTAAGAAAAAGACTATAATGTCCCCGTTAAGCTTATTAATCCTCAAATTGTTCCTAGGGTAAAATGGTCATTTCGCTCTTGATTCTTGCTAATTCCTTAAGTGTTCCTACTATCTACCAATTAATCCTGTCATCCAAGTAATTATTAGATATTCATTCATTACTCAATAAATCCCAAATATTCCCTAAATTCCTAAAGAAATATCCCAAGGCTCCCCCTGAGCCGGGTATTAAACCCTACTGTGCCTATTTCGATAATCCGCTCACAAGGATCGTCTCGAGCAATATGCTGCAAATATATCCACATAATATTGTGGTCTCAACAATTTATCACATTTATGCCCTTAACGGGCCAAACTTACAATATGCCCTTATAAGCTAGAATCAACCCACATGCATATTAATAGTCATAAACATGCATATAAGATATTCATATAATCATACATTTAACCCTTTAATCACACATATAACAATTAGGCCCTCCCAGCACGCTAATCAAGGCCCTTAAGCTTTATTAGTGATTTTGGGTCATTACAACTATCCCCTCCTATTTAGAATTTTGTCCTTGAAATTTACCTGAATAACTTGGGTAACTGATCCTGCATCGTTGACTCAAGCTAAGCGATAAAATTAATTTTGGCTCTAATCCTTGTCGATCCCTCGGCCATGGCAGACGAGCAGCTACTGATGTAGACGCCGCCCTTAAAGCTCTCCATCTCACGGCTGGTCCAACTTTCCCTTTCCCATACATGCACCACATAGCACCTGTAACAAGGCTTAACAAGAAAACTTAAATCAACAAATACGATAAGCAACATCATATAAGAAATTAATTTGAATCAGCAAATTCAATTAGTAACGGGATATAAGAAATAAGATTTGAAGTGATATTCTGCTCAATCAAATATATATATATTTCAATCTCAACAATCAATACAGTTAGTTAACTGCCATCGACACTTCTATGTATTTATGTGACGTTCAGACCTGATGCCCTTAAGTTGAGTCCTATGGTCTGATGGTCGGCCCTGACTCGCTTAGGCTGGGCTATGTTCCACACGTTTAATGTAGGCCCCGAATCCCTTAGGCTGGTCTTTTAGAATACATATAATCCAATAATTATATTGCATAATCACGAAATCGGATACAACATATACAAGCATGCCTTATCGGGTAATAACAATTATAATCATAGTCATATCCAATTACAGGGGCCAAAGCCTGTAATGACCCAACTATTTCTAAGACCTAGGACCATTAAAACTACTAGACATAGCCACTATTTTGGGAAACATACATAATAAATAACATAACTTTATTAAAACCACAAAATAAATATTGTGCAAAATACATGATAAAATATGAAATATAAAAATATGGTATGGGTACCCATTTTTTAATACATAAAAACATAAACCATAGACTTTAATTATTTAAAATACTAATTGCGGAATTACATCAAAACAAAGACTAAAAGTTAACGTCATCCTCGATCAACACGCAGTCCATTGAATCCATTCATCCTTAACACACAAGTCAAGCTGCCATGAATCTTTTCGCCTTTCATAATCATTTTCCTACATCAAGTTAAAATATAAAGGAGTGAGCCTAATGCTCAGCAAGGAAAACCTACTAACAACATATAACATAAATCATAAACATAAGACTATATCATAAACATATACTATAAAACATATGACTATAAAAACATATATCAAATAGGACTACAATATTAATGGCCATTAACTCATTAACATGGCATGTGATAAAACATCTAGGTCCTCTGTCTACTAATCAAGGTAGGTTAGATGACATGGTAGTATATGATAACCCATCCAGGTCCTCTACTAGTCGAGGTAGGGTAAATCATAATTGTAACCCATGAAAATGATAAATAAATCTTGGGGCTTGCTATCTAAGCAAGTCATATGCCCAAGCGACTAAAAACATATTCTTGGGGCTTGTTATCTAAATAAGTCATATGCCCAAGGACTACAAAACATATTATACATATACATATCATAGCATAAAACATATCATAACATAAACATAAACACACATAATCTATCCTATTTTCCTTACCAAAAACTGGGATATTTGGGAACAAGAACGGGATTAGAACACTCCTAAAAACCAACAGTAGAAATGGTGAGATTCTCTAAAGAATAAAGATGAAATTAGAACTAAACCATCAAGAAGAAACTTAAACACCTAATCAAAAATCATAAACAAAAGTTAGGATCTGAAAGAACATAAAAGGAAACTAAAGAACCATAAAGAACTGAACTTAGGGATAAGAATACCTTGAATGATCTTATGAATTGATCTAAACCTCGATACCAAAATCTCACTATATCTCACTTCCCAAGTGTTTATAAGAGCTTAGAATGATAAAGCTTTTATCCCAAAACCCAAGTGTTTCTCTCTATAGTAACCTTAGCAACTTAGAGGCTTTGATCAAATGCTTAAAGAATGAAGAAAATGGCTGAGTACTAGGTCCTATTTATAGAGTTCAAGGAGTGAAACTAACCCCTTTTAATTTGAATAAATAAATGATTACAAAATGAAAAAGCTTTGAATTTTTGTTCAACTGACGCCCAGAAATCGGTCAAAATTGTTCAAAGGCAGGTCCAAGTGGTTAAGGTTTTTTTTAATTAAAAAATCACCAACATTCAAAAATATATCACCAGGGGAAATATATTGCCTACCCTGGGCGATATATCAGCTCCACCATAATCCCAAGCCCCATTCGTACGTTCTTGCAAAGTCGACGTGTTTTCCGTATTTTCTGTAGGCGATATATCGACCCCTAAGCTGAGATATATCGACATACGTTGATATATCAAACACGTATTTTCACTTTTCAACATATTTTGAATTGGATAAATAACTTTAATTGAGTCTAAACGTGATCCTAACAATTTCTGGAAGGTTCTAGAGCTTCTAGATCTTTCTTTTTTTAGAACTATTCATAAAAAATACTTAATTCCTTAATAATCATAATTATGACATGTGTCATGCTCTTATTAATTCTATCTAAACCTGAGGTAATAATAAACAATATATCTAGGAGCAGCAATATTAATCAAACCTTATGTTATAATTAAAATTCTTAAACTATAGGTTAAACTTGTAAAATCCATAACTGTTGCTATGAGTTTCCAACTAAGTCCCGGCTTGAACCAAAATCCACAGTAACTAACATACTACAAACTAATACTAACTACTACTACTATCTAGCTAGCTTACGTAAATATTCAGGGACACTACAATTCTCCCCTACTTAAAAGAATTTCGTCCCCGAAATTTACTTACTAAACAATTTCGGATACCGTGCTAACATGTCTTCCTCCAACTCCCTAGTTGCCTCCCGTTCATAACTATTACTCCATAGGACCTTGACTATCAGAATACTCTTAGACCGTAATTCTTTCATCCCTCTATCTAGGATGCTAACCGGTCGTTCCTCGTAACTTAAGTCTTTCCGGCGTGTTATCGTATCGTACTTGAGGATGTGAGATGGGTCTGACACATATCTACGCAACATCGAGATGTGGAACACATTATGGCTATCTGCTAGAGCTGGCGGTAAGGCTAATCTATATGCAACTGTTCCCACCTTGTCCAATATCTCAAAAGGACCTATAAACTGGGGACTAAGTTTGCATTTCTTCCCAAGCTGCTTAACACCTTTCATAAGAGATATCTTTAAGAAGACTTGATCTCCGAATTTGAATTCCAAATCACGATGCTTAGCATCCGCATAACTTTTATGTCGACTCTGAGCACTGAGCATACGCTTTCTAATCAATGCTACTGCATCCTGAGCTTCTCTAACAGCTTCGGGTCCAAAAATTTTCCTTTCTCCTACCTCGTCCCAATGTAACGGTGATTGACACCTTCTTCCATAAAGTAACTCATAGGGTGCCATCCCGATCATTGACTGGTAGCTATTGTTGTAGGAGAATTCTATCAGTGGAAAATACTTGCTCCATGATCCTCCGAAGTTGAATACACAAGCGCGCAACATAACTTCTAAAATCTGTATTGTACGCTCAAACTGACCATCGGTCTGAGGATGAAATGCCGTACTAAGACTTAACTTGGTACCCATGGCTTGCTGCAAGCTTCCCCAAAATCTTGATGTAAACATCGATCCTCTATCAGATACTATGGTCTTAGGGATTCCATGCAGTCTTACTATTTCTCGGACATACACGTCTGCGTACTAATCTGCTGTATACATAGTCTTGACAGGTAGGAAGTGAGCTGACTTTGTTAGTCTATCTATTACTACCCAAGCTGAATCATGCTGCTTATTTGTTCATGGTAGTGCTGTCATGAAATCCATGGCTATGTCGTCCCACTTCCATTCTGGAATACTAAGCGGTTGCAATAAGCCTGCAGGCCGCTGAGGTTCTGCTTTTACTTGCTGTCATACTAAGCATTTAGACACATACTCCGCTACATCTTTCTTCATTGCCGACCACCAATACATTGCCTTAAGGTTGTGAGTCATCTTGGTCGACCCTGGGTGAACTGAGTATGAGGTATTGTGCGCTTCTTCTAAAATCTTCATCTTAATTCCATGATCATTTGGCACGCATAGCTGGTCCTGTTGGGTTTTATGCCCTTATAAAACCATGTCGGACATGTAGCATGATTTCATATTATCAATAAAAGTAGTAGAAATCATTTAGTTTGACAACCGTGTTGCTTGCTTGTTTTATTACATGATTATTGAAATAATACAAACATTTATAAAATCCCGAACATATGGATAGTTACAATTATAATGACTAGGTCACAGTGGATTATAGTTGTAATTATATGTTCAAAAGAACGAGTCCTAAGATTAGATCAGTGCATTGGATTTTCACTGATTAGGCAATCTACGATATGATCTACTTACACATTCAGGGTGTGATGTCTTGTCCAAGGCATCGACCAAGTAGATAAGATCGGATGTATTTAGTTACATCGGACTAGGACCGATATTGATTATTGATTGATAAATAAGTATCGTTGTTATCAAATCTAATCAATGTCACAACGTTGACCATATATTATGCCGATCTTAATTCTGAGTGATAATATTCTGCTAATTATATTATTTAAATCTTTTGACTTGTTCGTTACCAGCTTACCCTACGGTCTAACCCATACTTACATCTTGGAGATTTATTAGTGTAATTGAGTGGGAGTATTATTCATAGATACGAAATCTATAACTTCTGTATGAGAAGTGAAAAGATGATTTCCTTAATTGCTTTGTTCAAAAGGTTAAATGATTGAGATCTCATTTCTATGATTAAGTTCACGGAAATATCATTTATAAGGAACTTAGTGGGAGTTAAGGATAAAATACTGATGAGGGGTAAAACGGTAATTTGCACCCAACTCGTTAGTAAGTCATCGATAGAGGATTGACTGATTGTAATGGTTATAACAATGGATAACGTATTTATGGTTTTGAAAATACGTTCTATGAATTCAAGAGTTCAATTCCGAGTCTATAGTGGAGTCACGAGGAATTAATAAGGTAGTGAAATTATTCGTAAATAAATTCACGGTAACTTGTTGGAGCTTGATTTCATGGATCCATGGTCCCCGCATCACCTTTGAGTAAATCATCTAGAATGTCTCAATTAATTGATTTAATTATCAATTAGGATTTTTTAAAGTTGACTAGGTCAATTTTGAAAAATTTACAGAGATATGAGATTTAGAGAATAAAAGAGAATATTTGGGTAAATTTATTAATATTGATAAATTGGTATCAATATAAATAAATAATATTAAATCAAGTTTCAAATTATAATTAGTTAATTTGAATAAGGATTTAATTAATTAATTAAAAAATAAATAAATAAAAGGATTTGAATTTAGGCCCAGTTGGGATTTAAATTCAAAATAAAGAGATTGGGCCCAAGTTCATTTATGGCAGCCCAAGGCTTTTAGTTTTGTTTATTATTTTTAATTAATTTAAATTTAAATAAATCCCATTAAGTTTCCTATATAAGGAATATGATATCTAGGGTTTTTAGTAGCAAGTCAGTCTCAGTTGATTTGGGTAAGTGAAAACCTAGGCACTCTAATCCTTTCTTAGCCACAATCTCTTCTTCTTTTCTAGATCTCTATCTCATGTGTTGAGAGCCAGCCCACACTAGTTCTAGGTTGATCAAAGGCTTGGTGAGGAAGACTGTGTTGCTGATCTTGTTCAATCTCTTGATAATACTCTGCTACAGAATGGAATCAAGGGTTAGAGAGATTGAAGGATGGAGTTGTTCCAGTTCCGCTGTGTAATGTAAGTTTTTACTTTACTTTGTATTTGTATCAATTTCATAGGAGCATGTTCTAGGAATTTGCATGTTTGTGTTGATAATATGTAAATTGCATGAAAATAAATAAAGATCCTGCAATTAGTTTTTCCTACAGGTCCTTATATCTCAAAAAACCCCTGTCTTGATATTGAGAAATTTGTGGCCTTGCCTTCTTTAGTTGCAGCTATGTGAGATACTAATGTGTCATCATGCCCTTGTTTGATCCGTATCTCTTCTAACAGACTTGACTAGATGGACAAGTTAGCCAGTTTACCAATGACTCCTTCTATTTCGACATTGATCAGCTCTTGTTGTAGCGACTTTTCTATTCCAGCTAATGCTGCTAGACTTCCATAACTCTTCCTACTTAGCGCATCAGCAACTAGGCTTGCCTTTTCCGGGTGGTATAGGATTTTGCAATCATAATCCTTCACTAGTTCTGACCACCTACGCTGCCTCATATTGAGCTCCTTCTGTGTTAAGAAATACTTTAAGCTTTTGTGGTCCGTATAAATCTCACACCGTTCTCCATAAAGATAATGGTGCCAAATTTTCAATGCAAAGACCACTGTTGCCAACTCCATATTGTGCGTTGGATAGCGTTGCTTGTACTCCTTCAGTTGCCTTAAGGCTTAGGCTATTACCTTGTCATTCTGCATCAGCACACAACCCAAACCTTGCTTCGACGCATCACAATAGAATACAAACTTGTTGTTGGGTGTCAGTACACAAAGTACTAGTGCTGAGCATAACTTATCCTTAAGCAACTGGAAGAAACTTAAACACCTAATCAAGAATCATAAACAAAAGTTAGGATCTGGAAGAACATAAAAGAAAACTAAAGAACCATAAAGAAATGAACTTAGGGATAAGAATACCTTGAATGGTCTTATGAATTGATCAAAACCTCGATACTGAAATCTCATTCTATCTCACTTCCCAAGTGTTTATAAAAGCTTAGAATGATAAAGCTTTTAACCCCAAACCCAAGTGTTTCTCTCTATAGTAACCTTAGCAACTTGGAGGCTCTGATCTAATGCTTAAAGAATGAAGAAAATGGCTGAGTACTAGGTCCTATTTATAGAGTTCAAGGAGTGAAACTAACCCCTTTTAATTTGAATAAATAAATGATTATAAAATGAAAAAGCTTTGAATTTTCGTTCAACTGACGCCCATATTTCGGTCAAAATCGTTCAAAGGTAGGTCCAAGTGGTTAAGGGTATTTTTAAATTAAAAAATCATAAACATTCAAAAATACATCACTAAGGGTGATATATCGCCTACCCTGGGTGATATATCGGCTCCACCATAATCCCGAGCCCCGTTCATACGTTCATGCAAAGTCGACGTGTTTTCCGTGTCTTCCGTAGGTGATATATCGGCCCCTAAGCTGCAATATATTGACATACGTTGATATATCAAACACGTATTTTCACTTTTTTCAGCATGTTTTGTATTGGATAAACAGCTTTTACTGAGTCTAAACGTGATCCTAACAGTTTCTGGAAGGTTCTAGAGCTTTTAGATCTTTCTTTTATTAAAACTATTCATCAAAAATACTTAATTCTTTAATAATCATAATTATGACAAGTGCCATGCTCTTATTAATTCTATCTAAACCTTAGGTAATAATAAACAATATATCTAGGAGCAGCAATATTAATCAAACCTTATGTTATAATTAATATTCTTAAACTATAGGTTAAACTTGTAAAATCCATAATTGTTACTATGAGTTTCCATCTAAGTCCCGACTTGAACCAAAATCCACGGCAACTAACATACTACAAACTAATACTAACTACTACTACTATCTAGCTAGCTAAGTAAATATTCTGGGACACTACAAAGCCCCGATCACAACCAGGGTGTAGTTTTTTTATCTCGATTTTCGTGCGATTGACTATACGCCCTCAAGTACGATGCTGATCCTGAGCCTTGCGATAATCTAGTCAAAACATAAACATACTCTTATTAGGGATTGACTTCAAATCTGGGAGCCTCACTCTAAACCCTATCCTTAGGATTACTATTCTCATGTGTCAGGATGTTATTAACGTACCCTGAGCCCCCAAGTTGGCCATCAATTGGATTCCCGAGCTCCCTGAGCCTTAATCCTAAAATTAGCAGAACCACATTTTGGGACACTTGGCGCGGTTGCTCTTGTAGAAAGTTTAGGCTTGTTGGGGTACTAGTGTGGTCGCGCCCTATCCCAGCGCCGTCATGCCACTAACTCCAAATGCCAAAAATAAAAAATAAAAAATCAGAATCCCCACTCCCTGAGACACTAGTGTGATCACGCCATAACCTACCGCGGTCACGCTAAATCGCCAGAAACTCGAAAACGAGCCCAGGTTCTTATGTTTTTTCCCAATTTCTCAGACCTGCGTTTCCCTACATATGAAACCTAGAAAATCACCCTCAAATAGACTCTCCAGCAAGTTTATAACCACCAAAATTCCCTAGACAACCCTAACTACCTAATACCAATATTAATATACCACAAAATGCACTAAAACACAAAGAATTCCATAATTCACTATGTTGAGCTTGAGTTTTAGGAACTTACCCAAATTTGAAAATCTTAGGTCTGAAATGCAAATTTAAATTGAATTCCATGCCTCTTAGAGCCTCCCAACACATTTCTTCCAGCAAATTTTCTACTACAATCTCATAGAAACCTCAATTTCATCAGCACTTGCCTTAACCTCATCTCAACCAAGAATATCAAAGTTCAAAATGAGAAACAAAGCTACAAGTCCTTACCTCCTTAATTTCGAATTTCCTAGCAGCTAACTGAAGGTTATGGCAGCTGAATCCCTTCCTTATGGACTTGAATCCCCTTTTTCTTCACCAAAATCCTTCAAGTGCCTATCTTGAGCTTGACAGCCTAGCACCAATTTGTGAGAGAAGCTAAGGGAAGTGATGGGTACCCAAACGTGGGGTGCTAGGTAGTTGCTTCTTTGGTCTATACTCTTGGCCAAATGACCACTATACCCTCACCCTAAAATCCAATCTAAGACATTCACCAAGGGTAAATTGGTCATTTTCCACCAATCCCACTAAACCTAAATTAACATCCTAAATTCCCTATTAAGTTACTAACCCTCCAAGTATAGATATTTTCTTCAATAATGTTTCACTAATTCCCGACCTAAGCAAAATTACCAAAATACCCTTTGGCTCGCTCCGAGCCGGGTATAAATCAATATTATGACTTTTTCGCCAAATTGCTCTAAAGGATCAACTTAAGCCAGTTATCGCAAATATATCCACATAATAATGTGGTTCCAATCATATAAGACATATAATTACAATTATACCTTTAACTGGTCAAAATTACGAAAATGCCATTTTTTCACAAAAACGAGCACATGCTTAAATACTTATATCTTAATATAACCCATAATTTCACATAATCACACATATATTCAATTAAGTTCATGCAATAATCCATTTATGCCCTCCTAGCATGCTAATTAAGGCATTAAGCCCTATTAGCATATTCGGGTCATTACAACCCGAGCCACAAGCCACCAAGCCTGTGGTCTGAGCCCTAGCCTCACACACTAGGCGAGCCCGTGCTACCTATGGCTCTACGCACATTGGTCAGGCGCCCTGCGCACCAACACCCAGGCCCATGCCAGTGCCTATCTTCCTCGCCCCCCTATGCACCACATACGCGTCGAGCCCCATGCTTACCCTCACCTGCTTGCATGCCCAGCCCCTCACTAAGTCCCGAGCCATGCCCCCTGTGGCTAAGTCATGCCGAGCCCTAGTGGCTCTCCTAGCTGTCATCCCTAGTGATCTAGGGCACCAATCTTGGTGCCCAAGCTAGATCCTATTTTTTGTGTTATTATTCTTTTATTTAATTAATTTTTTAAATTGTTTGAATTTAAAAGATTAATTATCTCATTTTATTTTTGTTAGAAAAATAAAATATCTTTTAGTTGGTTATGATCTTATCTAAAGTTTGAATAATTATTTGAATTTTATTCTTTAATTATATTAATTCCACTAAATTAAAATGATGACAAAAATGGTTATTTAATTAAAGTTAGTTTTAATTAAATAAATTAGTTAGAAAGTTAGTTTCTAATTAATTAGTTGGGCCTAACAAACTCCTAAGAATTATAAAGAAATCCTAAAAGAGAGGAAAATAATTCTTGGAGTCTTGCAAACAAGTAAAGGCATATTTTATAATTTTATTTCTATTTTTCAAAGGGTTGTAAATTTAGAAATACTCAATAGTACTTGGTTCATCATTTATTATTTATTTATTTATTTTATTTATATATATAAATATTAATTAATTTTTGACTGATAACATGATCATGTATTAGTCAATTACATGCCATTCTTGAAACCCCACTTAGTTTTCATTAATCATGCATCTTTTAGAAACATGATTATTTAGGATTGTCCTAATTGTTTATGTGAATTGTTTTGGAGAAATAAATTGCATGTAAACTACTAAGTATTAAATTAGTTCAAACTTGGTGAGTCACACCATAATGAAGACAATAGTTTTTATAGGCCTTTAAGATATCCAACTTTATTTAAAAGTGTTTTAGTAAAGTTAGATGAATGTAACATGTAATTATTTAGATCACATTAATTGTAGAAACATGCTCTTTTATAATTAAATCTATTTTGTAATTAACTACATTCATGGGGTTATTAATAAACTAGAAACTAATTGATTAGTTTAATAAAACACATTTTTTCTAAAGTAGTATGTGGGAGAAGGTGAACATCTCAGTGTGACCTATGGTCTCCATTATTAGTACAACACCGTGAGATATGAATAGGGCCTCGAGGCAGCTTTGTTTTCATCCCCCTAAGGAAGGTTTATAGACATATTAATACTAAGGTTGAGTTCTTATGAAGATAGGAAGGAGTAATGTATTGTAGGCTTGACCGACCCTAAGGCAACACTCTCTAAGTTAAGTCGTGAATTTTGAAATAACGGGTTAGACTTACAAAGATGCAATTAAGCTTTTGCGGTGGATAATTTCATCTTGACCAAACGAGCGATACTTTATTTTTAAAAGAGAAAAAAAAATAGTTATTATAAATTTCCAATAATAAAAATAAGATTATCTTATAAGCTATCTGAATTTAACTTGACCGACCCTAAGGCGACACTTTATTTGTTAGGTAGTTTTTTTGTGGAATAGTAAATGTTAGATTATGTGTTTTAATTGTTGCATTCATGCATCATGTTTACTTTCCAAATAAGTGATATATATATATATATATTTTCAAATAGTAATATTATTATATTTTTATTTTCAGTCATAAAATGTTGCCACCCAATTACTTTCCCATTTTGTTCCCAGTCATGCATCAAATAATTGATGATCATTTAAGCAAAGTTAAAATAACTGAAGAAGATGTAGGAGGATGGATAAATTCAACTTTATTAGTTTTTTTGGCCAGAAGGCTAGAACATATTTTTAATGAAAGACGCCCTCCTCCTATGCCATCATGGGATGCAAGGAAAGAGGAGCATGAGAAATATGCTGATTGGATGAGATCAAATCACATGGAAATATTTTATATTCTTAACACCATGGAAGAAAAGCTGAGGAAAAAGTTTGAAGATATTGAATACGCTCGTGATATGTGGGATGTTGTCTATGAGTATATACAGACAAGAACACATTCGCGAAAAAGGTAATATGATTTGCCTTTACCTTAAGCTTAATAGTGGAATATAATGTATCATTCTGAATCTTTGATTTAGGAACCACTAATCATATTTTTGCAGATGGAGATAAAACTAGTAGAAAGAAGAGAGAGAAAGCGTCTAGTTCAAGAAAGTGTTGAAGAAAGTCCTTTTATTTTAAAGTTCTTAAGATTTTATTAAAAGAAAACTTTATTGTTGTTTGAACAATGTCTTAGTTTGTTTCTTTTAGTAATTTGAATTTTATTGCATGTATTGACTTTAGAATATTGTATTTATAATTTGATTATTCTTAATTTTTCTTTGGACATGTAAATGAATATTCGGACTTTAACGCTTTCATTTATTGAACAATCGCTAAATAACTCAAAATTATTTAAAGTAGCTAAATCGAAAGGAAACAAAAGAAAAAAGTTTCAAATGAGGATGACACATATATTTGAAATCTTCAACTTGGTCATATAGGACTAGACAGAATAAATCGATTAACGAAAGATGGACCTTTGAGAGAAATAAAAGTTGGAACACTTCTGGTTTGTGAATCTTGTCTAGAAGGAAAAATGACCAAACACCCGTCCTCAGTGAAAGACAAATAGAGCTAAAGAACCTTTGGAGCTTATACACAGTGATGTCTGTGGTCCAATCATTGTATAAGCAAGAGGTGTGTATGAGTACTTCATCACCTTTATTGAGGATTACTCTAGATATGGTCATACTTACTTAATGCTTAAGAAATCTGAAATCTTTGGTAAGTTTCAAGAGTTCAAAGTTGAGGCTGAGAAGCAATTAGGTAAGACTCTTAAAACACTTCAATCAGATCAAGGTGGTAAATATGTGGATTTATAATTCAAAGATTTCATGTTGGAGCATGGTATCCTATCCCAAGTCACAACACCTAGAACGCCACAACAAAATGGTGTTTTAGAAAGAAGAAACATGACCTTGTTTGACATTGTTAGGTCTATGTTAAACTACTCTTCACTACCTCTCTCATTCTGGGGATGTGCACTTCAAACGACGACTTGCATTTTGAATGTGGTCCCATCTAAGATCATAAGAAAAACACCACTAGAACTATGGAATGGAAACAAACCTAGTTTGCACCATTTCCACATTTGGGGCTGTCCTGCTCATGTTCTTAGACCTAAATCAGGGAAACTTGATTCAAGGTCTGAAGTATGCATTTTTGTGGGCTATGCTCTAGAAACAAGAGGCAGTTACTTCTATAGTCCCAAGGACCAAAAGCTATTTGTTTCAACAAATGCGACCTTCCTTGAACAAGACTATATGAATAACTATAAACTTCAGAGCAAAGTAATTTTGGAGGAACTCACAGCTGATAAGATTCCATCACCTTCATCATCATCATTAAATGATAAATGACAAACTGAGAAAACCACTATTCATGAAAAGGAAACCCCAGTGCAACATCATAGTGGGAGGGTAGTGAGACAACCTATTCGCTACGAACATGAGGCACATGTCCTTGTATCTGATACAGACAATGATGATTTGAAAAGGAGAAATGGCAAGAAGCGATGAACCAAGAAATGGAATCTATGTATTCCAATTATGTCAGGGAATTTATAGACCCACCTAAAAATGTTAATAAATGGAGGACAAAACTACATTTATTGATTCTATGAATGGACTACAAGAGAAAACTATGTAAATATAATTCTATAAATACTTGGAGTGTAATTCCATATTTATAGTGGAGTACTCATGGAATTAATAAATAAGATTATTGGATAAAAGAGTATAATTAATAATCTGGTTTATTGGAGCTTCATATTATAGGTCCACGGTCCCCAGATATCCTTTGTCCTACACTATCATGGGTAAGGATGTCAAAAGAAAGATTTGTTGAAAGAAGGGCTAAATTACAAATGTATTAATTTTTTTAGGGCAAGGAAATAATTATGTGATAGTTATGGGTAATTTATTAATAAAATATTAATCATGTTTGGATTAATATTGAGAGAGATTAATAATTATCTTCTTTATAATAAGATATTTATTTATTTAAATTTCATATTTTAAGATAAAGTTAATTTTGATTTGATTGATATTTATTTTGGGATAAATATATTATCTTAAATATTAATTAAATAAAACAAATGAGAAAATTTGGGATAACCCTAATAGTGGCACACAACACACTCACCGTGCAGTGAGTGTGTGGTGCCACTTAGGGATAAAAATATCCCTGGGAATTTGATTTTTGAATTTCTAATTTATTTTTTAAAATAATTATATATTTAATTATTCTTTTTAAATATGATTTTAATTAAATAATTAAATTGGTTATAAATAATAAGATTTATTTTAAATAAAATAAAGATCAATTAATTAAGTTAATTATCTTTATAAAACTTTCAGGAAGAATAATTTTTAAGAGATCAAAGTTGTTTGGTTGTCAGACTCTTTCTCAGAAAAAGAAAGCGATAGATTTTTCTAAACCTAAAAATCTATTCACAACATCTCTCTTATCAAATTTCTCTAGATCTCATGTGTTGAGTACATGTAGAGTGTTCTAAATCAACCTTTTGAATCCTACGTGCCCACACATGTCCTTTTGTGTCTGACGATTGGTATAAGAACACCCTAATCTATTACCTTATAAAACGTCGCTCATCTCACATGTATTAGAAAAGTACCATTTTTAGGAAAAGTTCAGTGGGACCTTGTTAAATTATGCAATTCGGGCCCAATAGTTTGAAAGAAAAATATTATGTCTTTATGCAGTATTTGGAAATAAAATAAAATAATAACTCCCACTGGCGTAATTTGAACATAGTTCATAACACAAATTTCTTAATTATTCTTGGCGCTCATCTTGATCGTTTTTCGTTCATAGCACACACTACGCCATACAGACTTAGAAGTCGGAGCTCCCTACATCACTACGCATGCCAATGAGAAACCCTATTGTTTACCTGAAAGGGGGAAAGTAAGGGGGTAAGTTAAAAGTCTAGTAAGGAAGTATAAACATATACAACAATATTAAAGAAAACACAAGAAGAACATATTCGTATCGTAAACTTAGGGCCAAACATATCATATTCATACTCATAAATCATATTCATAATCATAGTCATAATTATACATCATAATCATCCATTATAATCATACATCATGTGATCATGGCACCCCCATTGTCCATGTTACATCATGAGGTAACCATCAAAAAATAAACTAGTAAGACCTCCTCTATGAGGTAAACAGGATCTCAAGTCCTCGAATAACCTTGGTGTGTCCACCCTTTGAGTTACGTCATATCCTTAGTAACTCATTTGTTTGTCGCGTTCAGCACGCTAGCAACCTATTACTTTTCATGCATCATACAAGCACATGTATAATTTATATCAAAACATAGAAATTCATACCATTCATAACATAATTTCATAGAAAATTCTAACTAACTTCCTTACCTCAAGTCCAAGCAAAATAAAGTATGGGGTACTTCACAACACACCTAAAATCACAATCAAACGTTCGTTTTAAAATCATGTAAGATTACACATGCCCAACATACATACCCACGTGTGCATTGGCCATGCACACGTGGCACAAGTATCACAACACTACAAACATTCAATAATTTCACATAAAATCATAAAAGAATAACTTCAAGTGTACTAGTGAATCCTTAATATTTTCAAACCAAGAATCATACACTTAATTAAATGGCATATATTTGAACGTAAAACTTAGCTTGCATGTAACATGCATACGTGGGATGGTTCTTAAAACTTGCGTTGAAGTTGGTAATATTTACTCCTTTATTTTCTTGTCAACTTCACAAAAATTTAGCAAGCATAAAATAAATTGTCAATTTGATTATTACTACTTTATTCCTTTAAGTCCTACATTTGTCATTCATAAATTTTATTTCAAAAATTTAATTTACTAAAATTATTCTTTCACTTTAATTGTATAAAATAACAACAAAATCAAAACAATAAACAATAATCCAAGGCAATAAACAAGAATATGACTACATCAAAACAACAAAAGGGTTAAGATTCTCCATTGCCTCCTTGGTAGTGAATCAAAAACACAAAACTGTGATCAATCCCCCTGGACACCTATGGCTTTTTGAAACCCACAACAAAGGAAAGAACAATTCTCTAAGAATTAAGAAGATCAAGGATAACATATAGGAGTCAAAGCACTAATACAAGGTCACATACCTACGAATTTTTTAAAAACCCTATTCCTTTTCCTCTTTTTTCTTTCTTCTTTTTTTTTTTCTCTTCCTTTCTCCTTCTTCTCTCTAGATGGACGACTAGGGTTTAAAATCTAGTAGGAAGAGGGTTAAGGACCTATTTATAGGTGATAGCTAGGTTAAGGAAAAGAAAAATGAAAATTCAAAGTGGGTTTTTCGTAACCCAAATATCCTGTAACGTGATACCCATTTTTGACCCGGTTACACCACAATTTTGGAAAAATATTATTTAAAAAAAGTTGTAGATAATTTAATTAGCATTCTAACGATACCAAGTTTTCATAAATTGGACATCTACAACAGATGTTATGAATTTTTAGTGAGGCTGGGTCCAAAGTTACGGGAACTAAAAAAAAGGCAACTCTTTTCTTACAATTTGTTTCCTGTTTCTCACTAGTGTGAACACAAGCCTTCTAGAACATTCTCTCTTTATTTCTCCCATTTTTCTTTTTTCTTAATTAATGAAATAAATGAATGGAGAATAAAAATTACTATGCATGCACACCATGCATACCAGGCACATGCACACACACAAGTGTACAAGTGCATCTCTATTAACCATGCACCTTGGCTCACACAACCAAACCTCAAGAATTCACAAATTAAAATAAATAAATAAAACAATTAACAAATTTAAATTCACATAATTTCTCCCAAGAAATTAAAAAAATAAAATATAAATTTATAACACTTAACAATTAATAATAAAATAAAGCACAAAAATTTATAAATATAAACAAAATTTGGTGCGCTACATGTGTGATCTTTCAGAATAAGATTAGTAAGATTGTTGATTTATACAAAATAATTCGTGGACTCTTGATAGGCTACAAGAGGTAATCTCTAATCTATTTGTGTTTGATTTAATATATCTATATATGTATGATCGTGGCTATTATTAATAGTTTTTTTTAAAAAAAGATCCATTCCGCTATGCATCCTCATTTATCATATTTAATACCAACATAGACCTCACTGCCAAATAGACCGTGCCAACCTTCACTATCAACCACAAAATCCTCTACATAAGCCTCTTAATGCATTTTTCTCTCAACAAACTCCCACTCAGCCACTGACTGAGACTTCCTCCTCTGTCACTGACCCTTCCTGGTATATGGACTCTGGCGCTTCACGCCATTTCACACATGATTTGAACATGTTGGAGGTTACTCAACCTTATTTGATAATTATCAAATTACTGTGGGAAATGGTAAGAAAGCACCTATTTCTCATGTTAGTAATGCACTGTAATGCTCCAAATTTCCTAATAAGGTTTAAGACCTTGATTAGGAGGTCGGGAGGGCCATAATTGCTTTAATATGCTATTAAATTATAATATGCATGTTTAGGTATATTAAATATGCATGTGAACCCATTTCCGGTTAATTGGGTGATTTTCATATTTTGGCAATTTCGGGCATATTTGGCATATATGTGATATGTGTGTCGTGCTTTATTATTATTTGGTTATGCTAGGGTTATCGGGCACGAGAGGATCCTAAGAGGTAAGCTAGTGGGAAAGTCACAACGAGATTTATTCTTGACTCGGAGTGAGTCTATGGGTATTTAGAGCATTACTGGGTTATTGGGTAATGGGAATCAATATTTGGTGATAAATTGGGAGTTAGTAAGACCAGGGGGAAATTATGGAGGTTTTGACTATTTTGCCCCTGGGGAAATTTTTGGGACCCCGAACGTTAAGATTATTTTGAGGCTACTTAAGCTTGAAGTAACCTTTAAAGGAATAAAAAGAACGTTCTGTACGTTCTCTCTCCTTCAAAGCTCTATTTTCATCTCCCGATCGCATTTTCGAAGGAAACTTGAGTTCTAGGACTCAGATTCAAGCGAGGATCGAGGCATAGCAATCCTAGGGAAGATTAGAAGCTTATTAGCCGGAGGATTTAGTTGGAAACAACTCAATCGGAGGTAATTCAAGTTTTAAGTTTTTTAAAGTTTTTAAGCTTGAATTGGACTTTGTGTTTTGATGAGTTTTTCTTAGATTTGAGGCTTGGGTTTTGTTGATTTTGGAAGATGGGAATGTTTGGGAACTTTGATTTTTGAGTTTGGAGATGTTTCGATATGTTTTTGGGAGGTTTTAAAAAGTTGAAAATGGGGAAAAATGGATGGTCCGAGGTTGGGCCGCGGCCTAAGCTAGATGAATCAGGTGGAAAGGTTTTATGAGCTCTAGGGGCCGCGGCACTAGGTGTAGGGCACCACGACGCTTGCGGGTATTTATGGGGCCGCGGCTCAGGGTTTTGGGGCCGCGACACTTGAGAGTATTTATGGCCGAAATGATGTTTTAAGCTTGGGAACTCAAACCTTAGGCCTCAGGATCATTCCTACTATCCAGTTTAGTGGGATTCGATGTCTTGGAGGCTAGGTCTTGGTTCTAGGATTGGTTTTAGAACTTGAAATCATTGGTTCACAATTTTCGGTTGTGACTAGGTTATCACTAGAGGCTTGGAGTAAGGATCGTGCTTGTGGCTCGTTTATTTGTAACATGTGCTTGGACCAAAGGTAAGAAAACTGCACCCTGTGTATATATATGACATTTATGGTTATTCTTGATGCATGTTGGATGTTTAAATGTGACATGCATGGTTATTATTGAGGCATGTCAAGTGATTAAATGTGATGCATGTGTTGCACGAGAAACATGTGATTAGGGCATGCTATGAATATTGAATATGAGATTGTTCAGAGCTTGAGCCTCTGTGTTAATGCATGATCCTAATTATGTTAGAAATTGTTAAGTAAGCATGCTAAATGCCCTATATTCAGATATTTGACATATGATATATGTTTGGTAGCATTGCTTACTTGTGTATGGCACTGACTAGTCAGGGTCGGCACTGGTCGCGTATTACTGACCTGAGAGTCAGAAACGGCATAAGCGTCATGAACGCAGGGCCGATAAAAGATTAGATTTAATCGATATCAGCGTTGAACGACTCTGGGAGCATTGATGCTGGACCAAGCCTAAGGTCGATGAAAATTATAAGCGCTTGACTAGTCTAGGACTAGTTACTCAGAGCCAGGGCCAAAGGCCTAGGTGATGGTTTGTCACGTAGCTAGGGAGCGGAATCCCATGGTTGTGATTCTATGGTCATGTGATAGGTTATATTGGTGACTAGTTCATCAAGCACCTATCTTGATAAGCTAGTGAAAGGATCACTTATATGCAAAGCCCCGGTGACCCTATCGTCACATGGCTAAAGGGAACGGAACCCAACTTAGTGACTTCTACAACTGTCACTCTTCTACTCGAGGCTATAAGCCCGGTATGGTTACCGAAACCACCAGTGTTAAATCACTTATCTGATTAGGATTGACTTGATAGTCATCCACTCAGGAGGGCAGGATTCCTTATCCTGGATACCCATCATTACATGAACTTATTTGCCTGCTTGAATAGGGCTATATTTTCTAGGCGTGTGCCTTATGATTTGATGACATCTTATTACTGTTCATGAGCATATTGAGTTTTCTTGCTGGGCTTCGGCTCACGGGTGCTATGTGGTGCAGGTAAAGGCAAAAGAAAGCTGGGCCATCCTTGAGTTGGAGAGCTTAGGTGACGATGTGTACATATGCAGCTGCTCGACCACCACTACCGAGGTTTGAAGAGGAACTAGGATTAAACCCTGTTTTGCTGCTTAGATCGGCTGGTTGCAAATATTTTCTTGTAATAGACCTTTAAATTATATTTTTGGGATCCCAATGTATACAGTAAACGTTATAATGAAACATTATATCTTAACCAAAATTTTTAATCCCTAAACTGCTAATCATACTTAGTTACACGATTTTGGCCGAATGACTCGATTAGCGAGTTTAACACCGTTTACAAGGCACACTGTAACGATCCCTGGACTTTAGGATGTTACATGCACATCTACCTACCTAAAACTCTGTCTTGCATTTATCTCAAGTATATCACTCTCCTTCCGTTTCAAAAAATATTTTGATTGTTTCCAAGCTTTGTTAAGATAATAATGTTTTTATCAAGTTTCATCTTCCTTTTTTTGTGTCAAACATCAGGTCAGTAACCAAATCCTCCTCAAGGGTCGCCTTGATCAAGGGATCTATCGTTTGTCTTCCCCCACCAGTTCTTCTTCCTCGTCACCTGTCCAATTGCTTTTGGCTACTCAGTCCACTCCTAATCTCTAGCATTCTTGGGTGGGGCATCCTTCTCTTAAAGTCATTAATAATGTCTTATCTACTTGTAATTTTCCTAAGGCATCAACTAGTCCTTTTTCATTTTGTTCTTCTTGTCTGCAAGCCAAATCACATAGGCTACCTTTTCTTCCATCTGTATCTCGGGCCACCATGCCTTTTGAATTAATCAATATAGATTTATGGGGTCCTTCCCCTGTTTGTTCTATTACTGGTGTCAAATGTTTTATCATTTCTCAGTTTACATGGTTGTACTTTCTAAAATCCAAGGTTGAAGCCTTCCAAGCTTTTATTACGTTTAAAACGATGATTTTCATTCAATTTGATGTCCCTCTCCTCATTTTCTTACGAAACTTGGCATTCTCCATGAACTTTCATGTCCTCACACACCCCAACAAAATGATCGTGTTGAGCACAAAAATTGACATGTTATGGAGATGGGTCTCACCCTACATGCTCATGCTTTTATGCCCCTTCATTTTTGGCCTTATGCATTCACTATCGCCACCTATCTTATCAACCGTATGCCCACTCGCATCTTGAACATGTCCACTCCTTATTATGTGCTTTATCGCAAACATCCTAACTATTATAATTTCCTCACCTTTGGTTGTGAATACTTTCCATCTTTGTGCCCTTATAATTCCAACAAGGTTGAATTTCGCTCAAAATCCTGCATTTTCTTAGGTTACAACAACCATCATAAGGGTTGCTTATGTCTTCGTTAGCCCACTGGCTATATCTATGTTACCCGCCATGTGGTTTTTAATGAGTTGTATTTTCCCTTTCCTTTTCCCTCAATCTCCTCTCCTCCCACTCTGACTGATACCATCACCTCCTCTTTTCCCTTTGTTCCTATCATCTGAAGTGTCTCACAACCCCACTCACTTGCTGCCACACCTCTTTCATCCCAATCTCTTACTCCAACTGCTCCATTAGACTTGTCTAGTTCTTCTCCCTCTTCATCTTTCCCTTGGCCAATTTCCCAGTCTTTATCTTTGCCCACCATTCCCTTAGTCGTTGATTTTCCTAACCAATATGAGAAGTCTTTGGTCCCATAAAATGATCACCCCATGGTGACAAGAGCCAAAGATGGCATTTTCACAGGCGAAAAATAAACATCAAAGAGATGCAATCATAGTGTTTTTTATGGTGTTGTTGCAGGTGTTCCAATTGAACTGTCTTGTTTCAATGAGGCCAATAAACATCACGAGTGGAGGAAGTCTATGAATAAAGAGTTTCTTGCTTTCACATTTCTTCGTGCGTGGTCTCTGGTTCCCCAACCTCAAAACACCAAAATTATTGGTAGCAAATGGGGTGTATTGGGTGAAGTTAAAGGCCGATGGTTCTATTTGTTAGGATTAATGCCCTAAAAGCATGTAAAGACATTTTATTGGTTTTAAATAAAAGTAAAATTTTATATTATTTGAATGTTATAATTATTGTTTGAATTAATTACATAATAATAATATAATGATCTTGTATATTATTATCTCGAGAATATGATCTTGTATTAGTACAAGAGAATTAAGATCATATATAATGAATAAAATAGTCAGTAACATATTAAAGTAAGCAATATTTAATGAATGGTGACTAGTACGGTTTGCTAAGCATATGAGATGCAAGTAATCGAGATTTGGATTACTGATGTGGATAGACATCTTAGTAAAGGCGTTGTATATAATAGAGATTATATATGACTGGAGCGATGAGAATTAATTATCTTTATAAACTTGCCGTTTGACATAAAGATTTAATTCTTCTCATAATAGATTATCATTTGTAGATCAGTCTAAATCTTGAGTATTCATGAACTCCTGTTTATGTTTATTGGATCTCTTAGAATAATGAGGCTAATGTAACGACCCAAAATCACTAACAAGGCTTAAGGGCCTTGATTAGTGTGCTGGGAGGGCATAATTGGTTTATGTGTGATTTAATAATTAAATGAATGATTTTTGTGGCATGCATGATTATATGGATATGTGAAATGCATGTTTATGAGTATTAAATATGCATGTGGGCCCTGTTTAGCTTATAAGGGCATATTTGTAATTTTGGCCCTTTGAGGGCATAAATGCGATTATATGTGATAAATTGTTGAGACCACATTATTATGTGGATATATTTGCAGTATATGGCTTAAGACGGTCTTAGTGAGCATATTGGCGAAATAGTCATGGCGGGGATTTATACCCGGCTCGGGAGGAGCCTGAGAGTATTTTTGGGAATTTAGAAAATATATTGGGGATTATTAGACATTGGATAAATAATTGGAAGATGGGATTAATTGGTAAATGTTAGGAACACTTGAGGAATTTACGAAAATTGGGAGCAATGACTATTATACCCTTAGATTGACTAAAGGATTAAGTGTTAAATGATAGGGCAAAATGGTATTTTCTATTAAGGGATATATTCAGACTTAGGAAAATAGAGAGAACTAGAAGCTAAAGAAAAGCTCTCAACTCACTCTCTCTCATCTCTCACGATTTCACTCCTCTCTCTCTTGGTGACTGAATTTTGGGGCTGTTGAAGGAAGTTAGAAGCATGAGACTTGAGGAAATTGAAGGAGCATAGGCTTGAGGAATTGAAGCTATCAACCAGAAAATTCAGCTGAGGAGCTTGAGGATTTAAGCTCAAGAGTATTAGATTGGAAGCTGGCGGGAGGGTCGTCTATAATTGAGGTAAGAGCTTTAGTTCTTCCTTGATTTTTTGCTGGATTTCTAGATATAATTAGTTGATGAAATTGGTTTAGTTATATAGAGTTGAGTTGAGCAATTTGGAGCTTAAGAATAGGTTCAATTATGAGTTTTTGGGTGGTGAATTCTGGTTGAATTGAGAGTGTAATTGAAGTGTTATTGCTGAGGTTTTTGGTGTATAAAATGTGTAATTAAGTATTGAATTTATGGCTGGTTTAGTGTTAAATTGGGGGGAATTGGGTGTTCTTGGCTGAGAAGGAGGAGGAGGAAAACCCAGATTTTCTGGGCTCGAAGAAGGCTCGCCACGACCTAGCCTAGAGGGCGCTGCGGCGCGTGTGGCCCTTCTGGCTAGGGTTGCCCTCTGACTTAGGGGCGCGTCGCGACTTGCTAGGCCAAGTCGCGACCCGCCTCCCCTCTTTGGCTTGGGGTGTTTGCTCTATAACTTGAGGCAAGTCGCAACCCACTAAGCCAAGTCGCAACCCACCTGAGGATATTAGCCTTAGAATTGTTTCAAGGATTGTTAGGGCTTGGGGATTCGTACCTAGACGATCAGGAAAATTTCTATTACCCAGTTTAGTAGAAATTGAGGTCCCGGAGGCTAGTTTCTATCATCTAGGTATTTTATTTAAATTGGAAGTTAATGGATACCATTGGCCCTTGTGATTAGGCTTATCTCCAAGGCTCGGGGCTAAGGATCGTGCTCAGATCCATTTCACTTTCCCCGCTCAGTATTAAAGGTAAGAAAACTGCACCCTTGTGTGGTTGTATTGAGATTAAGGTTCCCTATATTTGAATACATATATTGTTTGACTATGATATGCCATGTTAGCATGAAATAAACAGCCTAAGAGTGCTGGGACTGATATTTGCGCACAGGACGCGGCTCGACCACTGAGAGCTGAGGTTAGCTAAATAATCACTAAGCTTGGCCTAAGCGAGCCGGAATCAATGGTTTAAATAGGTGGTACCCTGAGTATTGATGATTGCACCACTTAAAGGCAAGGGTAAGGTGGACCAATCTTGAGTTGGAGAGCTCTGGGGGCGGGATGTACATAGTCAGCTACTCGTCCGCCACGGCCGAGGGATAGTATAGGGACAGGAAAACCTAAAATGTGTATTTTGCCATTAGAGTGGCCTTTGCTTGTATTTAACTTTTGATAGTTGTAAATTTGTACTTTATACCCTGTTTTTGGGATCCTATGTACTAAACGTTTATTTAAATGAAAATTATCTATTTATGACCAATATATTTTAACCCTAACTCGATCATGAGTTTAGAGTCCTATTTTCAACTAAACGACTTGATTAGCCAGTCTTGCACAATTATAAACACATATTGAAACTGTCTTGGTTATCCAGGGTGTTACAACTAATGACTATTGTTTTGGAGATTAAATATCATGGATGGATGGAAACATGAATTACAATATTGGAATCCATGCTTTCCTAACAGATCGAATATTGGTTCCCTTAAGGGTTGATTCTGGAACTGAATAGTTATTGAGCTCAAATCTATAATTAGATTATATATTAATTATTCGCTAGTGAATTAATGGTACTTAAGGATCAAGAGGTAAATAGAAGGGTAAAATGGTTATTTTGACCAGCTCTAATTAACGGACTATTAGAGAAAACTCTGTAAATATAATTCTATAAATACTTACAGTGAAATTTAATTTTTATAGTGGAGTAATCATGGAATTAATAAATAAGATTATTATATTAAAGAGTTTAATTAATAATCTGGTTTATTGAGCTTCTTATTATAGGTCCATGGTCCCAGATCATCTCCGTCCTACATTGTCAAGGGTAAGGATGTCAAAAGAAAGATTTGTACAGAGAAATGACTAAATTGCAAATGAATTAATTTTCCAGGGCAAGGGAATAATAATGTGATAATTATAGGTAATTGATTAATTGTGAATTAATTAATTATTTAACTATATAACTTTTATTTTGAGAAACTATAGGTTAAAATTAATATTAATTTTTTTTGGATTAGTATAAAAAGAGAAAATAATAAATATCTTATTTAAAATATGATATTTATTTATTTAATTTAAAACTGATATTTTAAGATAAAGTTAATCTTGAATTAACTGATATTTATGTTGGGATAAATATCTTGTCTTATAAGTTGATTAAATAAACAAATGAGAAAATTAGGGAAACCCTAATGGGGCGGGGCGACACACACTGTACAATATAGTGTGTGGTGCCTAGCATCAGAGATTTTTATCCCTGGGATTTGAATTTTGAACTTCAAATAAATTTGTTTAATCAGTTATTCAATTATTCTTTTTAAATATGATTTAAATAAATAATTAAATGAAAATATCTAATCAATTTTAATTTGAATTATATTTTAATTAAATAAAGATTATTTAACTAGGTTAAATATCTTTATAAATCTGATATACGTGATATTCAGAAGAATGCTTAATGATCAGACTCTCTCTCTAAAGCGATAGTTTTCTCTAAACCTGAAAACTATTCTAAACCTTCTCTTTGTTAAAAGTCTCTAGATCTCATGTGTTGAGTACATCTAGGGAGTCACATAAATCAACCTTTTGAATCCTACGTGCCCACACACGTCGTTGTGTGTTTGAGGATTGGTCTAGAAGACCAGGGTGTGAGATCTCAGAACACTGGATAAGAAGATATTTGATTTATACAAAAAGACTCAAGGACACTTGATAGGCTACAAGAGGTAATCCTTGAACTAATTATATGTGATTTAATATTTATATATGTGTATGATCCTTGTTGGTATTAATAATTATTAAAATGGGTCCATTTATTTCGCTGCGTACCTTTGATTTGATCATTTAACACCAACACTGCTGAGCATTTTAAAGCTCGTTTGGTCGCTAAAGGTTACCATCAGACTCACGACATCGATTTTCATGAAACTTTCAGTCCTGCTGTCAAACCTACCACCATCCGTCTAGTACATAGTATTGTTATATCTTTGAATTGGCACATTAAGCAAGTGGATATTCACAACACATTTCTTCATGTCAATCTCTCTGAGTGTATTTACATGCAACAACCGTAAGGATTTTTGGACTCTACTTATCACAACAATGTCTGTAAGCTTTCTAAGTCTCTTTATGGCCATAAAAAATCTCATCGAACATGGTTTACTAAGCTTAGTATAGCTCTTTTAAACAAGGTTTCATTGCATCAAAGTATGACTCTTCCATGTTTATTTTTCGCTGAAAATCTTCCATGGATGTCTTGCTTATTTACATCGATGACATCATCATTACTGGCTCTTGTTCTCTAACTATCTCTGCTTTATTGATATATCTCAATAATCAGTTTTCCATCAAAGATCTCGGGTCCCTCCATTATTTTCTTTGTGTTGAGGTTCATCGTTCTTCCACAGGCCTTCATCTCAGTTAGACTAAATATATTTGGGATCTTCTTACCAAGATTGGTTTACTCAATTCTAAGCCCATTTCCATGCCTATGACATTAGGAACTTTATCTTTCCATGATGAGACTCCTTTGGTTGATCCTACTAAATATCAGCGAATCATTGGTGCACTCCAATATTGTAGTTTGACTAGGCCTAACTTTTCCTTTGTTGTGAACAAGTTATGTCAGTTTATGCACTCCTCTACTACCACTCATATTCAGGTTGTCAATTATGTCTTATGGTATCTTAATGGGACTGGTCATTTTGGTTTGCTTCTTCAAGCCCACTCTAATCATACTTTTCACACCTATACAGATGCCCATTGGGCTTCCTGACCCGATGACGACCGCAACACTAGTGCCTATTATATTTTTCTGAGTCATAATCTCATCTCCTGGTCTTCTAACAAACAAACATTTGTCTCTCACTCCAGTACAAAATTGGAGTATCGAGAGCTTGCAAACGGGGCTTCTGAAATTTCTTAGATAGAAATAATTCTCTTTGAGCAAGGTATGCCTTTCACGTCTCCTCCAACTCTTTATAGTGATAGTATGAGTACCATCAGTCTTGCTTTAAATCTTGTACTTCATGCTCGTACAAAGCATGTCGAGATTGATTACCACTTTTTTCGTGAACGTGTTAATCATTGTCTCTCTCTTTTCCGCCTTCTAGTGATCAGCTTGCGGACTGCTTGACCAAGCCTTTAGTTGTTGCTAGATTTCAAGAACTCAGAAGCAAACTCACTATGCTCCCACTCCCAATGAGTTTGAGTGGGGATGTTAAACCATGATTTATATTTCTTTAATTATATGTTAATTTGACTATAGTCTTAGCTGTTATTTTGTATACACGTGTAGTGTATTTTGTTACAGCTCACACCTTTTGTGTGAGCCCTTTTTTTTGGTTTATGGTTATAATATTGTTATACCCAAAATTCGGCATTGCCACGTGGCATCTCGCAAAGAAATGATGTGTCAAGATGCTACAGTAACCATCATTCACCAAGAAGGAGTGACCTTCATCACTCTCTCAGCACTAAGCCAGAGGCGAACCTCCCTAGCACTGATCTACTTCTCCAATTGCGTGGGGTCAAATGACCTCAATGACTAGGCTAGCACCAATCGCAAGATGAAATGGCTCCTAGCCAATCGACCTAGCCAGCTATCCTAGATAACTTCCCTAGCCAATCAAGTTCATGCCACAGGTCCTAGCTAGTCACCAGATGTCCTAGCTGGTCACCAAAGATCCTCGTTGTTCGTCTGTGGACCTTGCCACCAGAGCCTTCTTCCGCACCAGTATGTACCTTCAACCTCTACATGAACAGGACAAGTTGGATTACCAATTTTGGTGAGATAGAAACCTACCTTCATCCGAGTGTATAAAAAATTAGCATGATTGGAAACAAGTTGCCACAGTTAGCTCTTCCCATCTCTGCTACTATAAATAGTTCAAATCAAAATGTAACAAGGATCGTAAAACAAGTCAGTAACTATTCGTTTTTGGAGAGAGCTCGCACTCTCCATAATTGTAACTACCCCAAGAAAAAGATCAATATTCGTGCACTTATTCTTGAGGGTTCAAAGTTCATCACAAATATTACTAACTAAAGAGGACGTAGGTCATATTTTTTATGGCCGAACCACAATAACTCTTTGTCCCTTTTATTTATTGTCGCATTTATTTCTCTTTCTGTGTTTCACTATTCACAACAGAGATCTACTTTGGATTTTAAACACAAAAATACTCTTCATTTTTTGCTCCATGCAAGTTGATGAAAAAACCAGTCAACATTTTGGTGCTTTCGTTGAGAGTGTGAGTCTCAAAGTGGAATCTCCTAACCTACTACCCAAGGTTGCCTACCCCTTGGTTGTCATGGAACCTACGCATGGTCCAACAAAAGAAAATTGCCATGTGGCTCCACCAAATCCTCCTCCTCGCCCTAGGAACATTGAGGAGGACCCTCATGAGAACCTAGAAAAGAGCAACAATGACTACATTCCCCAACAACCCGAGTTAGCCAGAGAGGAGGTCGCCACCCTGAGAGAAGAAATGGAACAACTATGCATCTTGAATGTTGTTGTAGCTGAGACGGCTGCTCAGCGATGGAACATGGAGCAATGCCAAAGAGAGGTGACCCTTGCCTTCGAAACGACAGTCCGCATGGCAGGGATGGGTTGCCAAGCTTCCTCTGGGCGGAACGACACCCTTAGCCTCCAAACTAGGGAGGTCAGCGACCACTCCAAGCTCAAGCTCGTAGTGGAGTTTTGGTTAGTTGCTTACTTTAAAGCCAACCATCTGGGCAATATGAGGAAGCCAACAACACCAATGCTGACAACATCTTCACGTGCCTTGGTGAAAAAGTAAGACCAAGGAATGGACTTGACTTGTGCGAACACCTGAAAAACCAGTGGGTGATGCCCAATCCAGAATGTGGATGACCAAGATGACTTGCGTAACCATCTGAATGCCAGAAGGGAGAAGGGAGGGGACCATCACAGGCAACCCCCAATTGCCAATGACCAGGAAGCCACAGTCGTTGATGACCCAGTTCTTACTTTGATTGAGGAGCTGAGAAAGGCGATTAGGAAAATGGGCGAGGCCCAGGATGGCGAGCCTACTTTGAACCAAAGAAAGGGGAGTCTCTTCTCCCCCACCATCGCCAACGCGCAACTGCCTGACAACTTTAGGGTGCCACTGAGGGAGACCTACGATGGCAAATGGGATCCCCTTAAGCATATCAACAACTTCGAGATTTAGATGAAGATTCACATGGTGTCAGACAATGCACAATGCAAAGTTTTCTCGACCACTCTAGTTCGAGCAGCGAAGAAATGGTTTTGGAAGTATCATCCCAGATCCATTGTCTCCATGGAATAACTCACTCAAGACTTTTACCAGTAGTTCTACGTCGTGCGTTTCCACCCTCTTTTGCGAATATATGACTTTGCTCTTTGCAAATCAACAAATAATAATTAAAATAGTTCAATATTTGAAACCCCAAATGCTAAGCAAGAACCGTATTCAAATTATGAAAATTAATCTGGATAATAAAAGAAACATGTTCATGATATGAATGTCAATCTTGAATATAAGACACTAAATGATTAAATAATGATAAGAAGAACTTAGAAACATTTAATCATTAATAATAATGAAAACACAATAAAGTAACATAAAACAAGGTTAGGGTTAGATAGATATGGCCTTTGATTTAGAGCATACGAATCTTGAAACATGGGGAATTTCTAACGCTTATACACAATAAGAATATTATTGTCCAAAATCTCTATTCCAAGTCTTCCCTTATTGCTTGAAGCTTCAACTAAGTAGAATGAGATTTGAGATTTTACAAGCCTTAAAACTTATGCAAGTCAAGCAAAACTAGATGAGCTTGTTAGAGAAAACTTTGGTCTTTAGAGACACACAGAGAGAGAGAGAGAGAGAGAGAGAGAGAGAGAGGTTAGAGAGAGAGTTGGAAAGTGTGATCAAGACTTTACAACTCTAATAGCCCATATTTATAGTGTAGGCATCGTCATTAGTTTAACCAATAAGATTAGAGCATTTAAAACCATCATTTTGAGTATTTTACGTAACTGTACGACCCTGACCACCCAGGGAAGATATCACCTGCAAGGTGATACCTTGCCTACTAGCAAGCGATGCATTGCCTGGTGGGGCTTTTGAAGCCCTTCACATTTTGGCGATGCTACGCCACTTAGGGGGCAACGCATTGCCACCCCCTCTGTCTTTAGACCGCTCCAATGTTCCTAAAATTTCTACAAATGCTACCACAATTTCAACAGATTCCTTCTACACAATCTCATGTTTTCACTTCTCCTTAAATGAAAATTGTTAAGTGTTTTACACCTCAAGTTTAAACATCTTAACCATTATATTTAACCAATCTCAACATTCCCCCAGTTGGTTAAATATAGTACTCTCTTCTTAGCTTAACCGTTTTGGTGCATAAAATAAAGTATTTTTCGATTTGAAATCTACCTTAGTTAAAGTATTAGAAAGCCTTATCGAAGTCATTGGTGTCTAAGAGAATGAACCAAGTACTCCTTAATGATCGGACCGTAACACCTCACACACCGCCAATTGACCATTCATTTTCCCATTGTCGTGCTTAGCATTTTTCATGGCCTTGTGCTCATCCATTTCATAAAATTTCTAGGGAGAAAACTCCAACTCCAATGAGAGGCGGAACCACCTCTATGTTAACATAGGTGACGTTCTTACATCATCTTATCTACCTTTAGAGATTCTTGTTACACACAAGTGAACTTAATTAAAAACCCTAAGCTTATCCCTCACTCTGTAGCAACCAACACTAACCATCCTTGGATGGAACTCATGACTTTCTTAGTGTTAAAACTATTCACTCAATAACTTGTTTTTACCCATTGAACACTTCCCCTTGATGTTCACAAGATTGGAGTTTGGTTGCTGTAACATCCCAAAATTCCTAATAAGGCTTAGTGCCTTGATTAGTTGGCCCAGTAGGGCAATATTTGAATAATGATGTGATTATGTTAATTGTATGAGTTATATTATTATATAGCTGACTATGCATGTTTAAGGGTATTAAATGTGTGAAACATGCCTGCTTTTATTTAAAGGGGCATTTTTGTAATTTTGACATGTTGAAGGGTCTAATTGTAATTATATGATTATATTATTGAGACCACATTATTATGTGGATATGCTTGAGATATTTGGCAGGTGTTGGTCCTTTCCAGCAAGATAGCTGTTTAGTCACAACGAGGGATTAATACTCGGCTCGGGGTGAGCCAATGGGTATTTCGGTAATTTATTGAGTTACCGAGACTCACTGGAGTATGAGTGGTATTTTGGAAAATATAGTGATATTCTGGGTTTAGCGAAATTAAATGGGAATTTTATGTATATTGTGAGACGGGAGGGTAAAATGATGATTTTGCCCTTAGTGGGCCCTGAGAGGGAAATGTTTCCTTAGGGGAATTTTTGGTCTTTTGGACCCATAAGTTATAAGCAGCTGAGTTTATTAACTCAATAAGAAGAGTAAAACAAGGCAAGAGGAAAAATAGAGGACACACACACACACTCTCTCTTTTTTTCTCTCTCTCTCTAAGTTTTTGAGATTTTGGATGAGAATTGTGATTCTAGAGCTTGGAAGCAAGCTTGCTAAGGGATTTGAAAAATGTTAAGCTTAGGGAAACAGCTAGGAATCACGTTTGGGTAGAGGTAATCTTCTTCTTAAGTTTTAGTTTTTGGTTTTTGAATGTTTTTAAAAGAATTTCATGGAGGTTGGGTTTTAGTTAAGTTTTAAGATTGTTTACTATGTTTCTGAGCTGCTGGGACCATTATTATGGCCGAAACAGGTGAAAATCAAGTTTTGGGATGATTTCTGGAAGGTTGGGTTTGTGAAAATCGCTGGTTTTTTGAGTTCGTAGGGTCGTACCATGGCCCTTATGAACTCAGAGGGAAAAACATGTGCATCGAACCACCTTGTCGTCGCAGCTCTAGGCGGGTTGTGATGTAGCGCGTGCCAATTGGTTTTGGGCTCGGGCTCTCTGACTTGTTGCATCACGACCCTTAGTGGGGGTCGTCGCGACTCAAATTGGGAAAATGAGAAAAATTAGGTTTTGGGAGCGTGGAACCCAATCCTAAGGACTTGGCAATGGTTCTATTACCCATGTTAGTAGAATGCATGGTCCCAGAGGCTAGGACTTGACCTGGAAGCCTTTATTAGTTTTTTTCCTGATAGTTATTCATTGTTATGGTTGTTAGAAGGATATATTGTTAGGCTCGGGAGGAAAGGACCGTACTCGGGAGTCGTTAGACAGTATTTACTCAGGACCTGAGGTAAGAAAACTGCACCCAATACGTGATATATGTTATTAGGGCTTGGCCCAATTTCTGAACATGATTATGATTAGGGCTTGGGCTTGGGCCCCTATGAATGAGTATGATTATGAATATGTCTGTGATTGTTTAATTAAGCATGCTTGAAAGCTATGTATCTAGATAATTGTTAAATGATGTATGCTTGTCGGTATTATCTGATTAAAAAGGCTTGACTTATAAGTCAAGGATGACAATAGTGCTTTGAGTGCTAGTTGAAAGGCTTGACTTATAAGTCAAGGACGGGAATAGCTCTGAGCGTTGGTCTAAAGGCTTTACTTATAAGTCAAGGGCCACAATAGGGCACTGAGCGCTGGCCGAAAGGATTGACTTATAAGTCAAGGGCGGCAATAGCGCTGAGCGCAGGACGATATGGTTAGGCCTAATTAAGAGCGTGGTATATGCTTGAGCAACCCTGTGGTCGCCTGAAATATAAAGCACCGGGTATGCTTGGCTAGCCCTAAGGCTGGTTATATGGGGAATAGGGCAATGGGCCCGGTGTTATAAGGCTCAGTTTATAAGTCAAGGGTTTAAGGGCTCGGCTTATAAGCCGAGGGCAGCAATAGTGTGCTGAACACCGACCAATGTGGTTAAGCTAACGAGGAAGCATGGCAAACGTTTGAACGACCATATGGTCGCATGAAATATAAAGCACCAGGTACAGTTTTCCAACCCTAAGACTGGTTATACAGTGAATAGGGCAATGTGCCCTAGTGTGGCCTTATAGTCACTTATCTGTAGAATAGGGAAATGGGCTATGTCGTGACTTTATAGTCAATTGTCTGGATTGATCACATGCATTAGTAGGTGTTGACTGCGTTTTTAGCCAACGACGTGAGAACGTCAATAACGACAAGCCTTCAAGAGAATGTAAACGACAACAGACGGTATAAACAAGAAAAGTAAATAACACACAAGAGATTTTTATAGTGGTTCAGCCCCGATTGTCGGTAATAGCCTAATCCACTTAGAGTTGTGATTTATATATCTGTACTCAAGATCAGATGGACTGAGCCAACTGAGTTTCTTCAGTACTGATGGACAAAATACAAGAATTCTCTCTCTAGAATACTCAGACCCAATTTTCTCTATCTAGAATACACAGTCCCAATTTTCTCTCTCTAGAAAGAAGAAGCAGAAGAAGCCCCTCTCTCATCCCATCAGCTCTCTATTTATAGGCTTAGGGTCATACAACTGATATCCCTTGGAACCGGGATATTTTATTATTCATCTTATATTTATATTACAAGAAACATTTAAAATACAACTGATTCCTCAATTTGAGTGAGGACTGAGAGATTCCCGGATGCTTAGACCAATTCTTGCTAGAGTCGTTCTGGGGACTTTGACGTAGTCTCACATGCATGTTGATTACTCCTTCAAGCTTTCCTTGGACCAAGGTCATACAAGCTTGGCTCTCCTCGGACCAAGGTGGTTCGGGGCATCCTTCTCTCTTGTTTCTCTCCTCGGACAAGTTCGAGCATACCTCTTCCATTCAAGGTCCCTTCGTACCTTGTGGCCTTCTCCTCGGACCAAGGTGGTCCGAGGCATCCTCCTCTTGCCTTCTCCTTGGACCAAGGTGGTCCAAGGCATCCTCCTTGACATCTCACCTTGGACAAGCCTGAGGCACTCCCTTTTAGCATCTCCCAACTATGTCTGATCGGACATTGTGTAGGCTCTCCTTGGCAAAATCTAAGTCTCCATTCTTGGCTTGCATGGGACTCCTCCTCCTTAGCTACTTACCTTGGACACGTTCGAGCCAACACTTAGGAAACCTTGGGAGGCTTCCCTCAAACACACCCTTGGGGTCTCCTAGGACCACATCCTCCTTGGGGTCTCCTAGGACCACATCCTCCTTGGGGTCTCCTAGGACCACTTTCTCCTTGGGGTCTCCTAAGACCACTTTCTTGAGTTCCCCTCGGACCTCATCCTTGGGTTCTCCTAGGATCACTCTCTTGGGGTCTCCTAGGACCACATCCTCCTTGGGGTCTCCTAGGACCACTCCCCTTAGCTCTCCTAGAATGCATTCTCCTTAGCCTCCTAGGATGCATTCTCTTATTTTTTGGGTATAATAGTAGGGTTATTACTGCTAGGCATACTAATTAAGATTCTGTGATCTGGTGATTTATTGCATATAAGCATGATCATGTTTTCTTGTTGAGCCTTAGCTCACGGGTTCTAAATGGTGCAGGTAAAGGAACAAAAAAGTTGGTTCGACAATGAGTTGGAGAGCTTCAGGGGCAGAGTGTACATATGCGGCCTACTTGTCTACCACGGCTGAGGTTATCAGTTAGAACTAGGGTTGGACCTTGATTTTGCCGCCTTGGTCGGCTTTTGTATACATTTTGGAGTTTGTAACAGTTTTAAACTTTGTTGAGATCCCATTTATTGAAATCAAACTCTTTAAATAAAATGGTTGTCCTTTGACCGAAATTTGTAGAACTTAAACCCGCGGTTAGTTTCAATTACACATTTTAGGTCCAAATGACTCGTTTAGCGAGTGAAGCACTATTTAATGAAACAGTGTAACTATCATGGATTAGGAGGATGTTACAACTTGGTATCTGAGAGGTTTAGCTTTAAAGGATCCCGAAGATTGGCTAGGCATGTACACTCGCTGCTGAAGACTAGCTCGACTTAGGGTTCGATAATTATTGATATTAATCTGTATTTACCTGCTTATTTGACTTATGAATGTCTTATTTGCATGCTTGATTTAGAATCTTTAGTTATGTGAATGTTAAAGGATATGCTTATTAGCACTGTTAATTGCTTATAAATATGAAGTGTGTGCTTATTAGCACTGTTGCTGCTTCTGAAAGCTATTAAACTTCTTATTAGCACTGTTGTTGCATGTGTATGCTTAATTGTTCGGTCTTTGACCATGGGGTAGTGCTGGGCACCGTTATTCTTGTCTGATGTGCCGAGTCATTGATTGGAGATAGACTTGCAAGTATGCTTCCAGGGCAATCAAATGAACTACCTGACACTGGAAGTCAGGTTAGAAACAATGACCAGGGTCAGAACCCTCCGCCAACTCTTGAGAATTGACAACAGGTGCTTTATGATATTCAAGCTAGATTACCGAGGCAAGAAGAAGAGATCTGCCTACTGAGACAACAGCAGGTTCTAGTAGGGGATGCTACACCAGTTGTGCAACCAGTTGCGACACCAATATTACAGCAACAACCAGGGACTGAAAACAAGTAGGAGCCTCTTTATGAGCGATTCAAGAAACAACACCCTCTGATCTTTTAGGGAGGGACATATCCACTGTGAACTGAGCAATGGTTGGGTATGAACACCTCCATCCTGGACTTTATGGGGATGGCAGGTAATGACAGAGTGACTTTTGCCACATTCATGTTTTGGGAGGACGCTAGAATCTGGTGGGAAGTGGTATCGCAAACCAGAGATGTAAAGACTCTGAGCTGGGAAGAGATTAGATATTTGTTCAATGAGAAAAACTATAACGATGCAGTTAAAGCTGCAAAGGCGGTTGAGTTTAGTAGTCTCGTGCAAGGCACCATGACTATTACGAAGTATGCTCTAAAATTTGATAGGTTGGCCATGTTCGTTGCAGACTTGGTGCCAGCTGATGTGATAAGAAAGGAGAGATTTATTCGAGGGATAAATGTTTGGATTACTTTGGATGTTAAAATTACTTTAGTACCTAGAGTGACAACTTATGCTCAGGTAGTGGAGAATGCCCTCACTGCTGAGGGCACTGAAAATAAGATCCGGCACGAGAATGTGGCCAGAAGGGGCACCAAAGTGGGACCTCCCTTTGGATCTGGTAGGGGCGGAGGCCCTAGTGTCGAGAAGAGAAAGACCCCATACACTATTACAGTTCCAGGCCCAGATAGGAGGCAACAGGGTATACAGGTTAGCTGCCAGGGCGACAATGAGAGTTGGAGGACTTATCTAGAATGTTCCAGATGCAGGAGATGTCATCTGGGAGAGTGTCGGGCAAATGCCTGCCTTTTATGTGGTACATTTGGGCACCTTAAGAAAGATTGCCCAAGGGTGAAGAAGGAGGAACCAAAGATATCGGACAACTTGACTCCAGCTCGAGTGTTTTCATTGACACAGTGAGAGGCTGAGGCTCATCCCTCAGTAGTGACAGGTCAACTTTCTAGTGTTGGCAATGCTTATTCTGTTTTTGATTGATTATGGGGCTACATTTTTCGTTCTAACTAGTAGAGTGATTGATAGGTTGTGTAGACCATGTGACTACTATGCACTGGGATTTTAAACTTTATTGCCTACTGGGGATTTGGCAGTCTCTAGGAGATGGGTCAGATCATTGCCAGTGGAGGTGGATAGTAGAGAGCTATCAGTAGATATGATTGAGTTGGTCATGGAGGACTTTGATTTGATTTTGGGTATGTATTGGCTAGCCAAGTATGGGGCAACCATAGATTGTAAGAAAAATATGGTAACCTTTGGAACCTAAGGGCGAGGTCCCGTTTGTATTTGTAGAAACTGTGCACGGACTTCGTGTTTCTATGATATCAACATTGAAAGCTAGAGACCTATTGCAAGGTGGTTGCATAGGATTCTTAGATAGTGTGGTAGATACCACTAGGGTTGTGCTAGTTGGACCCGAGGAGACCAAATTAGTTTGTGAGTTTTTGGAAGTATTCCTATAACAGTTACTAGGGTTATCGCACCACAGAGAGATAGAATTTGTTATTGTACTAACACTGGGGACAAAGCCAGTGTCTAGGGCACCATACAAGATGGTGTACATATAATTGAAGGAACTAAAGGTTCAGTTACCGGAATTACTGGACTTGGGTTTTATCAGGCCTAATTTTTTGTCATGGGGTGTGCCAGTATTATTCATGAAAAAGAAGGATGGATCTCTGAGGATGTGTATTAATTATAGAGAGTTGAACAAGCTGACTATCAAGAATGGGTATCCACTGCCAAGGATCGATGCTTTGTTTAATCAGCTACAGGGCAAGATTGTATTTTCAAAGATTGATCTTCGATCTGGTTATCACCAGCTGAGGATCAAAGATGAGGACATTCCGAAGACGACCTTTTGTACCAGGGTGTTCAAGGATTACTTGGATGGATTTGTGATAGACTTCATCAAAGGCATTCTAGTTTATTCTCAATCGGAGGTAGGGCTTGAGCAGGACCTCAGGTTGGTATTACAGATGTTGAGGGAACACAGATTGTATGCAAAGTTCCAGAAGTGTGAGTTCTTGTTATCTCAGGTGACGTTTCTCGGTTCCATTGTGAGTAGAGATGGAATAATGGTTGATCCGGCCAAGATTGAGGTGGTCAGGGATTGGCCAAGGCCAAGGAGTGCTTCTAAGGTTAGAAGTTTCCTTGGTTTGGTAGGATATTAGTGACATTTTATGGAAGGGTTCTCAAAGATTACGACACCACTGACGGAGCTGACACACAAGAGCTTGAAGTTTGTGTGGCAAATTGGTGAGAAAACAACTTCTAAGAGTTTAGGCAGTGGTTGATCACCCCTTTGGTTCAGAGCCTTCCTTCAGATCAGGAGAAGTGTGAGATATACACTGGCCACAAGAGCTTGAATAATTTTTTTACCTAGAGAGATCTTATTATGAGGCAGAGATGTTGGCTGGAGTTTGTGAAAGATTATGATTGTAAGATTCTTTACCACCCAGGGAAAGGCAACGTGGTGGCAGATTCCTTGAGTCAGGGAGGGCTAGGAAAACTGTTTAGCTTGAAACAAATATCGAAGGTGTTGGCAGAAGAGATGACCAGAGCAAGTACAGAGTTTGTGGTGAGTCACTTAGCTTACATCACCTTCCAGTCTACTCTCTTGGAGAGGATTAGAGAAGGGTAGATGAATGATCCTCAGTTGATGAGGCACATAGAGGACCTCCTAGCTGGAGTGGCTAGGGATTATACTGTCTCAGAGTTGGGTTTACTAAGATTTATGGAGTAGATTTGTGTTCTGATGGACTCTGCTATCAAATGAGAGATTCTGGATGAATCTCCTACCACGCCGTACTCTCTCCATCCAGGCACCATGAAGATGTATCAGAATTTGAAATCGTTATACTGGTGGTCTAGGATGAAGAAACATGTAGTTGAATATGTGGCTAAGTGCCTAACATGTCAACAAATGAAAGTAGAACACCAAAGACCAACAGGGCTATTACAGCCTTTGGGTAACCCTGAATGGAAGTGGGAGGACATTACTATGGACTTCGTTGTTGGGTTACCCAGAACAGTAGGTCAGTATGATTCAGTTTGGGTGATTGTCGACTAGTATACCAAATCAACTAATTTCTTGCTAGTAAGGACAAATTGTACAATAGATCAGTACGCTGATCTTTATGTGAAATAGATAGTATGCCTTCATGGGAATCCTAGGTCCATTGTGTCAGATTGGGATCTCATTTTTACTTCAAAGTTTTGGGGAAGTATGCAGAAAGCTATGAGTACACAACTGAAGTTCAATACCTCCTATCATCCTCAGACAGATGGACAATCTGAGAGGACAATACATATACTAGAGGACATGCTGCGAGCATGTGTATTGGACTTTGAATGCTCCTGTATTAAATATTTGCCATTGGTTAAGTTTTCTTACTACAACAGCTACCAGTTGACTATTGGAGTGGCTCCTTATGAGATGTTGTATAGTAGGAAATGCAGATCACCCATCCATTTGGATGAAATTGGTGAAAGAAAATATTTGGGTCCTAAAGTAGTTCAGAGGACTGATGAGGCTATTGAGAAGATTAGAGCTCGGATGCTCGCTTATTAGAGTAGACAGAAGAGCTACGCTGATCCCAAGGGTAGAGACATAGAGTTCCATGTCGGGGACTATGTTTTCTTCCATGTTTCACCATTAAGAGGGGTGAAGTAGTTTGGAAAGAAGGGCAAGCTGGGCCCTAGGTTCGTGGGACCTTTCGAGATCCTACAAAGGATTGGTCATGTATCCTATAGGTTGGATTTACCCCTATCGCTGTCAGGGGTTCATATTGCATTCCATATTTCGATGTTTAAGAAATATGTGTCAGATGTAAGTCATACATTAAGTTATGAGGATCTTGAGTTACAGACAGATTTGTCTTATGAGGAGCGACCAATTCATCTCTTGGGTAGAAAAGACAAAGTATTGAGGAACAAAACCATACCTTTGGTTAAGGTATTATGGAGGAACAACAAGGTCGAAGAAGCGACTTGGGAATTAGAGTCAGACATGCGGGATCCGTTTCCCGAGCTGTTTAGGTAAATTTTGAGGGCAAAATTACCGTAAGGAGGGGATAGTTGTAATGTCCCAAAATTCTTAATAAGGCTTACTGCCATGATTAAGGGGCCCAGGAGGGAAATATTTGAATAATTATGTGATTACGTGAATTGCATGGGTTATATTATTATATAGCAGACTATGCATGTTTAAGTGTATTAAATGTGAAAAATAGGCTCACTTTTATTTAAAGAGGCATATTTGTAATTTTAACCCATTGAGGGTCTAATTGTAATTATATGATTATATGACTGAGACCGCATTATTATGTGGATATATTTGAGATATTCGGCAGGAGTCGATCCTTTCGAACAAGACAGCGGTTTAGTCACAATGGGGGATTTATACTTGGCTTGGGGTGAGCCAAGGGGTGTTTCAGTAATTCGTTGATTTACCGAGACTCACTAGAGTATGAGTCGTATTTCGGGAAAAATAGTGATATTCTGGGTTTAGCAGAATTAACTGGGAATTTTAAGTATATTGTGTGACGGGAGGGTAAAATGACGATTTCTCCCTTAGTGGGCCTTGAGAGGGAAATGTTGCCTTAGGGGAAATTTTGGTCTTTTGGACCCATAAGTTATAAGCACATTAGTTTATTAACTCAGGAACAAGAGAAAAACAGGGCAAAGAGGAAAAATAGAGGAAATTATCTCTCTCTCTCTCTCTCTCTTTCTAAGTTTTTGAGATTTTGGATGAGAATTGTGATTCTAGAGATTGGAAGCAAGCTTGCTTAGGGATTTGGAAACTGTTAAAATTAGGGAAATAGTTGGGAATCACGTTTGGACAGAGGTAATCTTGTTCTTAAGTTTTAGTTTTTGGTTTTTGAAAGTTTTTAAAATAATTTCTTGGAGGTTGAGTTTTAGTTAAGTTTTAAGTTTGTTTACTGTGTTTCTGAGATACTGGGACCATTATTATGGTCGAAACAGGTGAAAATCATGTTTTGGGATGATTTCAGGAAGGTTGGCGATTCCAAAAATCATTGGTTTTCTAAGTTCGTAGGGCCACGTTTCGACCCTGTTTTTAGGGCGCCACGGCTCCTATGAACTTAGAGGGACATGCAGGTGCCTTGAATTGCCTTGGCGCCACGACGCGTGCCCTGTGATTTTGGGCTCGAGGCTCTCTGACTTGTTGCGACGTGACCCTTAGTGGGGGCGCTGCATCTGAAATTGGGAAAATGAGAAAAAGTACGTTTTGGGATCTGGGAACTCAAACATAATGGCTTGTGAATGATTCTACTACTCGGGTTAATAGAATGCACGGTCCTGGAGGCTAGGACATGGTTTGGAAGCCTTTATTAGTTCGTTTCCTGATAGTTATTCATTGTTATGGTTGTGAGTAGGATGAACCATCAGGCTTGGGGGGAAAGGACCGTACTTGGGGGTCGTCAGACACTATTTACTCAGGACTTGAGGTAAGAAAACTGCTCCCAATACGTGATATATATGATTAGGGCTTGGTTCCCTATGTATGAGATTGATTATGAATATGCATGTGATTGTTAGATTAAGCATGCTTGAATGCTCTGTATCTGGATAATTGTTAAATAAAGTATGCTTGTCGTTATTATCTAGTTAAAAAGGCTTGACTTATAAGTCAAGGACGACAATAGCGCGTTGAGTGTTGGTCGAAAGGCTTGAATTATTAGTCAATGATGATAATAGCGCACTGAGCACTAGTCGAAAGTCTTGACTTATATGTCAAGGGAGACAATAGTGCGTTGAGCGCTGGTCAAAAGGATTGACTTATAAGTGAACGACGACAATAGCACACTGAATGCATGCCGATATTGTTAGGGCTAATTAAGAGCGTGGTATACGCTTGACCAACCCTATGGTCTCCTGAAATATAAAGCACTAGGTATGCTTGGCTAGCCCTAAGGCTGGTTATACGGAAAATAGGGCAATGGGACCAGTGTTATAAGGCTTGGTTTATAAGTCAAGGGTTTAAAGGCTCGGCTTATAAGCCGGGGGCGGCAATAGCGTGCTGATCACTGACCAATGTGGTTAAGCTAACCAGGAAGCGTGGTAAGCATTTGAATGACCGTATGGTCGCATGAAATATAAAGCGCCAGGTATAGTTGGCTAGCCCTAAGACTGGTTATACAGGGAATAGGGCAATGTGCCCTAGTGTGGCCCTATAGTCATTTATCTGTAGAATAAGGAAATGGGCCATGTCGTGACTTTATAGTCAATTATCTAGATTTATCGCATGCATTAGTAGGGTTATTACTGCTAGGCATACTAATTATGATTATGTGATCTGGTGATTTATTGCTTATAAGCATGATCATGTTTTCTTGTTGAGCCTCGGCTCACGGGCGCTAAATGGTGTTGGTAAAGTAAGAGAAAAGCTGGACCGACAATGAGTTGGAGAGCTTCAGGGGCAGAGTGTACATATGCGGCCTGCTCGTCCGCCCGGCCGAGGTTATCAGTTGGAACTAGGGTTGGACCTAAATTTTGCCACCTAGGTTAGATTTTGTATACATTTTGGAGTTTCTAACATTTTTGAACTGTTTTGGGATCCTATTTATTGATATCAAACTCTTTTATATAAAATGGTTGACCTTTGATAAAATAAATTTAGTACCTAAACTTGTGGTTAGTTTCAATTACACGTTTTAAGTTCAAATGACTCGTTTAGTGAGTTCAGCACTATTTAATTACACAGTGTAACGGTCTTGGATTAGGAGGACATTACAGGGGTTGCCATCATTGGTGAATATATTATTCTAGGAGTTGTAGTCCAATCATTTTTGAAGTGGAACTTACTAACCTCTTTGCAAGAGGTTTTGTAAATGGATCCGCTAAGTTCTCACTTTTCTTAACGTATGAGATTGATATGATTCCTCCTCAAATCAATTGTCTCACAAATTCATATCTTAGACATATATGTCTAGCAGCCCCATTATATATGCCATTATAAGTTATAGCTAGTGTGGCTTGACTATCACAATATATCGAGATCTTCAATACCTTATCTGTGGAGAATGAGATATTCAACAAGAGATCTCTAAGCCACTTGGCCTCTTTTTCGGTTGCTACTAAAGCTATATACTCGGCCTCCATTGTTGAGCGTTAAATACATGTTTGTTTCTTGGAACCCCAAGAAACCGCTCCTCCTCCAAGTATAAACATCCAACCACTTTGTGAGAGATTATCTCCCACACTTGATATCCAACTTGCATCGAAATATCCTTCAAGTATCTTCAGAAACTTTGAATAATTGAGGCCTAGTTGCTTGGTCCTTTTAAGGTACCCTAGAACTCTTTCAATTTCTTTCCAATGTTCCATACTTGGATTGCTAGTAAACCTACTTAGTTTACTAACCGTATATGAAATATCCACTCTTGTACAATGAGCGGTGTACATTAGACTCCCTAATGCACTTGCATACTCAAGTTGACTCACCGCTCTACCATTATTCTTTTAAATATGTATACTTGAATCAAATGGTGTATTTTCCCCCTTGATATTCAAATGACTAAACTTGTCAGGCACTTTCTCAACATAGTGTTCTTGACTTAAGGCATAACCCCCACTATTTCATATCACTATTATACCCAAGATGGTATCAACCTCTCAAAGGTCTCTCATCTTGAAATTGGAAGATATAAAACTCTTCATTTCTATTACGCCTTTCATCTCATTACTCAAAATCAACATATAGACACACCAAGATGACATAGTCATCACAAGTCTTAGAGTATAAGCACTTGTCCGTATTATTGTGAATAAACCCATTCAAAATTATGGCTTTATCAAATTTCTCATGCCATTTTTTCAGTGCTTGCTATAAACCTTATAATGATTTAACAAGCCTACACATTTTATGTTCATTTCCACTTCGAACAAAATCCTCTGGTTGTTCCATATAGACCTCCTCATCGAGATCTCCACTTAGGAATGCCATTTGGACATCCATTTGATGAAAATAAAGGTTATATATTGATAACGAGGCAAATAAAACTGTTATTATGGTTGTCCTAGCAATCGGTGCATACATGTCAAAATGATTGAATCCTTGCTTTTGTTTAAACTCTTTAGCTACTCATCTCGCTTTGAAGGATTTTATGTGCCATCGGTGTGATATTTCCTCTAAAATACCCACTTGCACCCAACTAGTTTTCAACATTGTAGAAGCTCTACCAATTCTCATGTGTGGTTTGAAATAATTGAATCCACATCATTATTTATTGCCTCCTTCCAAAAACATAGTCTCTTGAAGACATTGCTTCTTAATAGGTTTTGGGATCACCCTCAACTTAAAGAATCATAGGAAATTTCCATGTGACTTCTTCAAGTCTATAGTAGAGTATCTCTACTTGAGAACATTTCTCAATTGACCCCAACTGTTTAAGCCTTTGGCTTCTCCAAGGCAATATTGGTTGCTCATCCACCTTTGGATCTTTCTCTTTACTAGATTCTCCAACACTTGTGGGTTCTTGAGAATCGCTATCTCCATATAACATATTCTCAGAGAACTCCACTTCTCTTGATTCAATTATCACATTAGACTCCAAGTCTAATAGCCTACAAGCTTTTCTATTTGAGGCATAGCCTACAAATGCACACTTTGCAACCCTTGGACCCAACTTGGTCCTTTTAGGCTTCATGCTCTTGCAATAAGCAAGGCACCACCACACTTTAAGATAGCCTAGGTTTAGCTTCTTCCCTCTCTGTAACTCATATGGAGACACATTGTTCTTTTTCATAGGAAGACGATTCAATATATGACACACAGCAAGCAAAACTTCACCCCACAATTTATAACACAATTTAGCATGCAAAAGCATAGAGTTAATCATTTCAAGATAAGTCCTATTCTTTCTTTCAACTATTCCATTTTGTTGTGGAGTGTATGGTGCAGTGCATTCATGAATAATGCCATGTTTTTCACAAGACACATTGAAATAATTTGAAAAGTATTCACCGCCTCTATCATTTCTAGGAGTCTTTATTTTCATTTCCGATTGATTTCCTACTTTAGATTTATAGATTTTAAATACATTAAATGCCTTATCTTTACACTTAAGCAAATACACATAAGTATACTTAGAGCAATCATCTATAAAAGTCATGAAGTATCTTTTTCCTCCTCTAGTCAACATGTCATTCAATTCACATAATTCACTATGTATTAAATCTAGCAAGTTTGAACATCTATCAACACTTGGAAATGTTTCATTACCATTTTAGATTTATGACATAATTCACATTTATCATGCTTATTTACATCACATATAATGAATTCACATAACAACCCTTCTAATTGTGCTATAACATATATGAGCAAGTCTATTATGCCACAAAGTAATATAACTAGAGTACATAGTTTGATTATCTCATTACATGAATAACCACTTCCCACAAAAGTGTCCAATTTAGTCAGATGAGTTTACCAAATTCAAATTTCATTTTGATACCAGATTTACTCAATAAACTTTCACTTATAATGTTTCTTTTTTTATTGGGAACATAGAAAACATTAGTTAGGGTCACCTTCTTTTTGTTGTCTGTGTTTTCATCAAGTGACATGTGGCACTCTTCGAGAGTAGTTATGTTTTCTGAAGACGTTGAGTGATTTCTATTGAGCTCACTGTCTACTCAGGGGATGGGTTGCCTCCTGTCTTCGAAAGGTTCCCTGGGGAAAAGTTATCCTCCGACAGGCCACGCCCCAAGAACCTTGGATATGTTAGCTTGAGGTTCCTTCAGTCCACCAGGTTTGCGAGAAGACCTCTCAGAGTCTAGCTGGAAGCGCCAGGTGTCGAGCGCAGAGACCTTGGCCCATAGATAATTGTCTAACAAAGCTACTATAATACAAATTGTGGCATCGAGCCTGTATAGGCGACAAACAACGTATCCTAATGCACTGGGTGGTGAGGGAAAACATGCAGCCACTCTCTGACACTGTCAAGACCGTTTCTCCCTAGAACATGTTGGGTTGCAACCATAAATGGGCCCCGTTTGATATGCATGGGCCCATCACTACCTCTATCACAAAATGTGTATTAATTATCTTTTAATTCAAATTATTTGGGAATGTTTTTTTAATAACTTCCCATTAAGAGAATTAGTTGCTCTTAACCCCTATAAATAGGGGCTAGGGCATCCAATGTAGAGGGATCCCTAAACTTTTGTATTCAAAGCATTGTAAAAACGTTGTCTGAAACTCCATAGAAGCTTGCCCAACCAAGCTTCACCAATACTAATACAATAGCCTCATGGACTAGGTTTAATGAATGATCTAAACAAGGTAAAATCTCTTGGTGTTTACTGCATTTCTTTAAAGCTCTCCTTTATTAAGTTGATAGCGAAAAAGGACGTCAACATTTTAGTGCTTTCCTTGATAGCTTGAGGAAAGATTTGAAGAGTCGACAATGGTCACCACTAGAAGAAACATTCTACATGACATTGTGCCTCCCCCTGCGACTGAGGGAGGAGAACCCAACCACTCACCTCGGCCTGAAAACCCGGAGGTGGCCCAGAAAAACTACGATGAAAATGTCGAGTATGACAGAGAAGACGATGAGTTTTATGAGAGTGATTACTCCCAATCCATATACACGGAGGAGCCACCTGATGTGGTTGCTCTCAGAGGCCAAGTTGCTTCCCAGTAGAAAAAAATTGATGTTCCGGAGGGGAACATTGCAGCTTTACAGGAGATGGTTAACACAATGAGGGTCACTTTGGTGGCCCAATGGTTGCAAGTGGACCTCTATGGTGAAGTACCTCCTAGGAAGCAAGCTGGTGTGCCACCTATGCACTCAGCTGGAGTGCTACCTGTTACACCAGTGAGCGTGCTTGCAGAGCACCCCATTGAAATGGCGTAAGGTTTGCCAGGACATGCCACCCATGTACCTAGATAGAGCTGGAGCCCCAATTGCATAAGAGGTGACAAAGGTAAGGTTGATGTAGAACCTTTGGCTGGGAGGAAGAAAACCCATCGAGCACCCAAACCCATTCAACCCTTGAGAAGGGGCGAAGATAATCAAAGGTCGGGTGACCGAGGACACAACCATGCCACTAGCATCCATGGAGCCTAGGGCCTTCCCCCAAAACACGCCGCTAAAGAACGTGTTAGGCCAGGAGGTGATGTCCTCCCAGAACCCCAGCAGCCTCAGAGGAACCCTGACCAATGGGCCAATAGTATAAACACCTCCACCAAATGAGGATGAGGAATCAGCATTTCGGTTAACAACGACGCTGTTGACTCCGAGGGGGAAACTGAGGTGGTATACCCTGAGGACCATGGTCACCACCACACGTAACCTGACCTGAACGTTCACAGGAACAGATCAGCTCTCGAGGACAATCATGGGAGACAACAACAGCCAGACCTCTAAGATGACCTTAATGCTCGGATGAGAGAACACCCAACATAGAGTGCTAATCAAAATCATAACCCTCTCCATGCATAGTTGGAGAGTTTGAAAAGGATAATGATTAAGATGGCCTGGAGACAAGGTCATGACTCCAACGGGGAGGATGAATATGGGGAGCCTTGTGCTCCCCACATCGTGGAAGCCCCTTTTCTTTGAAGCTTCAAAATGCCAAACATCAATTCGCAAAGTGGAGGCAAAGATCAAATCGACCATCTCTTGAAGTTCAACAGAATGATGTCGGTTCAACGCATCTCCAAGGATGCTAAATGCCACGTCTTCCAGTTGACTTTGACGGGACTAGCAGACGAGTGGTTCAAGAAGCACAAGCCAGGATCCATTCGCTCTAAGCACCAACTCTCCTCCTCATTTCGAAGACAATTCATAGATGCTCCGAAGGTGAATTTTGAGTTCAATGGTTTGGCCAACATAAAGCACGAACCACTTGAGATACTTAAAGCATACATGAAACACTTTAAGGAAGAAGCATCTAGGATCAAGAGGGTTGACGATGGCCAAGAACTGATTGTCGTATAGGCTAGCATTCAAGCAGGTTCCCCTCTATGGGATGACCTCTAGTGAAGAGGATGCCACAGGCTCAACGACTTCATACTTCCAGCCCATGAGTACATCAACTGGGAGGATGCTCGGATTGGAGCTTTTGGAGGACCAGTCCCTTTCCCTGCCCCATTATTCTCAAACACCATGGATCCAAGAACTCAATATTCTCCATAGACTCTTGCCCAAATGAGTGTTATGATATCTCCACACTTCAACTGAGTTGTTCCACCAGCTAGCTTCAATGTTGTTCCCACAACTAGGTTTAGTATCGTTCCCACAACTACCATCAGTAGCGTTTCCACAGCTAGTTTCTGTACCGCACCCTCTGCCTATGGAGCAGCTCCCACTGAATATAGTACTTTTCAATCTGCATTAAGTGTTGGAACAATGGCTCCAGCCCCACCAGTGGCACACATTGAGAACTCTAGAGGTAACAAATGCGGGGGGAAATGGAAAGATAAGAAGCCCAAGAGGACTAGATCAGCTCCGGACGAGAAGTATGCTCTTTAGTATTCTGAGTACACGGACTTGGTGGATACTTGGGAAAATATTTTCCTTGCCACGTAGCAGCAGGTCCACTACCGAAAACCGCAACTTATACGAAGGGATTGGGAGAGAGGAGATTCCTCTAAGTTATGTCAGTTCCACAATGATGTGGGGCACCAAACCAATGAGTGCAGGAAACTTATAGATGAGATTGAGAGTCTTATAAAACTGGGGAACCTCCACCAATATGCTAGGGTTAGAGCATGCCCAGCCCAGGCTTCAGCCGCAGGATTGCCTCCATAGTAGGTGGTTCCTCAGGCACCAGGCCAACTGCCCATTTCCTGACAGCAGTAGGTAGCCCATGGACCTCCACCGGTGAACGAGAGAGTAGGGAATATCTCTAGGGGCCACCACTTGGGGGCACTTCGAGGGGCTTGTAGAATCGATATGCGAGAGCCTCAAACCATAACGACGAAGTGTTGGTGCTTGCTTAGCAGCCATCATAGATGCCACGGATGACAGACCAATTCAGCTCCTTCTCCTAGGATGATGATCGGAGAATGCATTTTCCCAACAATGATCCCTTAGTTTTCGAGTGCTAAATTTCTAACAAGATGGTAGCTCAGATCCTGGTTAATAAAAGGAGTTTAGTGAACATCCTGTTCAAGACAACATTCAAAAAGATTGGGTTGACTACGAGTGATATGTCCCCATGCATCTCTATTATCTACGGGTTCTCAGGGCAAGGTCTTATTCCAATTTAGGAAATCAAGCTGCCAGTGAAAATTGGAGAAATGCCTCACAAGACCTTCAAGTATTACACATTTATGGTCGTAGACTGCTCTGCTACTTACAACGTCCTTTTGGGACGTCCGACCCTAGTGGAGTTTGGAGTCTTCACCTCAATACGCCACTTGTGCATGAAATTCCCCACTGAGGTAGGAATAGGCACTATATGTGGACACAAAAAAAAGGCTCGTCCATGCTACAATGTGTTAGTGAAACATCCCGTGATGGTTTTTGAAGTAGTTGCCCCCGAGAAGCCTCCTCCTGTGTAGATGGAGGTCCAGGTTGTTCAAGAGGAGTGGGAGTCCAATGAACTGGACCCCAGGGTTGGAGAAGAAAGGGATGTTGAGCCCATGGAGGAAGGTGAGGAGATCATCCTAGGCACCTCCAATCCTTATAGAAAGACTAAAGTCGGGAATAACCTCAAGGTGGAGGTTCGAGAAGCTTTGGTATGCTTTCTCAAAGAGAACCAGGATGTCTTGTGCTGGTCCCACTCATATATGATGAGCATTGACCATTATATCATATGCCACGCCTTGAACATTGATTCAAATATTTCCCCAGTGCAATAGAAGCGGAGGACAATGGACCCGACTCGGGCAGAGGCCTTGTAACATCCCATATTTGCTAATAATGATTTGTGTCTTGATTAGAGTGTCGAGATAGCAATAATTGATTTAATTATGTTAATAAGTGTATTTAATGAAGATGTGATTAGAAACGCATGTTTAGGCAAATTAAATATGCATGTGGATCCATTTAAATTAGTAGGGGAATACTTGTAATTTTGGCCCGTTGAGCGCATAAATGTGAATTATATGTGTGTTAAGATTTATACCACAAGAATGTGGAGATATATTTGTGATGTGTGATCTGAGACAATCCTAGGGAGCGAAATAGTGAAAACGGGGTCGAATACCCGGCTCGGGGTGAGCCTAGGGGTAGTTTGAGGAGATAGTACGTGTTTGGGATTACTAGATAATAGGTAGTGGTTTAGTGATTATTTGGGTATGTCGGGATTAAATGGGGATTTATAGGAGTACTCGAGGAATTAGTATGAATGGTGTAAATGAAGGAATTGCCCTCAGAGGCATTAAGTGGCCAAGGGTAGACTTAAGGGAATTTTAGACATTTTGGAGGTCGGGGATAAACTTGAATTTGGACTTAGGTAGCCGAGGATAGACTCAAGCCATCATCATTCTAGAACTAAGGAGAAACAAAAAGAAAACACATCCTCAGCTCATTTCTCTCTCTCTCTCTCTCTCTCTCTCTCTCGATACCCTCATTCTCTCTCAAAGACAAAGGGAATTTTTGTTGAATTCAAAGGGAGGACGCTTGAGGATTCAAGGAAGGTGAAGCCTGAAGTGGTTGGGGTTTAGTCAAGATCAGAATTGCAATTTAGGTAAGGATTCTAATATGGTTTTAATTGTATTTTTGCTGTGGTTGGAATCTTTTTCTTTATTTTAAGCTTAGTCTGATTTTTTAGTTTGATTAGGTTATAGGGTAAGTATTGGGGTGGTTATGCTGGTCATGATGTTTAAAAACAATCTCTGGACTGAATTCTAGGTTTAAGGTTTGAATTTGGTGAATTTTAGGTAGTTTAGCTCGTCAAAATGCATGAGGAATTCTGGGTTTTGGCGCTTGAGTCGTAGCCTTGTTCTTCAGGCACCGCGAAGAGGCCTTGGAAGCCTCTGGTTTTTCCCAGGTGTCGTAGCACAGGCTGAGGCGCACCGAACCTTGTGTCCCCATAGAGAGAGCCCAAGCTCTCTGACTTACAGCGGGGCGCAACCCTAGGGGGTGGGTGGCAGCTCAAATTAGGGGAAATGGCCTATGTTGGGTTATAAGCTCGGGCACCCAAATCTTAGGGCTCGGGAAGGATTCTACTACCCAGCTTAGTATAATTCGAGGTCCCAAAGGCTAGTATTTTAATATGAAGTTCTTAATTGGCTAGGGCTTGATAGATATCTATTTATTGATACATTGTGATTAGGTTTTACGTCAAGGCTCGGGGTTAGGGATCGTGCTGGGGATCACCTTGTGTTGTTAGCACAAGCCTCAAGGTAAGAGAACTATTTGCTCCTGTTGAGCGATGTTGTGTTTAGTGTTGTGTGTATTGTTTATATCTATTATGTAATACATGTGATTGTGACCGATTGGCAAGGGCGGGGAGAAGCAGAGGTCGAGAGTGGCAAAGGTCAGGATCAACGTTAAGCATACTGAATGCAGGACACTAGGGCGAGTCCCTCTAAGGGTGTTGTACACACCTGCTCGGTTAAGACCACGGACTTGGTGCCTGATAACACACCTCGATCGAAGAAGGTCGCTGGTGTGTTACTGTATTGTTGTGTTGGAATGCTGTTATGTTTTTGTTATATCGTGTTGTTGTGTATTCCAATAGAAACTTGTAAATTGTTTGTTGTCTTTGATTAAGTATTTATTTGTTAAAATAAATTATTGTATGTTGTACTGTGAAGTTCTTTTGCTCGGCCTTGGTTCACGGGTTCTCTGTGGTGCAGGTAAGGGCAAGGAAAAGGTTGATCAACCATGAGTTGGAGGGCATGGAGCGGTGCATACATGTTTGGCCTACCTGGCCACCACGGCTGGGGTATTTTGAGGAGAATGTTGTAAATGTTTGATTTTGTCACTTAGGTCGATTGTAAAGTAACTTTTGAGTTGTAAATATGGTTCTAAACAGTATTTTGGGATCCCAATGTAACACTTTCATGATTTAAATGAATGTCAAACCCTTTTACTCCAAAATCTTATTTAAATGAACCTTCATTTTAACTAACCACACTTTTTGATCTAATACCTCAGTTAGCAAGCTGATGGCACATTTTAAAATCACATGGTAACGACTCTAGGGTAGTAGGGCATTACAACTTGGTATCAGAGCGTGCCAAGGTTTATGGTTCCTGGAGATTGACTGAACATGTATGCTCATTGGAAGAGACAAGCTCGACTCAAGGTCGGTTGTTATTAAGTGAAATATTTGTCTAGTTGCTTATTTGAACTATCTTATTTACTTGTTAATATAGGAAGCATGCGCATTATACATTTGTGTTTTGGTATGCTTATTGTATGTGGCCATTATGTTGTCTTGCCCTACTCGGGGAGTGGTTTCGAATGCGATTACCATATCTGATGGATTGAGACATTGATTGCAGACATATTTATTAGTTATGTATTCAAGGTAGTCAAGTGGAGCAGGCATTGTTAATGGTGGGATTATGAATAGTATTCGGGGCCAGAATCCTCCATCTGCCTCCTGAGATTGGTAGTAGATGTTCCCTGACATGCAGGCTAGACTGGAAAAGCAAGAGGAAGAGGTTAGGTTGTTGAGACAGCGGGTTCCAGTAGGGAATGCCACTCCGTATGTTTTAATGACAATGGCACCATTTTTTGTTCAGCCTGACGGTGGAAACAGATGGGAACTATTGTATGAAAGATTCCAAAGGCATTATCCTCCAGTTTTTGAAGGGGGCTTAGATCCATTCAAAGCTGAACAGTGGATGGCATGGTTATCTCCATCCTCTATATATGAGCAAAAGGAAATGATAGAGTGGCTTGTACCACGTGTATGCTACAGGAGGATGTCCAAACATGGTGGGAGGTGGTATCCCAGACCCAGAATGTTGTTATGATGAGTTGGGAGGAGTTCAGACAATTATTCAATACAAAGTTCTACTGTGATTCAATTGGAATTGCAAATACCAATGAGTTTAAGAATTTGGTTCAAGGCAATAAGACAGTGATAAAGTATGTCAACGAATTTGATAGGTTGGCCAAGTTCGCTTTTGATTTGGTACCAATGGATGTGTCTAAAAAGGAATGATTCATTCGAGGGCTGAACCCTGGGGTGGCCTAGAGATTTAGGATTGCTCCATTCCATGAGATTTCAACCTATGCTCAGACGGTAGGGAGGGCCCTTGTTATAGAGGACACAAGAGGTGAGATATGGAGCGAGGGTGCTGTGGTGTAGGAAACTCAGGCAATGGTACCCCTATTTGCGGGAGTGGGTAGCGGTGGAGGCCCCAGTAATCAGAAAAGAAAGACCCCTGATAGTTCTACAACCTTTGGTCTTGATAGGAGGGGCCATATGATTCAGGGTGACAATGAGGTCTGGAGAAGTTATCTAGTGTGCATCAGGTGCAGGAGACGCCTTCTCAGAAAATGTTGAGCGAAGGCATGTTTTTTATGTGGAATAGTTGGGCACATCAAGAAGCATTGCCTGGAATAGAAGACAGAAGAACCAAGAAGTACATATAGCTCGACCTCAGCTCGATTCTCCATCTAGAGGCAACCAGAGCCTAAGGCTGGTCCCTCGGAATGACAGGTTGGCCTTCTAGTTTTTGTTCCTTATATTGTATTAACTGAGTTTGGTGCTACATGCCTCTTATAAGAAATATAGACATGTGATTCCTACCAGATGAATATTACGCTATGGGGCTTGAGACTTTGCGGTAGCTAGGAAAGTTGGTAATTACCAAGGAATGGGACAGAGTATTACAGGTAGAAAATTAGTAGTAAGAATTGGTTGGGATTGTTATATGATGATCTCGGTATGATCCTAAGTATGGGTTAGTTTTCCAATAAAGGAAAACCATGGACTGTAAGAGAGAATGGTGACTTCTAAGTTTTAAAGGAGAGGACTCCACTGCGACTACGAGATGCCTAGTTGTGGTAGTAGGTACCACTAGGGTTGTGTTAGTTAGACGGGAGGGAAAATGGGTCGGTTAGTAGGATTTCAGATGAGTTTATAAGGATTTTTCAGGATTGCTGTCGCGAATGGCGTGTGCTATGGGAATAAGGCAAGAATAGAACCAATACCATAAACATCATGAAGAATGACACTAGTTGAGCAGCCAAAATTAAAGGTTCATTCAAAGGAGTTACTTGACTTAAAGGTGACTAGATAGAGCATCATACCATATGACATATCAATGCCATGGGTTAAGGAGAAACCCAAGTCTGCGAGAGTACGTTCTGTATATGGAAAGCCAAATAAGCTAATTGTTAAGAATAGATATGCATTGTCAAGAATGAAGTATTTATTTGGACAAGTCATATCTAGCTCGACCAAGAATGATTTGGACTACTTCCGATTAAGAGCAGAATATGAGTAATACATGTATTGATACTACTGCGGCTAAAGAAGTGGGGATCACAGGTAAGGCCCCAGAAGGGATAAGTTATGATTTCTCCAAGTGATATTCAAGGTCACCTTATGGAAAGTGATGGCATTGCATATGATTAAGTTAAGATAGAGACCGCAAGGAAATTTTTTAAATGAATGCCTTGGGGGATTAGAACTTCGGTGAAATTGGTGAGACACCTCGACTTTCACCCGAAGCATCTTCGAAGATTGTGATACCCTTGACTAAAGTAATGTAGAAATCTAAAGTTTTTTTGAAATCCCCACTTGTGATACCCTTGATATGGCACTTGTGTATGAAATTCCCCACCGAGGTAGGAATAGGCACTTTTTGTGGAGACCAAAAAGAGGCTCGTCAGTGCTACAATGTGTCATTGAAACATCCCGTGATGGTTGTTGAAGTAGTTGCCTCCGAGCAGGCTCCTCTTGAGGAGATGGAGGACTAGGTTATTTGAGAGGAATGGGAGTCCAACGAACTGGACCCAGGGTTGGAGAAGAAAGGGATGTTGAGCCTATGGAGGAAGTTGAAAAGATCATCCTAGATGCCTCCAATCCTGATAGAAAGACTAAAGTCGGGACTAACCTCAAGGTGGTGGTCCGAGAAGCTTTGGTAAGCTTTCTCAAAGAGAACCAGGATGTCTTTGACTGGTCCCACTTGGACATGGCAAGCATTGACCCTAATATCATATGCCACGCCTTGAACATTGATTCAAATATTTCCCCGGTGCAATAGAGATGGAGGACAATTGACCCAACTTGGGCAGAGGCCTTATAGGCAGAAGTCGACAAGATTTTCACCAACAGTTTCATTCGAGAAGCCCAATACCTGAAGTGTTTGTCAAACTCGATCCTGGCGCCTAATGTGGAAAATCAAGTTTCCAGTGACACTTGGAGAAATTCCTCGCCAGACCTTGAAGTACTGCACATTTGTGGTAGTAGACTGCTCTTCTGCTTACAACGCCATTCTAGGATGCCCGACCCTTATGGAGTTTGGAGCTGTCACCTCAATACGCCACTTGTGCATGAAATTCCTCACCGAAGTAGGAATGGGCACTATTTGTGGTGACCAAAATAGGCTCTTCAGTGCTACAATGTGTCACTTAAACATCCCGTGATGGTTGTTGAACCAATTGCCCCGGAGTAGCCTCCTCTTAAGGAGATGGATGTCCAGGCTATTAAAAAGGAATGGGAGCCCAACGAACTGGACCCCAGGGTTGGAGAAGAAAATGATGTTGAGCCCATGGAGGAAGCTGAGGAGATCATCCTAGATACGTCCAATCCTAATAGAAAGACTAAAGTCGGGACTAACCTTATGGTGGAGGTGTGAGATGCTTTGGTAAGCTTTCTCAAAGAGAGCTAGAATGCTTTGGCTAGTCCCACTTCGACATGATCAACATTGACCCTAATATCATATGCCATGCCTTGAACGTTGATTCAAATATTGCCCCATTGGAACAGAAGTGAAGGACAATTGACCCAACTCAGCCAGAGGCCTTAAAGGCAGAAGTCGACAAGCCTCTCACCAATGGTTTCATCCGAGAAGCCCAATACCCAAAGTGGTTGTCAAACTCGGTCCTGGTGCCTAAGCCAAATGGAACCTGTAGGATATATATATAGACTTCTCTGACCTTAACAAGGCTTGTCAAAGGATTGCTTCCCGTTTCCCAAGATTGATCAGATGGTCGATGCCACCTCCATGTTTGAGCTTTTATCCTTCATGGACAATCAGATTTCCATGCATGTTGCAGACCAAGAACACACTAGCTTTAGAATAGATAATGGTGTCTACTGCTACTAGGTGATGCTCTTTGGCATAAAGAATGCTGGTGCCACCTACCAAACATTTGTAAACCGCATGTTCAAAAGCCAACTCAGTCGAAACATGGAGGCCTACGTGGACAACATGCTGGTGAAGTCATGAACAATACCCAACTACGTGAAATATCTGGTAGAATTATTCTCAGTTCTCCACAAGTTTGACATGAAGTTGAATCCCCAGAAATGCACATTTGGTGTAGCCTGCGGGAAGTTTATGGGACTCATTTTCAGTGCTCGAGGAATAAAGGCTAACCTTGAGAAGATAAATGCCTTGATAGAAATTCCATCCCCGAGGAAGCATATGGATGTTTAGAGCTTCACTGGTGGGATAGCAGCCTTGAGTTGTTTTGTCTCGAAGGCGACCGATGAATTCATTCTCTTCTTCAACACCCTCCGAGGAGGTCAGAGATTTGAATGGACGAATGAGTGCAAACATGCATTCCAGTAATTAAAGGCTCACACAACGAATCCCCCAATTTTTTCGAAGCCCATAGACATAGAACCCCTCCTCCTCTATATGGTTGTCTCTAAGAATGCCATTAGTGCTACCTAGGTTTGTGAAGAAGTTCGTGTCTAGCATCCTATTTATTATGTGAGCAAGCGGCTCCTTGGAGCGGAATCCAGATACACGCTTATGGAGAAGCTAGCGTTTTACTTGATGATAGCTTCTCGGAAGCTAAGACCTTACTTCGAGGTGTATTCCATCAAGGTCCTTACCAACAAGCCCTTAAGGCATGTCCTTCAGAAGTCAGAGTCCTCTGGGAGAATCGTCAAGTGGGTGGTCAAACTGAGCCACGTCGATATCACTTTTCACCTGAGGTCTGCAATAAAGGGACATGCACTAGTGAATTTCATTACTGAGTGCACAGGATCACATGAGTGACATGGGGAGGCCCCAGTGGATGGGCGCACTTGGAAGTTGTTCGTTGATGGATCCTCGAGCTTCAGGAAGGTTGGATGGAACCAATAGTGAAGTATCTCGTGTTTGGAGAGTTACCGTAGAACAAGAATGAAGTTCAAAAGTTGCTTTACCAGGCACTTCATTATGTGATCATGGATAGTAAGTTTTACAGGCGAGGATATTCATTACCACTACTTTGATGTGTGTCCAGGCAGAAAGCCAGCCTCATTCTCCAACAAGCGCATGAGAGTTTTTATGGGGACCACGCTAGGGGACAGAGCCTCGCCAAGAAAACTCTTTGATAGGGATACTTCTGGCCCATGATGAATGGTGATGCAATGGATTATGTCAATAAATGCTTCACCAACATACCTCGAGCTCCTCCAAATGATCTCATGCAGATGACAAGTCCCTGGCCCTTCGCAGGCTGGGTATTTGACCTTATTGGGTAGAAATGGAGGGCTAAAGTACGCTATTGTGGTTGTCTAAAATTTCATGACGTGGATCGAGGCCGAACCTCTTGCTACAATCACTTGTAAGAAGGCATTGGACATTCTCATAAAAAATATCGTTTGATGCTACGGGCTCCCGAGGAAGCTTGTCTCTGACAACGACCTATGGTTCGACAGTGAATTGTTCACAGATTTTTGTCAAAGGCATGGAGTTATGAATTTTTTTTCCTCCATAGCTTACATGCAGGAAAACACACATGTGGAAGCAGTTAATAAGACGCTTAAGGCCACTTTAAAGAAACGGCTGGAGCAGGAAAAAGGCACCTGGCCCGAGGAGTTTCATAAGGCATTGTGGAGCTACCGCACCACTGCTAGGACCTCTACTGGCCATTCATCATTCTTCATAGCCTACGGATATGAAGCCATGCTCCCAATTTTGGCATAAATCTCCTTGCACTAATGAGACATATACGATCCGAAAAAAAATCATGCTTTTATCCAAGAATCTCTAGACCTTGTTGAGGAGTTTTGAGAAGCTTCACATATACGTGTAGTGTCCTACCAGCAAAAGGTGGCCAAATATTTCAACTATAAAGTGGACATGAAATTTGGGATTGAAGATTTCGTGCTGCAAAGATTTTTCTTAGCCATCTTACATCCTGGTGCTGGAGTATTGGGCCCTAATTGGGAAGGCCCATATCAAGTCGAGAGCAGTGTATGTCCAGGGTAATGCAAGTTGGCCTGACTAAACGAGGAGCTAGTTCCCCATGCCTGGAATGCCAAGCATCTCCGCTAGTATTAACAATGATATAAGCAATGTATTTTCCAAGGTTTGTAGTCATTTTGTAGCCTCCTGGGCACAATTAATGGAAATCGTGTATGCAAAACATGATAGATGATATTTAGAAAAATTGCTTGTATTTTAATTTTAGTGATTTCATTTCTCAAGGTCTACCAGCTCACTAGCCTGAACAAGTGAACGCAAACTATTCTTTGATGACTTGGGGGCATAGTTGGGTATCCTCGCAAGAGTGTGGAGACACTCAACGTCGTTCCAATCGAATTCTTAGCAGCGCCAAGAATCAGCGCCATCACTGGCGATTCCAAGAATGGTGATCGCATGATTGGCGACAGCGTCGGTGGAGACCAGAATGATAACAATCCTCACATGTCGATGTTGATCGACAAAGAGGACACACAAATGAACCCTATCCTCAAGTATCTAAGTGATGGTGTCTTTCCATCGAATCACAACTTGGCTAGGAAGATGATTTACCAAGTACCTCGCTAAGTCATACAAGATGGTTGCCTATACTGAAGAGGACAGTCTATGTTGCTACTGAGATGTGTCACTAAAGAGGAGGCCTAAATTTTTTTGAAAGAGGTTCGTGAAGCATTTTGTGGTGATCATGCTGGGGGCAGAGCCTTCTTAAGAAGATATTTCGGCAAGGTTATATCTAGCCCACCATGAACGAGCACTTTATAGAGTACGTCAAGAAGTGCGACAAATGCCAAAGGTTCGGTGAAATTCTTAGACCCCTCCAAATGAATTGAAAAAGATGCAAAGTCTGTGGCCAATCGCAATTTCGGTAATTGATCTGATAGGCCAACTCCCTATATGGTGTGGTGGAGGGAAGTACGCAGCAATCATCATCGACTACTTCACTAAATGGTGCGAGGCTGAGCCATTGGTGACCATCACTTCGAAAAAGGTGTTAGTTTTTGTTGTCAAAAATATCATATGTCGCTATGGATCTCCTTACAAGATTGTGTCAGAGAACGAAACCCGATTCTTTAGCGAACACTTCACAGGATTTTGTGTTCACCTTGGAATTGTGAAGAGCTTTTTAGCAGTGGCACACCCACATGAAAATGGACAAGTAGAGGTTGTCAACAAGACCCTTAAAGACACCTTGAAAAATGCCTAGAAGAACCCAAAGGGATGTGGCTAGACGAACTCCTGGAGGTACTATGGTCCTAGAGAACTACGACCAGAACTTCCACTGGTCACACATCCTTCATGCTCGCCTATGGCTATGAGGCTATGTTGCCCATCAAGTAGATGTCTTGTCACACAGAAGATTCAACATGATCAGGAGCAGAATGAGGCACTACTTGCCAAGTCCTTAGATCTTATTGAAGAAAGATAGGAACACGCTAACTCGCAGTTCACATCCTACTAGCAGAAGGTGGCTTGCTACTTCAATCCTTGGGAAAAGGAGATAATGTTATCCATTGGAAACCTTGATCTTCACCGTGTGTTCCTCAAAACACGAGACCCATCCGTTGGGGTCCTAGGTCCAAACCGGGAGGGGCCTTACTTGTTGAGAGTTGGGCTATATATAAACCAAGTTTTGTATATTACAACTCAATAGAATAACAAGAATAATGTGTACTCTAATGAGGAATAATACAAAAAAACATAACACAAATAATTAAGAGATAACATTTGACCTTTGGTGTTGAAGAACCTTGATATATAAAATCACAAGTCTATGATTTTATATGAAACACAAAATGGAACCAGGGCTTGGCACAAATGAATATTTGTTGTCTAAAAATCTCTATTCCTAGCCTCCTCCTTGAGATTTCTTGAAGCTACTACTTTGGAATGAGATTAGAATTCACAAGCCTTGAATCTTCATACTAGTCAAGTTGTCTTAATCAAGATCTTGGAGATAGCTAGTAATCTTGAGAGCTAGAGAGCAAGAAGTGAGTGATGCATTCACCAAAGAATCAAGTGGCCCCTTTAAATAGTATAGGGACCTTCATTAGGCTCAACCATTGAGATTCGAGCATTTGTTTTCAATTTTGGAGCCAATAATACATCACGTTATGGACAAGTATGGACGACCCAGGCAACACATCTATTAGGTTGATTCTATGCTAGTTTTAGAGAGTAATTTAAGATGTCATTTAAGTGTTTTCACTTTAGTTTGTGCAAATTTACGCTTGTTTTCATCGTGTTTCAGGTTTTAATGGTCAAGCACATAATATGGAGTGAAATTAGAAGAAACATGTTAAATATGACGAATAATATGGATTTAGAATTGAGTGTGGAGTTTTAAGACATTTTGGGTGGAAAATACTACACTGGGATGCCAACATTCGTCGTTTATGCTCTGTAATGCAAGTCTAAAACTTCAAACCAAATTGATAACATGATTTATTCACTTTTTGGAAAGCCTCTTTGATATAGAAGTTTTATATAGTTCTTTTATCTTTCCGTACCTTTATGAATCATCCAATTTTAAGTTATATCAAGAGAGTTATGACCAAAATACAATCAATTGGCACTGTAGGCTGTTCGAAGCGAGTTTCAATCCTGTTCAGTACAATTAGCGCCTTAGCACTATTTTAAAGCGCTACATCGCTATCAACGTCAGAAAATAGAGTTCCGAGAAGTATGAAATAGTGCCCCAGCGCTATATAGGGGGCCCTCTATTGCATGTTCTGTATGATTTTAATTCAAAATCTGAAAAATGATAATTAAATATGTTGTAATTGAACAAAATTTGATATTGGACGAGAGTACCTGTATGGTTTGCATAGCTTTAGGATTGTTGTGCTTAATTCCTGCTATGTGTTTAAATTTATCATAAAGATGTAGAAAATTTGCATATAGGTTGAGGTTTATATATCCTAGTACGAATATAGATTGCTTTTATTAATTTGCTATCACAATAGGGAAAAGAATAGTAGAAATCGTATTAATGAAAAAGAGAGTGGATAGAAGATGAAGTTAAATATCTTAGTTTTATTTCCAATGATTTATCTTCTTAAAATTGTTTCTTGAGTTTAATAGTGTTAATTCCAGTTTTCTTATTTTTATTATTCTTTAAATTAATTATTATAAACCAAATAGAAATGAATATTAATTATAAGTAATTGATAAACAGTCTTTGTGGGAATGATCTAGAATCATTTCTAGTATTACTTGTCCACGATTGTGTATACTTGCGCATTAAAAATATTATAACAAGTTTTGGCACCGTTGTCAGGGACCAATCTTTCAGAATTTCTTTATTAATATTGATACACTATTTAGTATTTTGAGCTCAAGTTCTTGTGTAGTGTTTTTTCTACAGGGATATTAATGTTGCATGTGATAGTAAAGATCCGCAACACTTATACTGGTTGATTTTACATAATTTTTTTTTAATCAAGATGATCCTATGGGTTTTTACCAACACCATATGGAGCCATTACATGCTGCTTGGGGGAGATTTAATGATTTGGTAGAGAGATATCATCATAATTTCTCAAGTGAGTGTCTTACTCTCTTCTTCTACAATGGGCTAGATGATGCAACAAAAAGTCGGGTAGACAATGGAGTGGGTAACTAGTGAACCTTTGTTAAGAAGGAGTCATGAAACTGCAGTGGAATTGTTGAATAATATGACATATTTTGATTACCAATGGCATTGGAATCCTTCACTATATGGTTGGAGTCAACATTATCCTCCATATTGCTAGGACCGTAATATTTTAGAGCAATCGTTTGAGTATGAAGAACATAACTCAAAACTTGAAGAATTAAGGGCTCAATTGGAGAAGATTTTGAATTCTAATGGGGACAATTGAATAGTGCATAAGATGGAGTGGTCTAATAACAATGATTCAAATAACTAATTTTCGGAGACCTTTTCAAATAATGTGGGGGTATAAAGGGGTGAGCCTCTAGAAGAGATCAAGCCTAATAATGAACAAAAAGACACCTTCGAAGTTGTATAAACTCAATATTTTGCTATGATGGATAATTACTCAGAATCTAATGATTGCATTGTGGTGAGTGAAGCAGTGTCCATCTTTGATCATGAGTTCCTTGAAGATAAAACTAGAAGCACGATTATGGATAGCCAAGTAGAGAATGAACAACAATTAGAATGGTTATTAGAGGAATTCTCATGTGAAGATGAAAAAAATGTGACATTGGAGGATAAGGAAGCACATGTGGTTTTTCATTTGAGTTCATAAATGATCCTATCACATACACCACAAATGGATCTAGATTTTCTATTAATTCCACCTTCGCCATTTACATCATCTATGAGCCACAGAAGTTCTCTTCCCAAGCTTATTATTCGAAGTCATGTGTTATTGGTGTAACATGCCTACGAGACTTATATCTTGTCATGCTTGAGGGCATTCATAATAAAAACCTTCAAGTTGTCTTATATGATGCATATTAAGGATGGAGGCCACTTATTGATGTGTTTTGTCAAAGTAAAATATATTGACGAACATCACAACATTAAGATTAATGACGATGGAGATCAAGCACATATGCCTAACAATTGAGGACTCTTTATACATGGAGTTTTCTTTTTCCTTATTACTTTTCATTCCATTTGGACATTGTCATGCTTAAGTGTGGGGGAAGGGATACTTATTCTTTGAATTTATGTTTTTCTATTTTGGAGTTGTTTGTTTTAATTTTTGTTTTTGTTTTTTTATGAGCCTGATTAAGTCAATAGTATTAAGTTAATGATGAGAAATTAATTAAGATTAATATAATTTTGAGAAAATTATAGATTCTACGTGAAATTGTGTGTTTAACTCTTGTTGTGATTATTGCTTTAACTTGATTTTCGATTCTAATTTGCACATAATTAAGATGACCTAGTTATTAGTGTTCAGAGAAGGTTTACGCATGATAAGATAATATGAAAAATTTACCACTCTAGAACTTATTTTGAATACTAATTGAGGCAAAATCATAGGTTACATAAAATTAGGGAGATGATATAGACCATTTTGGATCGTTTGAGCCTTTGAAGCAAACCTTGATGAATTTGTATCAATAGTTATCCTTTTTTAGCCTAAAAAATTATAGATTTTTCTTTGTTTACCTATATATGATACTTTAGCATAAATACTTCATAAAATTTCTTTCTTTGTCCTATTTTTACACCATAAGAGTATATTGAATATTTAGTTGGATTGTGATGTGAAGATAGGAAGAATAAGAGAATTGTGTTGTTATCTGTGATTAGAAAAAAGTGTTTTGGAGAAATGAAAATAGTGACACTCCTTGTGAAAGGGAAAAAAAATTGAATGGAACAAGTTTAGGGGAGTGTTACTCAATTGAAAAACAATGATGAAGGTGAACTCTATGAAGAAGAAGAAAGAAAGAATGGGTTGTGAAGCATAAATTTTTTAAGATGTTGGTGTGAAAATTTGTGTGTTTATGGTGTGAATTAAGCTTAAATTTTCTATCTCATGCACCCTAACCTAAGTCATTCATCCTAAACCTAAAAAGCCCTATTGATCTTTACTTTTTGTTTGCCTATATTAGTGGAGATTGGTTTGTAAAATAATGTTACGGAGTGGCATTGTGAAAAAATTATTGAAATAAAAATATATTTGTTGTGTATAAATTTATCTAGGTACTATTGATTGAGTGAGATTGGTTGTACATACTCACACACACAAATGAGAATTGAGTTTGAGACATAATCATAGTTTGAGTTGAAATTCTAATAGTTGTGGAATATTGATTTTTCTTGGAATTATATGAATGGGTGATCTTTGAGACCAATTATACTTTTGATTAAATCATAACTCATGCTTGTGTTAGTGCTGTTAGTTTATCTTTATATTTGCTAGGGACTAGCGAAATCTTAAGTTTGGGGGTGTGTTAACTCTATGAAATAGAGTTATTTTTCATTACTTTTTCTTAGGATTTGCATTAGTTAAGTGTCTTAGGTTTATTTTCTTTAAATTTTATTGTTAATAATTAATTTGATGTTTGTTGACGCTGTTTTTCGTCAACTTGAGAACATAAGAGCATGGATTCAAAAATAGAGATATAATCAAATAAATAACACCATATTTTACTGTGGTTCGGCCCCAAAAAGATGACCTACGTCTACTTAGTCACTTTTATTAATATTTAAGCTTGAAGAACCATAGTTTCCGGTGAACTTACGTCGCTGGTTGTTCTATAGTCCTCCTTCGCTTTACATTACATAAGGATTGATTATACAAGAATGATCATTCGGCATTATCAATTGCCTCCTCCATTTCTATCCCATCTCCTCTAATTTATAGTGAGGAGTTTAGGGTTAAAATTAGATCATGGGCCTAAGTTATTGGGCTTGGCCTGCAAATAATACATTACAATAGAAATACAGTTATATTTTGATAAATGACAACTCTGTACTCCTTCTCTAACTCCGTTAGCGTGGATGTTGTGCGTTGAACGAATAGGATCCTTTGCCTTGTACGAACAAAGGTGAAATAACTTGTCTTGTGCGAACAGAGGTTGAGGAATGCAGCTACTCAACTAAATCCCTTCTATTAGCGCTTGGTAGTCTGCTTTGTACTCTGTGAGAACAGGAACAAATTTGCACTGCATGAGAACATGAACCAATTTGCACTGTGTGAGAACAGGAACCATTTTGCACTGTGAGAGAACAGGAAGGAAAAATGTTCCATCCATACTCCCTTCATAATTGTTATTTTTTAAATGTCATCAATATCCCAAAAATAGGTATAACATTTTGCCCCCAAGTCAGTTTTCGTGCTTTGCGCAATTCTGACTTAACTACGCGAACAATTTCCCCATTCATTTTTGGTTATACACTTACATGACATTTAAATAAAATACACTTTTCACGATCACTTCTCCAATCATTCTAAAGACATTTTATTTGACAACAACTTGTTATATCCTTCTGTCCTAAACAATATATACACAAACAAAAACACCACAAGCCTTTTGAAATATCGTGTTGCTTCTGCAATCAAATTATTATTACTGACTTTTGTTCGCCCCAGTTATATAAAGTGGCATGACTATTCCTTTGTACCATTTACTCTTACCGAACAGACTTGTACACAAGCAAACAAACATAATTTGTTCTTTGCACACAAATGGGGTCAAAGTCCCTTTAGACTAATAGGACCCTTAGGCCCATCACTTTGAAAACCTAGCCCATTGCTTGGTTTTGTTCTCTTAGGAGCCTTCATGGTTGAGAGTAAGTTGTCGCCTCCCCTTTCTTGCTCTGAGAAGCTCGACATCGTGAGAGGAGAAGAGTCGTCGTACCGCTTTTTGTCGACGTCACCGAAGTAGCGTAATTCAGCCATGAAACTTCTGTCACTATTGCTTCCTTCTTGCAACATTTATTGGGTACGCATTTCATCCGCTTTATATAATTGGATTTGAGCACACTTGTCAATGCTTAGCTTGAAGCTTTGATCTTTTAGCACCATAGATTCAAGTTGCTCAAAGGTTTCATTAGCAATCGACATTCACGGTGGGTAAATGCCTGATTCTAAGCATGCTATTAACCCTTTGTATATGGGCTAACAAATCCTTTTATATATATGTGATTCCCTGAATTTTTCCTCTTGGTAACTGTTTTCATGTATGCGAATAGACCTTTGCATATATGCGAGCATAGTCTATAAATTTCTAAGCATAATTGTTTCCACTGACTCCTTGCACATAAGCGAACAAAGTTATTTTTCTCTCCAATGTGTAATTCCTTGAGTTGTTCCTCTTTGTTTGCTCCTTGTATAGTAGCTAATGCAAGTTTTTATCCTCACTTATGTTCATTAAGTGAATTGGTTGACCTTTGCTGATCATTCTGTTTTGCTGGCATAGATGACCCGTACTCCCATTTTAATGCTAGTAGTGATTGAAATTATTTTCTTAGCACCAATAGATGAGCAGAGGCAAACAGGACATTCTTGCTCTTTGTACAACATTCTATTTGTTTCTTGCAGCAACGTGAACATCGTGTTCTTAGGGATATAAAAGAGTACTCAACACTTGCTTTTGTGCTTTTAGCGTAAGCATATATACAATCAAATTGTTTTATGCCACTATACCATCTGCTAATTGTGATTCCTTACAATGAGCACATAATACGAACACAAATGTATCCTTCTTTGATCCGATCCATGTTTGTCCACTAACTCGGCTCTTGTGAATAGAAGAAAACACATTCTTTTTTCCCATCCATTTAACCATAAGCGAACAGCGACCTTTAAATATTTAAGGTCCAAATGGTTTCATAGCACCAAGAATTTAGTCATTTAGCACTGATTATGCATACATGGGCGAACATTAATGCATATAAGTGAACAAAGCCAAGACTTATATGGCTTTGTTCAATTCTAGCGAATAGACCATCTGTGAACCCATGCGAACAGTTGTATTTCGTCTGCTTCTTGTCTTGTTCATTCCATGTGTAGGAATAAAGATGATTAACCATCTCCCATTTATTTGAATGAGTTGATGCCATTAGAGTAGACACTTCAAATTCTTACTCGTTTGTAGGCACACAATCGAACAGTTAGTTTCTGTTCGTTCCCTTCATAAGCAAGCCCCTTTTCTTCGATTCTGTTCTCATCTAGTATACATATATAAGCCTGGCATGAATAGGTACCTAAGTAACTCCACACTGCCTTAGGAAAATAGGTCCTCATAACCCATCTAATTTGTTGCTTGTTCGCCTAATCATTGATCGATTCAAATAAAGTGATGTAAACGAGCAAAGCTCTATGATTTAAAACATTTACCTTTTATTGACACCATTTATAGTATAGGCAGACAAATAAGATTTTCCTCCAAAGTTTTAGGAGAATAGGTTGCATCTTTGAACATGCGAACAACTTAAAATAAGTCTCGATCCAATCCATATTTCATGAATAAAAATGAGCAAGTACTCCTCTTGCCAATGAGTGCAAGCACGTACTCATCAATCGCTACTCAGTTACTTGAACAAACATCACACGCCTTTTCCTTAAGTAGAATTTATTAGAGTCTTGTAAATAGAATGCTTAAATCAACCCATAAACGAACATGTTGCTTGAACTAACCCATTAAACAAACAGGTTGCTTGAACTCCTTTTATGAGCGAGTTTCCTTGTTCTCTCCAAGTATAGATTCTTTTGCAAGCTAGCTTATTCATGTGTTTTAGTACATTTTTGGTTCTGTTCGCCCTAGACATACACTTATGGGCGAACATGCCTCATATTGTGTATGTGCGAATAGAATCTTACTCTTTCCTCTCCTTTTCAGGTACTGGGTTTTGCTTGGTCTTTGAGGAGTCCTGTTTCTTTTACAATCCAGTTAGGCCTCGTTCTTTGAAGTGTATAGGGATCTGTTTGTCCCTATTTGATCCTGAGCTAGGACCAAGTCCATGCCTTCCAAGAAATCAAGAGCATTAAGGAAGAGGAAAAAAGTCGACTATACTAAAAAGAGCATGGATAAATCTTTAGCTCGAATGGTTTTGTGACACCGAGATCTGTCTTTTCTACAAGTGACTTGTCCCATTTAATAGATAAGTATGGACTTATTGGCAAACTCGGTCTTAGAGTCCCTATTAATGATGAGCAAGCAGGCTCCCCACCAGAGGGGTATACCGCTTGGAGTCCCATGCATTGCCAAGCAGGGGCCTTCCTTCCACTTCCTTCACACTTTGTGGAAATATGCAACTATTTTGGAATAGCCCCATTCCAACTAATGCCGAACAGCTACATATTGTTGGTACTGTTGTGTATTCTGTATAGAGTGTTAGATTGGCCTCCACCTAATGCTTTGGAGGTTCTCTTCTTGTTCAATCGCAAGTCCAACCGTGTATCGGGTTATGAAGCATTCTACCATTTGTGTAGCTATTCTGGTGGGGAAGTCCTTAGGAGTGGCATTTCCAACCCTGGTCGCTACTTTAGTCAATACTTTTTTACTAATGCCCTCCATGATATTGGTAAGTATCTGATCGTTTCCCTTTCAATAGTTTTTTATTCGCTTCCTTCACTTTAAGCTTATTATGCTCACCTAACTTGTTGTTTTAGGTCGTTATAGGCGACCGAATCCATGCGAGAGCGTCTTTCTCAGTTACGTCGATTGGAGGGCAAGTATAGGAATGTGTCTTTCCTTATCAATGATGACAATTTACGATTGACCAGTCTACTTGAGCCACACCAGCAATTGGATCATCTATCACCGCCTCCAGAGTTTGACTATGTTCCCTTTTCTAAAGTTCAAGAATCTATACAACAAAGGTGATTAGAAGGGATTATTGGTATTCGTGACGAGCCTGAGTCAGTTCACTTTGAAGTTTCATCTGCTTGCTCTTCCCCAAGTAGTCTTTGTTACAGGTTGCCCAACTTTTTAGAGTTTGACTTATTGCAAGTGCCTATCCCTTCTGAATATTTTAGTGACGTGGGAGGTCTGGGTCTATCCCCTAGAAATGAGGAACTACCCCTCCCTCATTGGTTAAATGATTACTTTCAAGAGGAAAGTTGCACTGATAGTCTTTCTGGTATACTATTTTTTCTTAGCCGCATTATGACATATATATTTTTTGCATCTTTTCTGACCATTTTTCTTTTGGCAGGACACATGAATGCTCGAGCTTTGTTCTGTGGCCCCGAGGTTTTAGGTGCAAGAGCTCCAGCTGGAGTTACACTGCCAGTCCCTGCCGCTACTGCTAGTGTGGTTCCCACGACCCAGTCCTTATCACCTATATTACCTTCTCGTGTTAAAATGGTGGTACCTAGATTTGAAGAGGTCATCTAGAGTGACCAGATACAGGCAGAATGGTCATTCTCCGTAGTTTCCATCCCCAACGAGATCATTTGCCATTCTATTGCCAACATTGTTCAGGTATGGTTCTTCTCTTATTATCGTACTTGTTATCTTCCCGCTTGATTTTCAGCATTGAGCTATTTTTATCCTTCGCGAACAATGATCACCTTGACCAACTTATCTGAATCTATAGAGTAGTTGAAGAAAGATAAGGAAGATACATGTTGTGCCCTCATGTCAGAGATAGATACTGTTCATTGCGAGAGGAACAATTGTAAGACTGAGCTCAAGAAACTTAAAAACTCTTCTTGTACAGAGATCAATCAACTAAAGACTGAGATTGACCATCTTCAGAAGTCTCATGATGTTGAGGTTGAGCAACTTAAAGCTAATGTGGAAGCTAATTGTCTTCAAGCCCTTGAAGAAGAAGGAGAGATCCTAAATAACATGTTTTTTCAAGTCTGGAAATACAACCGCAGTATTGATTTAACATTTCTGAATGGCGGAGGGAAGTCCCTAGTAGAGGCTTGCGAACAGAAAGTTCGTGATGAAGAAAACTCCTCTGTTCATACCTTCTTAGCACAATCAGGGAATGGTGATGTTTCAAGGCATGATGATATCACTACTCACGCTACTACTGACCCCTTAGCTGCCTCGAGAGAGCAGACCCTTGACCCAGAGTCCTGATAGCTTGGTTTTTAGCGTGCCTTATGTTGGAGAATTTTGTACTTGCATACTCTTGACTCTGTGTTTTCTTTTGTAGTTTGTACTTGCATGTCAACGAACAAACCATTTTCCTTTTATTCTTAGTGCGAACAGACTGGTTGCCTTTAGTGCATGATACAAACAGACTAGTTGCCTTTAGTGTATGATGTGTGTTACACCCATATTTCGAACATGGGAAGCATGATCTCGAAATCTAGGCTCGTTTAGGTGTAAGCTCGAAATGAGCACATCCATCATTTGACCCATTATTCAGAGACAATTTCGCTATGAATGACGACCTCGTGATCTCGAGGAATATGTAGCCTCGAAAGTGCTCCGAGCTTATAAGTTGGACTCACAACTCACGATATCAAGGGTTCAACACTTGTATAAGTTTTTGATGTATCTCTTGCCCTCAGAGAAGATGGTTTGAGCTCGATAAGTGTAAGCTCGAAGGTGGTGGCATCATCAATGATTATTTGTTGGGAGCATAGGCGAGGAAAGATAACGAGCTTGTGATAGACAAATAGTCTCGAAGGCGTAATGGACCCTGTGTCTAAGATAGTCAGTTATGTGTGAACGTACTTATTGTTGTAAAATCCCTATGTTTAAGGGATATGATGTAATTAATTATCCAATCCCACATTCTATGGGATATTATCATGCATGTAGCAAATAATGCATATATTGGCATTATGTTATTTGATTTACTGAATATCTTCCCGAAATATGTGGGAACGAATTTTGAAACCTTTTCTATAAATAAAGAAGTAAATTTCATTTGTAAGGGACCAAAACATGGAGCTTTGGAGAAAACTCTGGGCAAGTATTCTCTGAAAGTTTCCAGAAGATTCCCAAGTGCTAATAACATAGACTCGTGGACTAGGCAGATTTTTAACTGCTGAACCACATAAAAATATATTGTCTTCATCCTTTTTACTCATTTCCTCTAGTCTATTTTTATTTAATTGCTCTTCTTTCTTAAGTTGATGAAAAACAACGTCAACAGTTTGGTGCTTTCATTGAGAGCAATTAAATGGAGGTGTGAGCCTGTTTAATCAAAGAGACTCTCGGATCAATAATGGCCGCGACAAACGATCCCAATTTACCGGAGGAAGAAATCCTTCATGAGGAGGAATACCCCCGACGGCCCGGAAAGTAGCCTATGGTGGATCTCGATCCTGACGAAATGAGTGACTCATCCAATTCTCGGGGACACCACCTGCTCCTAAGGCCGACGAGGACATGTATTATAATACCGAGAGATATGTTCCAATTATGGAACTTGACAATCGCCAACTGCGTAAATAGTTGGCAGAAGCTACAAAACGCAATGAAGAACTAGCCAGACTAGCTGTTGAAGCACAGGCGCCTCCTCGAGATGCTCAAGCCCTGCCTCCTCGAGACGCTTCGGCCCCACCTCGTAGGCTTAGAGGGCACCCTCGTAAGAATGTGGCTACAAGGATAGTAGAACAAGCCCCACCACCAATGATCCATCCTGTTCCACTGAGACAATGACAGAACAACTGGGCTGAGGCTATTGCCAACCCGACTGCAGAGGCACAAACAGGAATGGGGAATAACCGAGCCCCCTCAGTGACCCGGACCCCAAATCCTGATGCCATCCAGAAAATCGCAAAACCTGATGGGGCAAATTCGGGACCATCTAGGCCCCGTAATGGGTGGCAGCCACCTTCTCCTATACGACACCAACCATCGCCAATAAGGCATCCCTCGCCAGTCCAGAGGGTTCCACGACCTGTCCACCAAGATAGTGATCGGAAGGCTGGACGTAGACATGGAAATGAAGAGGCTCCTCGAGACCATAGGGTTCCTTAACCTATGAGAAGCCAAATGTCACGATCACAAGTTGTTGGGGCAAGGAGACAAACAGGAGACCCACCTCGCAATCACTGAGTAGCAAGCTACGTAAGTGAAAGCTCGGATTACACTAGGTCCATGAGCATTTATGACATGGAGCCAAGGAATGTTGGGAATCGAGGAGATCAACCTGACCTACGGGAACATTTAAACCATAATCGGGGAAGTGATAATCTCCTGAACCCAAATCTACGAGATCATCTAAATGGCCGCACAACAGCCGATTTATAATCCTACACCAAGACAAGGAGCTGGAGTTATTATCAATGATAACCAGCCCACTCAGGTCCAGGTTAGGTCTCCTGTAGATCATGTCCAAGAAAGGATCGAACAATTGGAGAGAGCATTCAGGCTCTTACAGAACGAGCATAGCCGAGAAAGGGATGAAGAGTTCGATGACGAGTTCGAACCATTCACCCTGCATATCTCTAACACCCAGTTTCCTCAAAGGTTTAGAATTCCTCATGTCCCACCATTCGATGGAAATTCGGATCCATATAGCCACCTAAGCACGTTCAACACAATTATGTGAGCCAGCAATGTACGATATGAGCTCAGGTGTATGCTGTTCCCAGCCACTCTTATTGGGCTAGCAAAACACTAGTTTGAAAAGTTCAAAAGACATTTGATCGCATCCTGGGATCAATTGTCAAAGGACTTCAGATAACAATTTAAAGCCATGGTCAGCATTAGGCATGAGGCTTCAGCCATAACCAATGTCCGACAGCAGCCAAACGAGTCACTATAATGTTACCTCACAAGATTTAACCTAGAAGTGGCTCGAGCTCGAGATGTCGACGATAGTGGTTATTTAATGGTTGTTCAAGCAGGTGTAATGACAGGAAGTCCTCTCTTGGAAGACTTACAAATAAAACCATTCAGGTCCTTAACTGAGTTCAATCAAAGAGCTCAGAGGTTTATTAATTTAGAGGAGGCGAGGTCAGCATTGAATATGACCTCTCAGCCAATAACTACAACAACAAACGCAAACTCTGCCTCGACCTCGGTGGACCCCACAACCTCAAAACCCCCCAGGGACAACCCTTCTAAGAGAAAGAAAAATGAAGGGAATAACCCCGAGGCAGAGGGAGGAAAGAAGAAGAAAGGGGAAAGATACTTCTCCGTATACAAAGTGTATACCAAGCTCAATGAGTCTCAAGAGAATATCTACTTGGCTAATGAAAACCAAGTCCCATTCAGACGACTTGACCCCATGAGGAACCAAAAGGCAAAAAGAGACTCTAGTAAGTATTGTAGATTCTACTGAGATATCGGACATACAACCGATGAATGTCGACAGTTAAAAGACGAGATCGAGGGATTGATCTCAAGAGGTTATTTCAGACAATATGTAAGAAATCAAAATCCTAACCAAGCTTCTAACAGCCAAAGGGCAGCGGCCGCGCCACCTGCCCAGAATAGTAACTCTCGAGCTCGGGAAGATGAGTGGCCCCCTCCGATTGATGGAGAGGATGTTATAACCATCTCAGGGGGACCGGGCAAGAATGCCCAAAAAAGATATGTAAATGAGTTAAAAACTGGTGATGGTTCTCCCTACGAACCTGAACCAAGAGCTCCGAAATAACAAGGGATTGAAACTCAACCCATAACTTTCACTGCAGAGGACGAGTCTCATGTCCAGTTTCCCCATAATGACCCCCTAGTCATCACCCTTCAACTCGCGAACAAGAGGGTGTACTGAGTCCTAATTGACAACAGGAGCTCAGTGAATATCCTCTATAAAGCCACTTTAGAAAAGATGGGACTCGCGGTTCGTGACCTAAAAGCCTGTGCAACCACGCTGTACGGATTTTCAGGAGAAGGGATTGTTTGTATGGGATCCATTGAACTCCCTTTGACCTTGGGAGACTATCCAGTCTCTATAACCAAGATGACGGAGTTCGTCGTAGTGGATCTTCCATCTGCCTACAACGTACTGCTCGGGAGACCCGCCCTAGTTGGGCTGGGGCAGTTTCTTTTGTTAGGCATCTGGCCATCAAGTTCCCGACCTCTAGTGGCATCGATACTTTGAAAGGAGACCAGCTTGCAGGTAGGGAATGCTATAGAATTTTTGTTAGAGGGAAGAAACAAACAAGTGCACATGCACTTGTCTTAATTCAGGACAAGAACGGAATGATCTTCGAAATAAATGAAGAGATTGACCCCAGAATAGAGGAAAGGGCTGACCTCGAGCCACTAGAAGAGCTCAAAGAGGTCAAGCTCAAAGAAGTCAATCCCGCAAAGACTATAAAGGTAGGGAAAAACCTTTCTGAAAAGGCGAAGTAGCAATTAATTTGCTTCTTAAAAAAGAACCGGGATGTTTTTGCATGGTCACATTCGGACATGATAGGGATAAGTCCAAACGTGATAAGCCATGCACTTAATATTGACAAGAGCTTCCCTCCAAAGCAGCAAAAACGAAGACTCCTAGAAGATGATAGAAATAAAGCCCTAAAGGAAGAAGTCGACAGGTTAAAGGCAATTAAGTTCATACAAGATGCCTTCTATCCTGATTGGATCGCCAACCCAGTATTGGTTCCGAAATGCAACAAAACATGGTGAACCTGGATCGACTACTTCGACCTCAACAAGGCATGCCCCAAGGATTTTTTTCCCTTACCTCGGATCGATCAGCTCGTAGATGCCACAGCTAGGCACGACCTTATGTCGTTCATGGACACTTACTCTGGATATAACCAGATTGCCATGCACGCAATGGACCAAGAGCATACGAGCTTTGTAACCGATAAAGGGATATACTGTTACAATGTCATGCCTTTCGGGCTTAAAAATGCTAGAGCAACGTACCAAAGACTCGTGAACAGAATGTTCTCTGAGCAGATAGGTAATAATATGGAAGTTTATGTGGACGATATGTTAGTCAATTCTAAACATAACGACAACCATGTAGATGACCTCGAAGAATGCTTTGTCGTATTACTAAAGTACAACATAAAACTCAATCCCCAAAAATGCTCTTTTGGAGTGTCTTCGAGGAAGTTTCTAGGCTTTATAGTGAACGCACGAGGGATAGAGGTTAATCCTGACAAGATCCAGACATTAATTGATATGCCCTCGCCTCGAAAGCATAAAGATGTCCAGAGTTTAACTGGATGGATGGCGGCATTAAGTAGGTTTATTTCTAAATCTACAGACCATTGTCTTCCATTCTTCAACCTTCTGAGAGGAGGCAAAAAGTTCAAGTGGACGGAGGAATGCGAGCTCGCATTCCAAGATTTAAAGAAACACCTCGCAGAACCTCTGATCTTGTAAAAACCTATCACAGGAGAAGTCTTATACTTGTATCTCGCTACTACCGAGCACACCATTAGTGCTATGCTCGTCTGAGAAGACAAGAAGGTACAAAAACCAATATATTATGCAAGCAAAAGGTTACTAGGGGCAGAATCGAGATACCCTTTAATGGAAAAGCTGGCCCTTAGCCTGATCCATTCATCTCGAAAGCTCCAACCTTACTTCCAAGCGCACCCTAACCATGTGTTGACTGACCAACCACTTCGACAAGTTTTATACAAACCAGAGGCCTCGAGCAGATTGTTATAATGGGTAGTTGAACTCGGACAGTTCGGGATGACTTATCACCCGAGAAGAACCATAAAGGGGCAAGCCCTAACAGATTTCATCGTAGAATGTACTGGAGTATCTGACGACGAAGTTATAACCCCAGCCCACGAGCTGTGAAAGCTTTATGTCGACGGATCTTCCAACGAAAATCGATTTCATTCTGCCTTGAGGTTCAGCTTCGAAGCATCTAATAACGAGGCTGAGTACGAAGCTTTATTGGTAGGACTCTGAATAGCCAAAGAACTCAAGGCAAAGGCAATACACTGCTACAGTGATTCGCAGTTTGTGGTCAACCAAATTTTAGGGGAATATCAAGCTCGAGGCATAAGAATGGTTGCATATTTAGAAAAATCCAAGGCTGCACTCGAACATTTCTAGTTCTACGCCATAGAGCAAGTTCCCCGAGAACAAAACTTAAATACAGATGATTTAGCCAGGCTCGCTACATCCAACGAGGCTGACACGCTAAACATAGTACCAATAGAGTTCATGTCAACCCCCAGTATTAGCAAACCTGAAGAGGAAGATGTATGCATGATCCACTCTGAACCTACCTGGATGACCCCAATTGTTCATTACCTCAAAACCGGCATTCTCCCAGTAGAACGGAACAAGGCTCGAAAACTGATGTATCATATTCCGAGATACACTATTGTGGAAGGAAGGTTATATCAGAGAGGATATTCTATGCCACTACTCTGATGTGTGACTCCACCCGAGGCAAAGAAAATCCTAGAAGAAATTCATGAAGGATTTTGTTGACACCACACTGGGGGCATATTCTGTCAAAGAAAATTATAAGACAAGGATACTTCTGGCCTACTGTCAAAGCAGATGCATTCAAATATGTCAAGAAATATGATAAATGCTAGCGATTCGCAACAATCTCGCGAGCTCCACCATTTGAGCTAACCATGATGACCTCCCCATGGCCATTTGTGATATGGGGAATCGACCTCATCGATATGTTACCAACCCGCAAGGGTGGAGTAAGGTATGCTATGGTTGCGGTTGATTATTTTACAAAATGGACCGAGGCTGAACCCCTGGCAATGATTACCTCAAAAAAAGTTCTGGACTTTGAGGTAAAAAACATCATCTGCCGATACGGAATGCTTAGAAAAATAGTATCAGATAACGGTACTCAATTCGACAGTGAATTATTTACCCATTTTTGTGAAAAGAATGGGTTAATAAAGAGCTTCTCTTCCATGGCCCATCCCCTATCAAATGGCCAGGTTGAAGTAGTCAACAAAACCCTCAAAATATCCATGAAGAAGAGGTTGCAAAAGGCTAAAGGAAAATGGTCCGAGGAGTTACCTCAAGATTTGTGGGCGTATCGAACCATAGCTCGCACTTCAATAGGACATACCCCTTTCTCCCTGTCATATGGATGCGAGGCCATGTTACCAATTGAGGTTGAAATACCTACAATTCGAAGCCATGCTTACGATCAATCCTCGAACCAATCCCAGTTCGAAGTAAGTCTGAACCTAATTGAGGAAAGACGAGATGAAGCTCAGCTGAAGAATGTGGCATATCAGCAGCGAGCGACCCGATACTTAAATAAAAAGGTTTGGGATAGAAATTTCAAATTGGGAGACCTAGTACTAAGACGTGTATTCCTAGCTACAAGATACCCGTCTGCTGGCGTACTCGGACTTAATTGGGAAGGACCTTACCAAATCGAGTCCATTATTCGACTTGGAGTATATAAATTGGTTGGATTAAACAGAGAATTGGTACCTGAGCTTGGAATGGCGAACATCTATGACCTTACAATCAATAGTGTAGGAATGATGTCTCATTATAACCAAGCATGTTTGTTTTTACAAAATTTTTATTAATAAATTCGATTTTGATCAAAAGTCATTTTCTTTTTTATATGTTGTATTTCTTTGCAAACTCTCTTAATTTAACAACCTATGGTCACACTCATAGGATATTAAGGGGGCATCAATGGTATATAATAATACCATAAGTTTGAAAAAATAAATATCATAAAACAAAAATATATGTATCATCAACCAAATTAAATAAGTTATAAGTGTCTTTGTAACACCCCAATTTGCTAATAAGGTTTAGGACCTAGATTAGCGTGTCTGGAGGGCAATAAGTGAATTAACATGATAATATATGAATTTAAATGAATATGTGATTAGAATGCATGTTTAGGTGGAATAAATATGCATGTGGGCCTCGTTTGTATGTTAGGGGTAAAATGGTAATCTTAGCCCGCTGAGGGCATAAATGTGATAATTGTATTATATGATTAGTACCACGTGTGTATGGTGATATTAATGTGATACACGTGCCAAGACGGTCCTAGGGAGCTAATTAGTTTAAAAGTCACAACGGGATTAAATACCCGGCTCGGGAGGAGCCTAGGGGTATTTTGGGAATTTTGTAAATTGGGTTGAGAATAAGTGGTTAATGGTTATTGGTGACTGAGTAACTTGAGTAACCATTGGTAATCAGTAAGGGTAACAAGTTTAGATGGGAAAGTGGTAGATTTGTTGGATTGGTGAAATGGCAAGAGTGTCCTTGAGGTTTTGTTAGGAAATGATCTACTTGGAGGGGTAGAATGATCTTTTGGCAGGATATAGGAACCTTCAGCTGAAGGAAAAGGGTCATTCATGTTTTACACTTGGGCATATTTCTATTTTTGCTAATATTGAAAGAAAACCTAGAGGAGGAAAAGGAAAACTAAGGGCAAATCTCTTGGGATCAAGAAGAAAATTGAAGCTAAGGGAACTTGGAGGATTATTCAGTGAATTGAGGTAAGGAAATTCTGTGTATATGTTGTAGAATTTATCTAAGAATATCATGGAATTGAGAATTGAGTTATGTGCTTTGTTTGGTAAATTCTTGGGATGAATTGAGGTTAGGTTCAGCAGGAGGTTATGATTTGAGCTTGGAACTTGATTGGGAAGAGTAGCTCAAAGTTGAATTCTTGATTGAGGTAAGAGTTTTAAACATGTTTGAATTTCCATATCTGATATGGTTTAAGAATCTAGAAGTCTGGTTTACATTTTTTCTCAAGCTCTGGTTTGAGTTTTGAAAGCTATGGTTTAAATTTCTGAAATCTAAAACTCAAGTGTGGATTTTGGGTGTAATTGTGTAATTGAGCTTGTTGTTGATGTTTATAGGTTGTTAAATGGTTTATTTGGGGTTTTAAACTGATTTTGGGGTTTGGGTATGCATTGGGATTGAATTGGGAGTGTTTTGGCTCGGGGAAAATGCAGGGGAAAACCCAGATTTATGGGTTCGCGAAGGGGCGCCGTGGCCCTGTTCTTTGGCGTTGCGGCTCGAGGTTGAATCAGGAGCTGGGGGACTCTTTGACTTGCTAGGCGCCGCGGCCCTCAAGAGTAGCGCCGTGGCGCTAGGCTATTTTCAGGACAGGGAATTTTTCATTTTTGGGCATTTGTTCCGGGGGCTCGGGGGATGTTTCCGATACATTGTTTTAGGAATTTGGGGATCCCGAGAGTATGAGATTAGTCCCGAAAGGTTGTTTTGGATTGGTTAGTATTAAAGAGTGTTTCATATGTGCTGTGACTATGTTTTCGGAGAGGATCGGGATAGAGGACCGTGCTCGTGACTTTGGTGCATTGTGAAGCTCGGGATACAGGTGAGAAAACTGTAACACCCGTAGAGTAGGGCATGGGCCCATAGTGTTGTTGCACGGCACGGCCCTAGATTGTATTGTTGTTAGGGTGTAGCCTTGATTGAATTATTATACGTTTGAATGTTGTTTGAGAATGCTATGTGTGGTTATAGCAGAATGAACGGCAAAGGAGCCGGGAACGGCGAAGGGCCGAGAACAACAGTGGGGTCGGGTATAACACTTAGCACATGGAGTGCTTATAGTTAGGGTGAGACCCCAATGGATACATGGGATATCCTTACGGTGAGAACCGAGATCCTAGGCTTTGGTAATGCTTCTGGGACAGCATGGTCGTATATGTGTTTAATCTGATGGACTATCTGTTATAATGGTTGTATGATATGCATATGTTATGTGCTGTGTGAGTTTTCTTGCTGGTCTTCGGCTCACGGGTGCTTTGTGTTGCAGGTAAAGGCAAGGAAAAAGTCAACCAGCCATGAGTACGGAGAGTGTGGGGCGACGCGTACATGTTTGGCCTGCCCGACCGCTTTGGTTGGGGGCATTATGAGAAATGGCTGTATTAAACTCTTATTTTGATGGTTAATTACCTGTAAACCTATTTTGGAATTGTAAACACTTTATAAACTGTACTTTGGGATCCCAAATATAAGACACTTGAAATTTCCAATAAATTAAAGAATTTTCAAAGATTACAGCCTTGACTTCTGTTTAATCACACTTTTTTTCTAAAAACCTCGTTTAGCGAGTTAATTGCACATTTTAAACTCAGTTAGTAACGACTCTAAGGTAGTAGGGCGTTACAGTCTTGATATAACTAGATACATGAGCTAAGATGATCTGGATAACCGGATTATTTAAAAATGTCTGGATATAACCAGATACATGAGCTAAGATGATCTGGATAACCAGATTATATATAAAAATGTCTGGATATAACCAGATACGCGAGCTAAGATGATCTGGATAACCAGATTATATATAAAAATGTCTGGTTATAACCAGATACGCGAGCTAAAATGATCTGGACACAACCAGATTATGAATAAATAAATACAAGTATATGGATTACAAACCAAACACGACCTAAATAGGTTTGGAACAAACCAACTAAAACTAATCGGCAAAAGTTGGGAAAAATTTAAACGTACTTCGAGCTAAGTCGAAATCGAGGATGGAATATTTTGCAAAAAAATAGTTTCAACCTCATAACCTTAAGGAGCTACTCGAGGAAGAGGAAAAGTTACTAGAAAATAAGAATATAATCAAACTACCTATCTTACATGCCACATAAGTACTTTCGAGTGCGTGGTAAAAGTAAGGTCCGACCTTGACAAAAAACGAGATCAGACATGGATATATCGAGCAAACTGTGTATAAATGCATTGAAACTCCAACTTAAATCCAACAGATGTTTGTATGAATCAACAAACGTAGAGGCAAACATTTAATATAAAATGCTCAAAATATTTTGAACTAGAAATGTGAAGTAAAAATATTAAAGTAAAGTCGAGCATAAATTTAAAATATCGAATGTGAGTTTGGACAAACAAAAAATAACTCTTATACGAGCTATAAATTATTTTTGCCCCGAGGACATATATATATAAAACAAGGTTTAACCATTAAAAAAAAATTAATGGGACGCAGCCCATGATCTTGCTTCTAGGAAGCTGGAGCGTCCCCCTCGGCAGCATCCGGCATCTCCTTAAACTTTTCAGCCTCCTCCTCATCTTCCTCTGCCTCCAACCGAGCTTGCCATCTTGCCAAGAACTCATCCTCGAGGGTATCCAGAAAGTTTGTATCAAGGTCGGCATTGTTGGCCCGATCCTGTACATGGTCGTGTCTACTGCGCAATCCTTCTTTTGATTGAATTCTTCGAGGATGCGAGCCTTTTCACCCTCCTCGAGCTTAGCATTCAACTTTTGAAGCTCCTTAACCCTGAGTTCTCCTCCTCGAGCTCTTTGATTCTCGAGTTCTTCTTTTCGAGCTCGGCCTCCAGCTTCGACTTGGCAGCTTTGAACTCGTCAGCGAGCTTAAGCTGGAGATTCTTCAACTCTTGAGCATAGGACATGCTCGAACGAACCTCATTGTTCAGCTTGTAATTCATTTGAGCAAATGCAGCAATGACCTACACACACAAAAATTGGGTAAGAGCATATACCAAGTAAAACCCAAATAAATAACAAGAGTAAGAGAAAAAATTGCCGAATAGATGAGATGGATACCCTTGTCGTAAAGGGCATTGGAATCTCACGAGTTTTTCAGGAATTGCCACTGAGGAGCCCCAAGATTGCTGAAGCTTTGGCCCACTTGAGACAGGACATCCTAGCCAAGAGTGGCTCTGTGGGTCCCCGCACCACGGTCGATCACATACTCATCAGAATGAGTCGAAATCGACAGCAAGTGCTCCCAAGTGGGAACTGGCTTCTTCGGAGCTAGTGCGGTCATCTGAAGAATTTGGGTGGTAGGAGGTAGAGTTTGGGTTGACCTGGGAGTTTGAAGTCACAACTTGGCTTGGGCCTTGGGGGCCCTGAGGAGGGGTCACTTTAGCCCTTTTTGCAACCTTAGCTGGCCGTCCCTTTTTTGTGACGCCCTCAAGCGTTTGCTTTGTTTGGCTCTCGAGCGGCAATTAAGCGTGTTATCGAGGTCAGATTCCATATCGCCTGCATAATCAAGTCACACAATAGTATACGAGCTCAAAATACTAAAGTAAATGCGAAGCAAACATTTAATGGAAACAAAGATTCAAGTAGCGAGAAACCTAACTGGAACTCTCCCCCTAGCTCGTGCTTGGTGACCAAGTAATCCTCCTATCTTCATAGGAGGCTGAATGAGTCCCTTCCCTATATGTGGAAGTTAACCTCGAAAGGTCCCTATAGTCGTTTGTTCCGTATTGAACGGCTACCCCATCCCAAACTTCGTTTAAACTATACATAGTTTGGTATTTCCCTAGCCAACTATCAAACTTATGAACCCTATCGTCTACCCAATACTATACATGGAAATTATCCCAGGAATGGGAATAGAATCAGGGTGTCGGGTTTATATTGTAGCAGGGAAGGGGACCACAAGGCCGAGCTGAGAATGACTTTACCTCTGTCACTCGAGCTCGAAGCCTCGTCGTTCGCATCATTTCCCGAGCACGGACTCCTGCGGCGACGGGCTGGGGATCGGACCCTCGAGCTCGTTTACCTCTGCCTCGGAGGAAGCTTGCCAGTAGGGAGTGGTACATGCTCCCATATGGTGTATTTATGGTAGGTGGCATCATCCGTCGACTAATCCTGCTCCAGAAGGCCGCAGGCTCGAAGCTTATCTTCATGAAGAAAATAAGATAGAGAATGCCTACCGTACGACAGCTGGAGCAAGGCTTCGTTATGCTCCCTCATTGTGTCCATGGGGGTGGGACGGTGATAGTTGGCTGAC